>NC_134660.1:7965105-8265105 GCF_030463565.1 Pelecanus crispus | reverse complement strand
TTTCATTAAAAAATAATACAGCCACCAAGCCAGGAAACATGAAATTATTACTCTCCCCTTAATTGGTTTAGTGGTGGCCTTGGTAGTGTTAGGTTAATGGATGACCTGGGTGATCTTAAAGGCATTTTCCAACCTAAATGATTCTATGAGTTTATGATTCTATGACTCCCTGGGAGCAGCCCTGAAAAAATGTGTGACTCCCCTGCTTTCCGGCACTGAAGCTCAGAGATGTGACCTTAGAAGGAGGTTTGAGTCAAAGCTCAGCTGGATTTCCTGGCCCCGTGGGATGGCACAGAAGTAGCGGCCAGAGTCCCCGGGGTGCAGGGCATGCAGGGACAGGGATGACTGGGACTGGGAATCATCTCGGGAGGTGGTGGCTCGACCCTCCACTGCTGCCCCATACTTCTTTGTAGTACCCGCGGTACTGATAACAGACACCCACTCCAGACTGCCACCGGGTGCCTGACGGTACCACCGAATGTGGTAATTCTTGAAGGTGAAGCCGGAGCCTTGGCAGGAGAGGCTCACGGAGTCCCCGGGCGCTCGCAGGTCTCCGCCGGCCTCCACCAGCCTGGGCTGCGCCCACACCCCTGCGGACGGAGAGCGCAGGCAGCCGGGCAGGGCGCGCCCACGGCCCGAGGACGTTCACCCGCCGCCCCGGCAAAGCCCCCCGCCCCGCCACACCCACAGCCGCCACCCCCCTCTCTCCCGGCAAAGCCCCGCGCCCGGGGCAATGCCCCGACTGCCCTCCCCGGGGCTCAGCCGCGCCTGCTCCCGACACTGGGCACGACCGGCTGCCGACAGCCTGACCCTGACCCTGCCCCTGCCCCTGCCCCTGCCTGTGACCCTGCCCCTGCCCCTGCCTGTGCCCCTGCCCGTGCCCTGCCCTGCCCCTGCCTGTGCCCCTGCCCCTGCCTGTGCCTCTGCCCCTGCCTGTGCCTCTGCCCCTGCCTGTGCCCCTGCCTGTGCCCCTGCCCCTGCCCCTGCCTGTGCCCCTGCCCCTGCCCCTGCCTGTGCCCCTGCCCGTGCCCCTGCCTGTGCCCCTGCCTGTGCCCCTGCCCCTGCCTCCCCCTCTCCCTCCCCCGCCCACCCCACCCCTCTCCCTTCCCCGCTAAGGAAGGCGAGCGCCAGGCGACAGCGCGCCCGGCGCGGGAGCAGCCGCAGCCCCGGGGCCCCGGCACGGGCAGGGCCGCCCGCGGGCAGCCCCAGCCCCGGGCCCAGCCCCGGGCTCGCTGCCCTCCCCGCCCGGCTCTCACCTGCCGGCCCCGCGGCCAAGGCCAAGGCCAGGAGCCACGGCCCCAGCCCGGGCGCCATCATGCCCTGCCGCGCCGGGGCCGGCCGGGGCCCAAGGGCCCGGCGGCAGCCGCAGAGGAGCCGAGCGGAGCCGCGCTCGGGCCCGCTCCTGCCCGCCCCGCCGGCTCGGCCCCTCGCCGGGGCAGCGCCGACGCCTCTGCCCGCCCCCAACAGAGCCGCCCCGCCCCGCCCCGCCCCGCCCCGGCCCGGCCCGGCCCGGCCCGGCCCCCCGGTGCCGCGGCCCCTTCGGGGGAGGAGAAGGGGGGGCGCGGGGAGGGACGCGGGGCAGGGCCCTGGGCAGAGGAGGAGCGCGGCGCCCCGGCACACGAAGGCTCCTGGCCCTTGCCTCCCAGCGCGGCTCCGGCGCTGGCCCGCCTCGGCGCCCTGCCGAGCCCTGCGCAAGGGGGTCGCCGCCTCGGCCACGCGCGCCTGGGACCCTCCTGCCTTCAGGGGTATCCCGGCCCTCCCTCGGCTCCTCAGAACAAGCCCAGTGAAACGATGGAAGCTGGAAACAGTGTCACAAAACCCCGAGGGCTTTGCGTGCAGCTAGCAGTCCGAGCCACACCACTCTTTCCCAGGGACCAGTTGGTGACCCACGTAGCAAGTTGACCTGAGTGGCCACAGGCACGTCCTGGGCTGCACATAGCTCAGGACAACCTGCAACGCTCTGTGCTGCACATTTCCCTGTTGCGTGGTAACGTCGCCTGCCAAATCATCATGGAAGAGCCTGTGGTTTGCACCCATGTGGCATCTGCCCCCATGCATGTTCTTCTCTTGTTCTGCAGCTCCAGGTGATGAGTAATTGGTATGCTGCTGCATTAGCTGGCTAATCAAACCGTTGTTACTGTTTCACCTCTCAACCTAGATGGAATGCTTGAAAGTGGACATGGAAAAAGGATGACACTGTAAATCTAAGTTTAATGTCTAAGTCACCTCCAGCAATTACTCCACAGATGGATAGCTTGAAACTGGACATGGAAAAAGGATGATACTGTTCTGAGTCAGAGCTCGGGACAGAGACACCTGAATGATGACATACAGTGGGAATACATTTTTCTATATCCTGATTAATTTGGGATGCTGTTAGGCATGCGGGGAAGTCCAGACAGTCCCCAGAGTCGGAGCATTCGTATGCCATCTGTAGTGCCTGGTCATGCTGTGGCTGCCCTGTTCACATGGAAAAGTCCCACAAAGCAAACAAATACCAGCTCTCTTGGGCCGGCAACGTAGGTGCCCTTAATTCCTCATATACTCCAAAGGGTTAAGAATTACTTAATTCTAATGTCCTAGACTGCCTGGACAGTCAAACTGAAAGCCCTCTCAAAACTGGTTGCTCAGCTGGTGGCACAGTAAATCCACACTTTGGCACCTGCAGCGGTCAGACTGCAAACAGCTGCCTTAGCAGCACGTGCCGCAGCACGTGGCCCAAAGAATAGTACACAGCCTCCTTACGTCACAGTGTGCAACCGGCTGCTATGAAACAAGAATGGCCAAGCTGTGAAAGTCATCACTGGCCTGTGTCTCCAGGATTTGGAAAATGACGGCCACATCTGTAGGCTGTGGCCTGCTAAGCCAAGTCTTTGTGCCAGCACAGCTGCAATATTGGCAGCGCGGGGGATGACTGAGAAGCCTCCGTGGACACACAGTACAGGTGAGCAATTGTCCTCCGGGTGACATTGGCAAGAAGACTTTGGGTGCCTAAATTAGTTATTCCACGGGTAGACCTCTCTACAGCTGCTTATACCCTTGCACTAGATGGTCAAGGATGTCAGGAACGGGCTGTGGCCACAGGGTGTCTAAATGGTGCCACAGAAGACCCAGGCACATCCAGAGCCACTCAGCAGGCATGTACCTTAAAAGCCCGACAGCATGAAGGAACGTGCCACAAAATGGGAAAAGAACTCGTGCAGTCTTCCACGGTTAGCCTCGTCATAGTGGGACTTCACCCATATTACACACAATGACTGCTGGGACCACAAGAGAACCATTACTTGTGAAGAGAATAGCAATAACAGTAAAATATTGAAGCATTAGTAGCAATAAAAATAGAGTAACAGCCATGAAAGAGAACCATGAAAAATATGACAGTACCAACAGTTAGTTTAGCAATAATGGACCCTCCTCCCAAGGTTAGCAGCTAGAGGCTTCCTAAACAGTATTCTTCATTTTACTGCAAATTTGGAACAGGAAATTCTGTCCTTGCTGCAATCTGATGAGCCATGCAATAAAGTAGAGGTATTCAGTCTACCCAAGGAGGGGCTAGCACTGCTGTTGCCACACGGTGGGACAGCTCTGGTGGCTTTACCTCCAACACCACTGCCATTCTAGACCTCTTCTCATGCCCATTAGTCGTTTCACGTGCCACTCTACTGGTATTAATTATTATGGTAATTGCTTTGTGCAGAAGAGACTTTCTGGCTGCCAGGACTGGCTGGTAGCTTCTGCATGTAACCTGCAAATTATGGTATGGTTAAGAAATGCGTTGTGGTTTAAGCCCAGCCAGCAACAAAGCACCACACAGCCACTCGCTCACTCCCCCTGTCCCAGTGGGAGAGGGGAGAGAAGCAGAAGAGTAAAAGTGAGAACGCTCGTGGGTTGAGATAAGAACAGTTTAATAATTAAAGTAAAATAAAGTAAAATAGGAGTAGTAATAACAATATTAATAATAGGAAAAATAACAATAATATAGAAAGCAAGTGATGGACAATACAATTGCTCACCACCCACTGACTGATGCCCAGCCAGTCCCCCAGCAGCAATCGCTGCCCCCCAGACAACTCCCCCCACTTTATATATTAAACATGACCTCGTATGGTATGGAATAGCCCTTTGGGCAGTTTGGGTCCACTATCCTGGCTGTGTCCCCTCCCAGTTCCTCACTGGGAGGACATGAGAAGTTGAAAAGGCCTTGACTAGTGTAAGCACTACCTAGCAACAACTAAAACATCACTGTGTTAGCAACATTATTCTCATGCTAAATCCAAAACACAGCACTATGGCAGCTACTAGGAAGAAAAATAACTCTATCCCAGCCAAAACCAGGACAGTGTCCACCCCTTATTCTACACCATTTACGTCATGCACAGGTCCCACACGTTCCAAGACATTCCAATTAATCGCCACCACTTGTCCTGTCTTTTGATATATACACGCAGATATCATTCCCTTCGTCTATGGGCCATCCCTCTAAAACATTCATTGAGTTCATTCAGTCCATGACTTTGGGTTCCATCTGTCACAACACTCCTTCAGGGCAGGAGAGATGGTGTGCGGTGTTGGATTGCCAGTTCAGGTTCCATCACCACAGCACCTTGCTCAGTTTCATCAAAGTTCAATCTTCATTAGTCTGGGTGATACCGCTGATATGGCATACAGCAACCATAGAAGTGATGACATACAGTATTACATAACAAAGGACAACATACAATTCAGTTCATTGGCTATTTTCACCCAAAACCAAATCCACCTGAGGTACACATCGAGCTTCCCCATTCTTTTGCATCACTCACCAAGTGCACCTGGGTCCTTGAGCAAAAGTAATCGCATGGATGGGTTTGCCTTTGCACGAGGGGTGAGTAACCCAGACTGTCTTCCCCAGCATATTTTTTATGTGCACTACAGGGACTTTATCCCCCTCTATTAGCAGATCACCTAGTGTTGACTAACCAGGTGACTAAATGTGGAGCCCAATGTTCAAATGTCCCACCACCCATTGCTCTCAGGGTAGGCTTTAACAGTCTATTGTATCGTTTGATTTTCCCGGAGGCTGGTGCATGATAGGGGATGTGATACACCCACTCAATGCCATGCTCTTTGGCCCAGGTGTCTATGAGGCTGTTTCACAAATGACTCCCGTTGTCTGACTCCATTCTTTCTGGGGTGCCATGTTGCCATAGGACTTGTTTTTCAAGGCCCAGGATGGTGTTCCGGGTGGTGGCATGGGGCACGGGATATGTTTCCAGCCATCCGGCGGTTGCTTCCACCAGTGTAAGCACACAGCACTTGCCTTGGCGAGTTTGTGGGGGTGTGATAGAATCAATCTGCCAGGTCTCCCCATAGTTATATTTCAGCCAGAGCCCTCCATACCAGAGAGGCTTGAACTGCTTGGCTTGCTTGATTGCAGTGCAGGTTTCACATTCATGGATAACCTGTGAATACTGTCCATGGTCAAGTCCACCCCTCGATCACCAGCCCATCTATATGTTGCATCTCTTCCTTGATGGCCTGAGGTGTCATGGGACCACCAAGCTATAAATAATTCACCCCCTTATGTTGGCAGTCCAGATCCACCTGAGCCACTTCAATCTTCACAGCCTGATCCACCTGCTGGTTGTTTTGGTGTTCTTCAGTGGCCTGACTCTTGGGTACGTGAGCATCTACGTGACGTACTTTTACAATGAGGTTCTCTACCCAGGCAGCAGTATCTTCCCCAGCTGCGCTGTAGAGCACAGTCTTTACATCTTGTCCTGCCTGGACTGGCCCAAGAGCTATTGCATGAACTATTTCCTCTTTAATTTCTTCAAAGGCTTGTCATTGCTCAGGGCCCCATTTGAAATCGTTCATCTTCTGCTTCACTTCATAGAGAGGGGTTACAATCAGACTGTAATTTGGAATATGCATTCTCCAAACTCCCAGAATGCCTAAGCCTGTGTTTCCTTTTTGCTGGTTGGTGGGGACATAGCTGTTATTTTGCTGATCATATCAGTTGGGATCTGATGACGTCCATCTTGCCGTTTTATTCTTAAAAACTGGATCTCCAGTGCAGGAGCTGATCCATAAGCTGATTCATTGAAAGGAGAGCCAAGGGGTGATCAGTAAGACTCGCTCACCCTTTAACAGTCCCATATGGCCAGTGCGAAAGTCTAATGGAGAGTGGAGACTGAGAGTAGACTGTCGTGGTGTCAACCTAACTCATACTGACGCTGAGTGCTGCCATGCCAGACATGCTAGAACTTCAACGTGAACTGGAGTCAAAGGCAGCCAAGCGGTATGCCACAGCTGATATCGCTAACGTGATTTTCTCAATCCCTTTGGCAACAGAGTGCAGGCCACAGTTTGCTTTCACTTGCAAGGGCGCCCAGTACACCTGGAACCGACTGCCCCGGGGGTGGAAGCACAGCCCTACCATTTGCCGTGGAGTTATCCAGATGGCACTGGAAGAGGGTGAAGCTCCAGAACACCGAACACACACTGATGATATCATCGTATGGGGCAACACAGCAGAAGAAGTTTTTGCGAAAGGCAAAGAAAATAGTCCAAATCCTTCTGAAGGCCGGTTTTGCCATCAAACAAAGTAAGGTCAAGGGACCTGCACAGGAGATCCAGTTCTTAAGAATAAAATGGCAAGATGGACGTCGTCAGATCCCAACTGATATGATCAACAAAATAACAGCTATGTCCCCACCAACCAGCAGAAAGGAAACACAGGCTTAGGCATTGTGGGAGTTTGGAGAATGCATATTCCAAATTACAGTCTGATCGTAAGCCCTCTCTATCAAGTGAAGCAAAAGAAGAACGAATTCAAAAGGGGCCCTGAGCAACAACAAGCCTTTGAACAAATTAAACGGGAGACAGTTCATGCAGCAGCCCTTGGGCCAGTCCGGGCAGGGCAGGATATTAAAAATGTGCTCTACAGCACAGCTGGGGAGAATGGCCCTACCTGGAGCCTCTGGCAGAAAGCACCAGGGGAGACTCGAGGCTGACCCCAAGGGTTTTGGAGTCAGGGATACAGAGCATCCGAGGCCCACTCTAGTCCAACTGAGAAAGAGATATTGGCAGCATATGAAGGGGTTTGAGCTGCTTTGGAAGTGGTTGGTACTGAAGCCCAGCTCCTCCTGGCATCCCGACTGCCGGTGCTGGGCTGGATGTTCAAAGGGAGGGTCCACTCTACACATCATGCAACTGATGCTATGTGGAGTAAGTGGGTTGCGCTAATCACACAACGGGCTCAAATAGGAAACCCCAGTCACCCAGGAATCTTGGAAGTGATCATGGACTGGCCAGAAGGCAAAAACTTTAGAATGTCACCAGACCAGGAGGTGACACGTGCTGAAGAGGCCCCACCCTATAGTAAACTGTGGGGGTGGTTACAGCAATGGAAGCAGAGCAACTGGCAGCGCAGAGGCAAAACCATCTGAGCTGCCGCACTGTGGCAAGATATTGCTGCCCGGGTAGAGAATCTCGTTGTAAAAGGACGTCACGTAGATGCTCACATACCCAAGAGTCAGGCCACTGAAAAACATCAAAACAACCAGCAGGTGGATCAGGCTGTGAAGATTGAAGTGGCTCAGGTGGATCTGGACTGCCAACATAAGGGGGTGAATTATTTATAGCTTGGTGGGCCTATGACACCTCAGGCCATCAAGGAAGAGATGCAACATATAGATGGGCTGGTGATCGAGGGGTGGACTTAACTATGGACAGTATTGCACAGGTTATTCATGAATGTGAAACCTGCACTGCAATCAAGCAAGCCAAGCAGTTCAAGCCTCTCTGGTATGGAGGGCTCTGGCTGAAATATAAATATGGGGAGGCCTGGCAGATTGATTCTATCACACTCCCACAAGCCCGCCAAGGCAAGCGCGGTGTGCTTACAATGGTGGAAGCAACCACCGGATGGCTGGAAACATATCCCGTGCCCCATGCCACCACCCGGAACACCATCCTGGGCCTTGAAAAGCAAGTCCTGCGGTGACATGGCACCCCAGAAAGAATGGAGTCAGACAACGGGAGTCATTTGTGAAACAGCCTCATAGACACCTGGGCCAAAGAGCACGGCATCGAGTGGGTATATCACATCCCTTACCATGGACCAGCCTCAGGGAAAATCAAACGATACAATAGACTGTTAAAGCCTACCCTGAGAGCAATGGGTGGTGGGACATTCAAACATTGGGATACACTTTTAGCAAAAGCCACCTGGTTAGTCCACACCAGGAGATCTGCCAATCGAGCTGGCCCAGCCCAATCAAAACTTCTACGTACTGTAGAAGGAGATAAAGTCCCTGTAGTGCACATAAAAAATATGCTGGGGAAGACAGTCTGGGTGACCTCCCCCTCTGGCAAAGGCAAACCCATTTGTGGGATTGCTTGTGCTCAAGGGCCTGGGTGCACTTGGTGGGTGATGCGAAAGGATGGGGAAGTCCAATGTATACCTGAAGGGGACTTGATTTTGGGTGAAAATAGCCAATGAACTTAATTGTATGATGTTACTTGCTATATAATACTGTATGTCATCTCTTAACTGTATGTTATCTCTTAACTGTATGTTAATATAATAATATAGTATGTTAACGTTAACTATGTAATACTGTATGTTATGGTTGCTATATGCCACATCAATGGTATTACAGTAAGAATTGCCCAGCTTAATGAAAACATTGATGAAACCATGTTGGAATGAGAACTGGCTTCAACACGCAACAATCCAACACTGAACACCACCTCTCCTGCTCTGAAAGACTGTGATGAGAGATGGAACCAAAAGTCATGGGCTAAATGAGCTCAATGGACATATTAGAGGGATGGACCATAGACGACGGGAGTGATATCTGTGTGTATATATCAAGATAGGGAAGGTGGTGGTGATTAATTAGAATACATTGGAAAGGGGAGGGCCTGTGCATGACGTAGATGGTGTAGAATAAGGGGTGGATACTGTTCTGGTTTTAGCTGGATAGAGTTAATTTTCTTCCTACTAGCAGGCATAGTGCTGTGGTTTGGATTTAGGATGAGAAGAATGGTGATAACCCACTGATGTTTTACTTGTTGCTCAGCACTGCTTATGCCAGTCAAGGACTTTTCAGCTTCCCATGCTCTGCCACACGCACAAGAAACTGGGAGGGGGCAGAGCCAGAATAGTTGATCCCAACTGACCAAAGGGCTATTCCATACCATATGACGTCATGCTCGGTATATAAACTGGAGGGAGGTTGACCACGGAGCAGTGATCGCTGCTTGGGAACTGTCTGGGCATTGGTCGGTGGGTGGTGAGCAATTGCATTGTGCATCACTTGCTTTGTATATTATTATTACATTGTTATTATTATGATTACCATTTTACTTTATTTCAATTATTAAACTGTTCTTATCTCAACGCAGGAGTGTTTCTCACTCTTACCCCTCCGATTCTCTCCCCCATCCCACTGGGGTAGGGGGAGTGAGTGAGTGGCTGTGTGGTGCTTAGTTGCTGGCTGGGGCTAAACCACGACACTGGGGGATGAAAAGCTGGACATGAGCCAACAATGTGCACTTGCAGCCCAGAAAGCCAACCATATCCTGGGCTGCATCAAACGCAGCGTGGCCAGCAGGTCAAGGGAGGGGATTCTGCCCCTCTGCTCTGTTCTGGTGAGACCTCACCTGGAGCCCTGTGTCCAGCTCTGGAGCCCTCAGCACAAGGACATGGACCTGTTGGAGCGGGTCCAGAGGAGGGCCACAATAATGATCCGAGGGCTGGAACACCTCTCCTACGAGGACAGGCTGAGGGAGTTGGGGTTGTTCAGCCTGGAGAAGAGAAGGCTGCGAGGAGACCTTATTGCAGCCTTTCAGTACTTAACAGGGGGCCTACAGGAAGGATGGGGACAATCTTTTTAGCAATGCCTGTTGTGACAGCACAAGGAGTAATGGATTTAAACTAAAGAAGAATAGATTTAGACTAGAGATAAGAAAGACACTTTTCGCAATAAGGGTTCTGAAGCACTGGAGCAGGTTTCCCAGAGAGGTAGTGGAGGCCCCACCCCTAGAAACATTCCAGGTCAGGTTGGACGGGGCTCTGAGCAACCTGATCTGGTTCAAGCTGTCCCTGCTCACTGCAGGGGGTTGGGCTGGATGACCTCTAAAGGTCCCTTCCAACCCAAAGCATTCTATGATTCTATGATTGTATGATGAGACACTTCTGTGTCATAGCTCAGGACAGAGATACCTGATTGATGACATGCAGTAGGAGTAAGTTCTTCTACACCCTGGTTAAATTTTGACAAAATTAGGCTTTGCATTGCGGGGTACATTACAACGTACAATGTATTGTGGCAGAGTCCACACAGTCCCCAGAGCAAGAGCATTCGTATGCCATCTGTAGTGCCTGATCATGCCATGGCTGCCCTGTTCACATGGAAAAGTCCTGAAAAGGAAACCAATGCCACCTCTCCTGCGACTGTGCCCATAAGTGCCCAGAATGCCTCATCTACTCTAAAGAGGTAAGAATGACAGCTAGCAGTTCACTCAGAGCATGTGGAACATTGCATGAAGTGAGAGGTGTCTGGAGTGCTACGGCTGGGAGAGGGAACCCTACATCCTCTGGACGGCCAAACTCTGAAAGCCCGCTCACAACTGGTCTGTCTGCTGGCGGCACAGCAAATCCACACATCGGCACCCGCAGCCGTCAGACTGCAAACAGCTGCCTTAGCAGCATTGGCCAGCGTGTAGACCACGGGATGCTGGGCTGGCATGGAGCATGACAGAGCACGTGGCCTAAATAATAGTACACAGCCTCTTTACGTCAAAGTAGGCAACTGGCTGCTATGAAACAAGAATTGCCAAGTCCGGCCCGGGAAGAGCCCTGGCACCAGAATCCAGAGCTCATGGGAAGGAGAAACCCCATGGCCCTCCCTCCATCCCCCTGAAGACGGTGAGCTTTTTCTCACCTCCCCATGGGAGCAGGCTAGACCTTGCATGGGGGACAGTTTCCCTTTGTCCCTGCCAAGCTGGGAGGGCCAAGGCCCCCATTCTTGCCCCTCGCACAGCCCCGCACCACCCCAGGAAACACAGGGACCTCTCAAAGAGCATTGTCCTCGTGTCCTCCTCCTTGCCCTTGTCCTTGCTGATGTGCTCTGCCCTTGGTGCCAAACTGGCCCGTGACACTTGTGTCCATGAAAAGGGAGAGGGGCAGGACAGGGAGAAGCAGAGGAAGCCCTGAAACAGGACTGACACCAGGGCAGGACTGTTCACACGGGCCTTCACTGCATCCAGCACAGCAACCCGGGGTAAGGGCAGTGTGTGGAAATGGGAAACGTTACAGGAAACACCCCTGTTAGAGGTGAAGCCTGTCCATGGGCCTGCTGAGGAGGACAGGAGCAGCGGGTGAAAAGACCCCTCTGCAGCACTGCTGGGATCAGCCAGTGGTCTGTAGTGATGGCTGGACTCTCCCAAGGCCTGCCGACACTCCCCTCCAGCTCCTGCACCCTGGGTCACGTTCCAGCTGCAGGGGCTTGCATGCCTGCAGCTGCTCATGGACAGTCGCAGAGGCCTGGAGATAGCAGGAGGGGTCCTGTGAGCCCTGCCCCACAAACATTCATCTGACCGTCGCCTTTGCTCACAGCTCCTCCTGGGCCATGGCACCTGCTCCACTGAAGGGCCCTCCTCTGCCTCCCTGCTCCTCCAAACAGGGAAAGAACGTTGAGCTCTGCAGCTCTCCCCTTTCCTCTGCGGTGGAAGCGCACAGGGCGCAGGGGAGGGTCACCAGCAAGAAATTTGTGCTGGTGCAGACGCCTATCCTGACCCCGTCAGACTGGCATGGAAGAAGCACGCAGCTTCCTGAGGATGCAGGGTGCACAGGGCCAGAGATATCTTGCTCCAAGAGGAGCTGCCTCACTCAGACACTACCACCCCGTCTGTATTCCTTTGCAGTGAGCCAGCAGCTGCCGATAAAGGACACCCACTCGACCCTGGACCCAGGGGCCTGCCAGTAACACAGGAGCTCCTAGTCCTTCACTCTGAACCCAGAGCCTTGGCAGAAGAGATGTGTGTTGCCACAGGCTGCTTTCAGCCCTCCTCCAGCCTCCAAAACCTGTGCCTGGGCCTGCCTCTCTGGAAGGACACATGGACACAGTCGCACTGGACTGAGGATGGCAGCAGGGAACCTGTGGGCTCCCTCCAGGTACTCTCCACCGCACCTGGCCCCTCACCTTAGGCTGCTGCTCACTAGGAAACAACCGTGAGTCGCTCCCACCCACAGCTGGGGTAGAGCCACGGATGCCCAAGTGTGCCCTTGGGGATCACCAGAGAGCTGGCAATATGCCGACAGACGGCACAGCTCTGCCCTGCCTGCCTCTCTCTCTCAAGGCCATGACCCCGAGTCCACATCCGCCCCCACAGGAAAGCTGGGGAAGGTCCATGCTGGGAGAAGTGCTCTGCCCTGCGCACAAGGGAAAGATGGTTCTGCGGCTCCTCCCCGTCGCCTCTTGCAATGCCACACTTGCAGAAGGTGAGGGGCGCTGGCAGGAGGTTTCTGTCAAAGCTCAGCTGGATTTCCTGTCTCTGTGCAAACAGCACAGAAGTAGCGAGCAGAGTCCCCCGGGTGCAGGGAATGCAAGGATAGGGATGACTGGGACCGGGAATTGTCCCGGGACACCGTGGCTCGACCCTCCACTGCTGCCCCATACTTCTTTGTAGTATCCCAGATGAAGGCCACCCACTCCAGACTGCCACCGGGTGCCTGACGGTACCACAAAACGTCATAATCCTTGAAGTCGAAGCCGGAGCCTTGGCAGGAGAGGCTCACGGAGTCCCCGGGCGCTCGCAGGTCTCCACCGGCCTCCACCAGCCTGGGCTGCGCCCACACCCCTGCGGACGGAGAGCGCAGGCAGCCGGGCAGGGCGCGCCCACGGCCCGAGGACGTTCACCCCGCCGCCCCGGCAAAGCCCCCCGCCCCGCCACACCCACAGCCGCCACCCCCCTCTCTCCCGGCAAAGCCCCGCGCCCGGGGCAATGCCCCGACTGCCCTCCCCGGGGCTCAGCCGCGCCTGCTCCCGACACTGGGCACGACCGGCTGCCCGACAGCCTGACCCTGACCCTGCCCGTGCCCCTGCCCCTGCCTGTGCCCCTGCCCGTGCCCCTGCCTCCCCCTCTCCCTCCCCCGCCCACCCCACCCCTCTCCCTTCCCCGCTAAGGAAGGCGAGCGCCAGGCGACAGCGCGCCCGGCGCGGGAGCAGCCGCAGCCCCGGGGCCCCGGCACGGGCAGGGCCGCCCGCGGGCAGCCCCAGCCCCGGGCCCAGCCCCGGGCTCGCTGCCCTCCCCGCCCGGCTCTCACCTGCCGGCCCCGCGGCCAAGGCCAAGGCCAGGAGCCACGGCCCCAGCCCGGGCGCCATCATGCCCTGCCGCGCCGGGGCCGGCCGGGGCCCAAGGGCCCGGCGGCAGCCGCAGAGGAGCCGAGCGGAGCCGCGCTCGGGCCCGCTCCTGCCCGCCCCGCCGGCTCGGCCCCTCGCCGGGGCAGCGCCGACGCCTCTGCCCGCCCCCAACAGAGCCGCCCCGCCCCGCCCCGCCCCGCCCCGGCCCGGCCCGGCCCGGCCCGGCCCCCCGGTGCCGCGGCCCCTTCGGGGGAGGAGAAGGGGGGGCGCGGGGAGGGACGCGGGGCAGGGCCCTGGGCAGAGGAGGAGCGCGGCGCCCCGGCACACGAAGGCTCCTGGCCCTTGCCTCCCAGCGCGGCTCCGGCGCTGGCCCGCCTCGGCGCCCTGCCGAGCCCTGCGCAAGGGGGTCGCCGCCTCGGCCACGCGCGCCTGGGGCCGGCCCCGGTCCCATCCCCAGCCCCAGCCCCAGGGACCATCCCCATCCCCATCCCCATTCCCGACCCCAGCCCCAGCCCCAGGGACCGGCTCTCGGCCCGCAGCGTCCCCTCGCAGGAGCCTCCCCGTGCCCCGCACCCCCAGCCCGCCCTGGCCTCACTCCCGGCCCCTGCCCGCGGGCACCAAGACACACGGCGGGCTGGGCTGCCATCCAGAGGGACCTCGACAGCCTGGGGACACGGGCTGGCAGCAACGCCCTGCAGCTCAGCAAGGGCAAGAGCACAGTCCTGCACCTGGGGAGGAACAAGCCCATGCAGCAGGGCACGCTGGGGGCTGCTCAGATGGAAATCCCATTCTCAGAAAAGCCCTCAAAGGGTGCTGGTGGACCACAACTTGACCTTGAGCCAGAAATGGGTGCTTGCAGCAGCGGTGGGTAATGATGTGCTGGCTTGCACCAGAGCGGGTGTTTCCGGCAGGTCAGGGATGTGATCCCTCCACTGTACTCAACAGTGCTCAAGTCACTCCTGGAATACTGGGAATGATTCTGGACTGTATGGAGAAGGGAGATATGGACATACCGGGGACAGTCCAGTGAAGGGCCACAAGGAAAATTATGAGCCAGGAGCACCTCTTAGATGAAGAAAGGCTGAGAGAGCTGGGAGTGCTAGTCCTGGAGCAGAGAAGGCTCCCAGGGGATCTCATAGACATATACAACCATATGAAGGGCGAGTGCAAAGAAGGCAGGGCCAGGCTCTTTTCAGTGGTGCCCAGTGACAAGAGAAGAGCCCATGACCATAAACAGAAACACAGGAGGCTCCCTCTGAACATCCGGAAACACTTTTTCACTGTCAGGGTGACCGAGCACTGGCACAGGTTACCCAGAGATGTTGTGGACTCTCCATGCTTGGAGACATTCAAAAGCTGTCTGGGCATGGTCCTGGGCAACCGGCTCTAGGTGACCCTGCCTGAGCAGGTGGGATGGACCAGATGACCTCCTGAGGTGCCTTCCAACTTCAGCCTTCCTGTGATTCCACGAAAGACACACAGGCACGTTCACGTCTCTGCAGGTGATATGTGCCAGCGCAGAGGGCAAAACTGAAACCCAGACTTCGCTATGTAAAGTCATTTCTTTGTTGGCCGAGGCAGGAGGCAAGGACACTTGGCACAGGAATTTATTCTTTTCTCTTTTAGCTCTGCACGTAGTGGTGCCCTAGCCTAGACCCCGATACAGAGGATATGAAGGGTGTGGCTATTGCTCACGTAATTGGCGTGTACTTGTCCTACGCTGGCTCAGCACATGCTTGTCCCGTGCAGGAGGTACAGACGTACGGTCAGTGGTGTGTGACTCCTGATTGTTCTAAACCCACGTCCCGTGCAGGTGGGGGGCTTTACCCTGGATTCTGGTGGATTGCAGTTCTGTCCATGGTTACATGCCTGGTTTCATTAAAGGGTAAATCTTCTACTGTTTTGTCATCAGTTGGGGTGTTCTGAGTGGGCAAGAGCTGGCTTAGGTTGGGTCCTCAGGTCACATCAAGCCTGAGGTAAAAGCTCATAGTCTCAGGCAGGGTTCATTCTTCAAAGCAAGTGCTCTTGCAGTTGGCATCTTGTCCTTCACAGCTACTCCCCTCATGACTTCCAGAAACAGCTTTCTACAGGAGTGCTGTGGAAAACTCACTTTGCTCTTTTGGCTACAAGTTTCAAAGCTGGAACGCAGGAGAGAAGTATGCAAGTGATACAAAAGTAACACGGGCAGGTAAAACAGTAGCGCAGAGAGGACTTGGGGGAGCTGTTCAGCATGGTTATGCTTTCTGTATTAGTGGTGTCTGCTGTATTTAGGGTGTGTGCTCTTCTCCTCCATCTTACGGTGTGGTGTTCTTCTGTAAGGTTGCAGCTACAGCCACATACGCATGTGATGAGGTTGTACAACCACGTAGACAAACGCAGAGCCTGGCATTGAAGGATGGGGAATACCACGCATCCCCATTTGACCGGTTGGCTGGCTGCTTCCTGGAGCCCGAGAGGCCTACTGCGGGCCATGGCTTGTTGCTGGAGGCAGGGTTCCTGGACAGGGCGTAGGGGAGGGGAGGGGAGGGGAGGGGAGGGGAGGGGAGGGGAGGGAATTCACTCCCAGCCCAGGGCCACTGCTGGAGGATTGCAGGGGTACATGGTGGCACATTGGCAACGCATCAGGTTCAGGAGGAACGACTAGGATGATCTCCAGATGTTCCCCCTGGTCAGAAACCCAAGGACGCAAGAGTAGTCCCGAAGCATTTCCAGCCCGCAAAGCTGTCTCAAAAGCTCTGGCTGGCCATCAGGCCTGATGCTGTCCTCTCAGGCTCCCTAGAAAGGCTGTAAGAAAGGGCAGCAGAAGAGGAGCCAGTCTTGCTCCTAGGATGGTAGAGGAGCCCAGGCTGGGCCTCTGGGAAAGGGCAGCTGCTGTGTTCTGTGACCAAAACCGTGTTGATGACACACCGATGTTTTAACTTATAATTTCTAATCACCTGGATCCTCTGCAGATCAGGTCAAATCTTCATACATGGTTTGCTGGATCAATACAACAATCATAATCTAGACTCAAAAATCATAGAAATGGATATGAGTTGCTGTCGTGGTTTAGCCCCAGCCAGCAACTAAGCACCACGCAGCCGCTCACTCACTCACCCTACCCCGATGGGATAGGGGAGAAAATTGGAGGAGTAAGAGTAAGAAAACTCCTGGGCTGAGATAAGAACAGTTTAATAACTGAAATAAAGTAAAATAGTTATGATAATAATAACAATATAATAATAATGATAGTAATTATAATATACAAAGCAAGTGATGCACAATCCAATTGCTCACCAACCGCTGACCGATACCCAGACACTTCCCGAGCAGCAATCGCTGCTCCCCGGCCAGGCCCCACAGTTTCTATACTGAGCATGATGCCATATGGTATGGAACAGCCTTTGGTCATTTGGGATCAACTGTCCTGGCTGTGCCCCCTCCCAGTTTCTTGTGCCCCTGGCAGAGCATGGGAAGCTGAAAAAGTCCTTGAGTAGCATAAGCAGTACTTAGCAACAAGTAAAACATCAGTGTGTTATCAACATTCTTCTCATCCTAAATCCAAAACACAGCACTGTGCCGGCTACTAGGAAGAAAATTAACTCTACCCCAGCTGAAACCAGGACACAGAGTTACAAATGGTTCTCATAGAAATGGATCCATGTCCAACATATGTAAGTACAATTTCAGGGGTTTTGTTGGGATGTATTTCAAAATGACAAACACTTTGTTCAGTTGTGAAGACAAATGTCTTGGGCCTTAATGGTGTTACTTTCTCAAATAAATCCCTGTTGTTCCTGTACAACACATGCATCGACATCAACAGTTTGCCATTTATTCCCATTTTGTCAGGCCCATACTCTATGTTTTTATGGATAGAGTACAGTTCCATTACCGTTTAACCACAGTGCAATGATTGGGTACATGGTGTATACCAAAGCATTGCGTAGTGTTAACACAAAAGCTGTGGCTTCACCGTCAGTAGGGTTATAGGTAAAACTGATTAGACGCCACAGGGATTGGAAGTCTCCTTCAAATTGTGTTGCATTATCCCAGATTAGCTTTCAAATTTCAGTGGGCAAGGTGCCCTCATCGCCTTCTCCTATTATTGTTGTTACAGTAGATTGTATCCACCTTTGGGCTTGAATACGACCAAGAGCAAGAGAGAGACTAGTCTGAGCTGTGCCTACTGCGTCCATGATTAGATGGTGGTCTTTTTCATTGATTCTTTCCCACTGAGGTAATATGTGGGCTGCAAGGCATTGACTAGCTCCCAATGCTAACAGAGAAGACCGTAAGGGGTGTTCTAATTTGTTCAAATCACTTGTTGTTGTGCTTAATCTATTCATGAGTATTTCAGCATCTATACTGTTCAAGACTCTCAATCCTGTCCCTATGACACCAGTTACATCTCTCTTTGCTAGCTTTGGGGAGGTGAGAGTTTGTCCATGTAGCCATGCTAACCATCCCGTACAGGATGTATTTAGGAATGGTGAGCAGGTAGGTTTAACTGTAGAGATGTTAACCTGCACTGACAGTTCCACTCATTTGAGGGACCATGATGGGTTAAATAATATTCGCTGTTGTCCAGTATTTTTGATCACATATGGTGCCATTTCAGAAATTTGTGGGGATAGGGTTTTCTTAGCCTTTACAATCGGGGTGGATGTTATTGCACTAGGCTCAGTAATGTCTACTTTAAATTTAAAGGATAGTCCCATGCTATGGCGAGCCCAGAAGCAGTCTACGAGAACAGGTTGTACGTTTTCTAAGTATATGTCAGTTCCGTGCATGACCATGATAGGAAGGTTTAAATTTCCCTTACTAGGGTGTATGCCCATACTCCCGGAATACTTAACATGAGCTTGAGACCATGGCCATTCTATGGTTCTTTGACCACAGGCTAAGAGGAATGGCATTGCCAGGGTTTGGAATAGTAACATGAACACAGCATTTCCATCCGCCACCCTGCGGGGTGCTGCAAAAGAGAGAGAAAAGAGAAAAAAACCTGTTGTGGTGGGGAGAGTCCAAACAGGTTACCCCCTTTATGATACGGGATAAATCCACCTAGTAGTAATTCTGTGTTTTGTACCACTGTTATCAAGGGCTTCCACAGCAAGCGTGCCACGAGGTTTAGCCAGAATCATAGGCACCTTTCCAATTTGTGGTAAATTAACCATAGCCGGTTGTCCTGGCTGAAATGTTATCAGGTATTGTGGTACATTAGTAACTTTTGACTCAGGGAGCGCAGGGGCTGCACAGAGTAAACGCACTGTAGCCTCCCGATCTTTATCAGGGTTAGCAGTAATATTTGAACCAAAGGACCATCTACCACCGTCTGGGAGACGCCAGGTTCGGCCACTCAAAATATCAAAGCCCAAAATATTTTCATTATGATTTTTCACTGCAAAGTGGGTAGACAGCCTGCGTTTTTCACCCAGGAGCCATAAATTAACCTTTGCAGTTTGACAAATAGCACTTGCTCCATTCACTCCAGTAATTTCAACCCTTTGCTGTCCGGGTCGTATACCCAGCTTCTCAGCATCTTGTTGTGTCAATGTTGAAATTTTTGCTCCCGTGTCTATTAGGAATTTGATTGTCATCGAGGACCAATTGGGATTAAAATATATGGGCCATTATTATCTATCCATTGATAGGAGTCCACTTGCCGGATGGACAGACCCAATTGTAATCCAGGCCTTACCCATTTTTTGATTTTGGATTTTGCGAAAGGAAAGCGTTATTACCCCCTTTCAGAGTTGGTGATGGTATCTGAGTGTTGGAAATGTTTTCTCTCCGATTGTGTCTTTGAACTGCATGAATTAGATGTTGGACAATGGTGGCCGGTTGTCTCTGAATTACAGCTCTCGGAATGCCTAATGTCAATGCTTGATTCTATAGTTCTCTCCCCCTCTGAGCCCTAGGCTGATGATTAATGGGTTTTGGTTCCTGGGAACTATTTTGGGGTGTTTGTTTAATTTGTCTGATGTAATGACTAGGATTTTTGGTTTCAACAGATGGATCACCCCATCCCATTTCTCGCCCATGATTTATGATGTCACGCATCAATGTTGCCCGGGGGGGACATCTCTGCACACTTGGACCCCTTCCTGTTCACTGGCAACCTCCCTTATGTCTAATAGTGCATTGAACTCTGTGTTCCTCCTATTTTCATCTCATTTTGCAATGATGTAGGATTTGAGCATAGCACGAGCTCCCTTAATTAATGGCTTTAGCATCTCACGATTCACGATTGCTGATACGGGAATGTCAAGAGGGTGCGATCATACCTAGCCTGGATACAGGCAGCTTTTGGAATAGCTGTGGAAAGTTCATTTAGGGATTTAATAGGTATTACTAGAGGTCCTCCTCCCCACTGTATATCAATTCCACTGGCCCAGTATGCCACTCTACTTGTTATCGAACGGGGGATCGTTTGGAGGCATGGGGCCAGCATTTAAAAAGACACCAGGGCCCCAGAACATATTGGTTTTGTTGCCGTTTAGTAAAATTCTGTCTCCCGCAGTTAAACATACTCTCCATAAATATTCAGTTTCAGTTTCACCTGGCTTACGGCCATAGCGTTCTTGTAGGTCAGCCATATGGAGTGGCTCAAATGGGATTATTTTGGGGGTACGATTTCCTACTCCACCCCGAGGCCCAGTAGTTCTTCTGTTTTTATAATGGGCCTAGCTACATATGTAGGGGCATTTGGAGGAGGTAAAGAATCATCTTTCCCCGATTCATTACCATTATCATTGGGGTCACCCCAGATGTCCCCATCCCATTCTTCAGGGGATACAATTAATTTCCTAATTTGTACGATGTCAAGGGAATTGGGAGCTTGCATGAGCATCATCTCAACCTCTTCTGCCAATTTTTGGTTTTCCTCCTTTTCTTTCTGCAACTGTTTCTGTAGTAGTTCAATTTGTAGGGACAATATTAATTCAGCTGCCTTCCTGCCTTCTATTTTGTCCTTTCGATCCTGCTCCCTTTTATTGAACTTTTCCCTGTCTTTGCAGGCGGCTTCTACGCAGGTGCCTAGCATTTTGCAAATGATTTCCTTTCCTTTGCCATTTTTAATATTTCCCCTGGCTACTTTTAGCTGTTCTTCCACAGCTTCCCAATCACGTAAATTATCACGAGCCCATTCCTCTGAGAATTTGGGACTCGGATTTATTCCATGTGTAATCACTCATACTACTTGCCATCCTGCTGACTAGGACAAATTGTCACAAATGCAGGTTTGTGAATCCTGATGATTATGTTAGTTTATCGTGAATGAGTGACTTTACAGAGTTTGATTTAGTAGCAGGTTCAAATTTACTTGTGGCAAATCGCAGGATTTGACTGCGATGTTTTAATAGCACTCAGTCATCAGTGACTAACAAAGGGATTAGACAAAATTGATCAAAACAGAGACTTAGTTACAGATTTGGAGATGGCAAGGTTCACTCTATTACCACATGGAAGTGCATAAAGGAAAATCAAGTTACACTGAGTTGGAATGAGTCACAGAGAGATCGTGTGTGCAGGGGATAAGGAGGACCCTCCCGTTGAGTCACGAGGTTCAGAATAGACCCCCTTGCTTTCTAAACTCCTTCTCAGAGAGGAGTCTAGGTGCTGCTGGGTCCAATCTTAGTCTCAGACTTGGTCAACCGTTCATGTGAATAAGGATAATGCAGCAGTATAAGACTCACTTTGTAACTAAATCAGACATCTACAGACAATTTAAACTGATTCACACGTGCATACACATGTATACCTGTTAAAAATTCCCCTCGAGTTCAGTGAAATACTCACGTTGAATGTCTTGGCATTTCTTAGCGGGCAAGGGTTGAGCCTCAAGGAGCGAAGGCTTTCAGCCCAGGCTCCACTGTTGGTCTTTGGCAATGGACCTCTAACTGCAGCAAAGTTTAAGAGTTTGCTAGCTCCGAGAGGCGTCCTGCTCAGAGGGAGGTGCTGGTGCAGCCTACTGCAGTCCAGGAGAGCTCAAAGGGCCTCACTTAGGACTGCTGTTTTAGAGGATCATGAGATCGTGAGGCTTTAGCCATCCTAAATCTCCATGAAGCCACAATCGAGGTTGGTAATTACTGCTCTGTTTCAACGCTGTCACGGGTAACCGATTGTTCTCACTCCCCCCATCAGTCATGTAGGAGTTTCTGATAAGGACAAGGCCACTCTCCGCTTCAACCATGTAGGAGTTTCTGGTACAATTAAGGGGCGCCCAACTGACCAACTCACTACACAAGGCCGCGGTCTGCAAGGAATTCTTGAGGTCATAAAGTGGTTGAAGAGAGAAAAGGTGTGGGCAGGGTATGCACCACCACCACAGGGGTCATCAACAATGCTTGGTTGGCCGTGTGCCTGGGACCTCTGAGGCCGGCAAGGAAGGGAGCAATCGCTTGGCCCCTGCAAATCTTGAGGCTGGCAGAGAGGAGAATAATACATCTGTGTGGTTTGTCTACTTGGTTCACAGGACCTTCAGGGCCTGATAACGAGGGCAAAGGCAATGAATACGTGACCCGCTGGGTCACAGAGAATGGCTGCTTGCCTTATAAAATGGTGTTAGTTCTGCTAACCACATTGCCAGGGGTTGGGAGCAGGGGGTACCGGTCACAGTGGGGCTTAGCTGCCTATTGGGGTTCACCCACAAGACAATGGACAACAGGGGCAGAGCATGAGAAGGAAGGAGCAGCAGATACAATGTGTTATGAAGTGACTGCAACCCACATTCCCCATCCCCTTGCACCACTCGGGGGAAGGAGGTAGAGAAGTTGGGTGTGAAGTTGAGCCTGGAAGAATGGAGGGGTGTCAGGAAGGTGTTTTTAGATTTGTTCTTTTTTCTCATTACCCTACTCTGATTTGTTTGCAATGAATTAAATTAATTTCCCCAAGTCAAGCCTGTTTTACCTGTCACAGTAATTGGCTGGCTCATCTCCCTGTCCTTATCTCGACCGATGAGATTTTCATTGCACTTTTTCTCCATGTCCAGGTGAGCAGGGGGACTGATAGAGCACCTTGGTGGGCACCTGGTGGCCAGCCAAGATCAACCCACCGCACCTTGCCTACTTCTTCTTCCTGATCAGGTGATCTGTAGCAGCCACCCACCACAGTGTCACCCATGCTGATCTGCCCCCTGCCTTTCCTCAACAGCCTGGCTCCACCCACTGCAGTACTCCTGTAAGCTATCGCACTGCATCTCCATGATCCCATACCTCTACAAGCCAGGCACAGAGGAAAAGCTGGGCCTTGCTGGGCAGGAGCCCAGGCAACGTGCACTAACCTGCACTTCACCATAAGCCTCTGAAGTTCCCACAATAGATCCTCCTGCATCATAAATGGTCACTCCTGCAGAGCAGCTCCAGCGTGAGCCTAGCACCACAGTAACACACTGCTTCACCCCTTTGCTTTGTGTCTGCATCTGCAGTGTCAATCTGTTGTGGGAGCTCTCCGCTGATCCCTTAAAGCGATCCTGGAAACCTTCTCCATAGTAGGCATGACCCTCGTAGGAGGCTCTGAAGCACAGCTCTTGCCCCGGTGTTCTCCAGCCGCACACCGCAGGGCTGGAGGCTCTCCCAGCCCGCGTCCAGGCTGGCCTGCTTGCCGTGCTGTGGGAGCGAGCACGCACAGGGTGAGGGGACCCAGCACAACGCTGGCGTCAGAGAACAGCTCGGCCTCCTGTCCTCATTGGGACCACAGAGAAGCATCACGCGGAGGCCCAGGGATGCGGGGCTCACAGGGCAACAGACGCAACCGCCCACGAGCTCTCCCAGGAGCTGCTGGCTCTCCCACCCACAGCGGCATTGCACAAGCTCTGCGAAGAATGATTGTATCACGCCATACTACAATAATTGACCATCAGCGTGGAAGCTCAGCAGGAGAGCTGCATGGAGCCCTCCAGCTCCCCTCAGCCCAGCCCCACCTGGGCCGGCAGCCCTCCAGGGACACACAGAGACATCCACAGAAGTGTGGGGACTTCCCTTCAGTGGGGAGCCTGGACACCCTCTGCTGCTGCACTCCACCTGACCTCACTGGTTACCCTTGCCATTGCTCTTGCCTGCAAGGCCTTCACCCCGAGTCCCCATCCGCCCCCACAGGAAAGCTGGGGAAGGTCCATGCTGGGAGAAGTGCTCTGCCCTGCGCACAAGGGAAAGATGGTTCTGCGGCTCCTCCCCGTTGCCTCTTGCAATGCCACCCTTGCAGAAGGCGAGGGGCGCTGGCAGGAGGTTTGTGTCAAAGCTCAGCTGGATTTCCTGACCCCGTGGGATGGCACAGAAGTAGTGAGCAGAGTCGCCGGGGTGCAGGGCACGCAGGGACAGCGATGACTGGGACTGGGAATTGTCCCGGGACACCGTGGCTCGACCCTCCACTGCTGCCCCATACTGCTTTGTAGTAATCCAGGCGCTGGCATAGGCCACCCACTCCAGACTGCCACCGGGTGCCTGACAGTACCACAAAACGTCATAATCCTTGAAGTCGAAGCCGGAGCCTTGGCAGGAGAGGCTCACGGAGTCCCCGGGCGCTCGCAGGTCTCCGCCGGCCTCCACCAGCCTGGGCTGCGCCCACACCCCTGCGGACGGAGAGCGCAGGCAGCCGGGCAGGGCGCGCCCACGGCCCGAGGACGTTCACCCGCCGCCCCGGCAAAGCCCCCCGCCCCGCCACACCCACAGCCGCCACCCCCCTCTCTCCCGGCAAAGCCCCGCGCCCGGGGCAATGCCCCGACTGCCCTCCCCGGGGCTCAGCCGCGCCTGCTCCCGACACTGGGCACGACCGGCTGCCGACAGCCTGACCCTGCCCCTGCCCGTGCCCCTGCCTGTGACCCTACCCCTACCCCTGCCCCTGCCCCTGCCCGTGCCCCTGCCCCTGCCTGTGTGCCTGCCTGTGTCCCTGCCCCTGCTCCTGCCTGTGCCTGTGCCCCTGCCTGTGCCCTTGCCCCTGCCTGTGCCCCTGCCCCTGCCCCTGCTTGTGCCCCTGCCTGTGCCCCTGCCCCTGCCCCTGCCTGTGACCCTGCCCCTGCCTGTGACCCAGCCCCTGCCTGTGCCCCTGCCTGTGCCCCTGCCTGTGTCCCTGCCCCTGCTTGTGCCACTGCCTGTGCCCCTGCCGCTGCCTGTGCCCCTGCCTCCCCCTCTCCCTCCCCCGCCCACCCCACCCCTCTCCCTTCCCCGCTAAGGAAGGCGAGCGCCAGGCGACAGCGCGCCCGGCGCGGGAGCAGCCGCAGCCCCGGGGCCCCGGCACGGGCAGGGCCGCCCGCGGGCAGCCCCAGCCCCGGGCCCAGCCCCGGGCTCGCTGCCCTCCCCGCCCGGCTCTCACCTGCCGGCCCCGCGGCCAAGGCCAAGGCCAGGAGCCACGGCCCCAGCCCGGGCGCCATCATGCCCTGCCGCGCCGGGGCCGGCCGGGGCCCAAGGGCCCGGCGGCAGCCGCAGAGGAGCCGAGCGGAGCCGCGCTCGGGCCCGCTCCTGCCCGCCCCGCCGGCTCGGCCCCTCGCCGGGGCAGCGCCGACGCCTCTGCCCGCCCCCAACAGAGCCGCCCCGCCCCGGCCCGGCCCCCCGGTGCCGCGGCCCCTTCGGGGGAGGAGAAGGGGGGGCGCGGGGAGGGACGCGGGGCAGGGCCCTGGGCAGAGGAGGAGCGCGGCGCCCCGGCACACGAAGGCTCCTGGCCCTTGCCTCCCAGCGCGGCTCCGGCGCTGGCCCGCCTCGGCGCCCTGCCGAGCCCTGCGCAAGGGGGTCGCCGCCTCGGCCACGCGCGCCTGGCCCCGGCCCCGGTCCCAACCCCAGCCCCGGCCACATCCCCAGCCCCATCCCCATCCCCATCCCCATTCCCATCGCCATCCCGTCCCCGGCCCCATCCCCAGCCCCAGCCCCAGCCCCAGCCCCAGTCCCATCCCCAGCCCCGGCCCCGGTCCCATCCCCGTCCCAAGCTCCAGTCCCAGCCCCAGCCCCAGCTCCAGTCCCAGCCCCAGCCCCAGCCCCAGGGACCGGCTCTCGGCCCGCAGCGTCCCCTCGCAGGAGCCTCCCCGTGCCCCGCACCCCCAGCCCGCCCTGGCCTCACTCCCGGCCCCTGCCCGCGGGCACCAAGACACACGGCGGGCTGGGCTGCCATCCAGAGGGACCTCGACAGCCGGGGGACACGGGCTGGCAGCAACGCCCTGCAGCTCAGCAAGGGCAAGAGCAGAGTCCTGCACCTGGGGAGGAACAAGCCCATGCAGCAGGGCAGGCTGGGGGCTGCTCAGATGGAAATCCCATTCTCAGAAAAGCCCCCAAGGGTTCTGGTGGACCACAACTTGACCTTGAGCCAGAAATGGGTGCTTGCAGCAGCGGTGGGTAATGATGTGCTGGCTTGCACCAGAGCGGGTGTTTCCGGCAGGTCAGGGATGTGATCCCTCCCCTCTACTCAACAGTGCTCAAGTCACACCTGGAATACTGGGAATGATTCTGGACTTGTATGTGAGATACGGACAAGGCGGGGACAGTCTAGTGAAGGGCCACAAAGATAAGTAACACTTTTTCACTGTCAGGGTGACCGAGCACTGGCACAGGTTACCCAGAGATGTTGTGGACTCTCCATGCTTGGAGACATTCAAAAGCTGTCTGGGCATGGTCCTGGGCAACCGGCTCTAGGTGACCCTGCCTGAGCAGGTGGGATGGACCAGATGACCTCCTGAGGTGCCTTCCAACTTCAGCCTTCCTGTGATTCCACAAAAGACACACAGGCACGTTCAGCTGTTCAGCACGGTTATGCTTTCTGTATTAGTGGTGTCTGCTGTATTTAGGGTGTGTGCTCTTCTCCTCCATCTTACGGTGTGGTGTTCTTCTGTAAGGTTGCAGCTACAGCCACATACGCATGTGATGAGGTTGTACAACCACGTAGACAAACGCAGAGCCTGGCTTTGGAAGGATGGGGAATAACACGCAACCCCATTTGACCGGTTGGCTGGCTGCTTCCTGGAGCCCAAGAGGCCTACTGCGGGCCATGGCTTGTTGCTGCAGGCAGGGTTCCTGGACAGGGCGTAGGGGAGGGGAGGGGAGGGGAGGGGAGGGGAGGGGAGGGGAGGGGAGGGAATTCACTCACAGCCCAGGCATAGCACAGTATTTATGATTGGCATAGCACAGTATTTATGATTAAAACAGCACAGGATTGCTACAAGCAGAATCAATATAGTACAATCAGTCAAGTAGTGTACTACAGAATTTGTATAATAACTTAATCACCTAGATCCTAAATTAACTGATGATTTCTAATCACCTGGATCCTCTGCAGATCAGGTCAAATCTTAATACATGGTTTGCTGGATCACTACAACAATCATAATGTAGACTCAGAAATCATATAAAAGGATACAAGTTACTCAATCCTCAGAGGAAGGAGACAATGGTGGAGGCATCCCTGGCCATGGAGGATCACAGGTCCCACCGTCCGGCAGCAGTTCCAGTCCAAGTTCCCACCCCAGGACTTGTAAGTTCTTGATTTGACAGACAGTGCTCTGGGTGCTGTTATGCTTCCCTGTTCTGTGATGGGGTCATCAACAACGCTTGGTTGGCCAAGTGCCCGGGACCTTTGAGGCCGGCAAGGAAGGGAGTAATTGCCCAATGCCCAGGAACCTTGAGGCTGACAGGGAGGAGAAGAAGAAATCTGTGTGGTTTGTCTACTTGGTTCACAGGACCTTCAGGGCCTGATAACGAGGGCAAAGGCAATGAATACGTGACCCGCTGGGTCACAGAGAATGGCTGCTTGCCTTATAAAATGGTGTGTGTTCTGCTAACCACATTGCCAGGGGGCGGGAGCAGGGGGTATCGGTCACAGTGGGGCTTAGCTGCCTATCGGGGTTCACCCATAAGACAACGGACAGTGCAAAGTCCAGCAGCAGGGCAGGAACAACCCCATATACCAATATGTGCTGGGAGCCGTCCAGCTGGAGAGGCCCTAAGGGTCCTGGTGGACACCAGGTTGACCATGAGCCAGCAATGGGACCTTGCGGCTCATTTGGGTGTACATGGCAAGGTTTTGGAAGCAGGACAGGCTGCACTGGTGGCCTTTGTGACAGAAGACCAGGGCTGCCCCCGTGTCGGGCACAGCTGATTCCAGCCAGCTCCAAAAAGGACCCACTGCTGGCCAAAGCTGAGCCAATCAGCTAAGCCCATGGTGCCTCATGATAACATATTCACAAGAACATATAAAACCCTGCACAGCATCTGTGAGAGAGAAAATTAAGAACACTGTGATATAAAAATGCCTGCAGACACCAAGGTGAATGAGGAAGGAGCTGGAGGAGGTTCTCCAGGTGCCGGAGCAGCAATTCCCCTGCAGCCTGTGGAAGCCTACATCAGAGCAGATATCCACCCTGCAGCCCATGCAGGACCCCACGCCACAGCAGTTAGATGTGCCCTGAAGGAAGCTGGTGCACATAGAGAGCGCATGTGGGAGCGGGTTTTCAGGCAGCAAGCACTACCCCTGGCAGGCCCACGCTGGAGCAGTCTGTTCCTGAAGGAATGTACCCCACGGAGAAGACCCACACTGGAGCAGTTCATGAAGGCCTGCATACCGTGGGAGGGACCCCACACCAGACCAGGGGGAAAGTGTGAGGAGAAAGGAGTGGCAGAGACAGTGTTACGAACTGACCCCAACCCACATTCCCCAACTCCCTGCACTGTTTGGGGTGTGGAGGAGGTAGAAGACTTGGGAACGAAGGAGCAAAGTAGAGCCTGGGAAAAAGACATGGTCGGGGGAAGATGTCCTTAATTTTGTCAGTGTTTCTCATTTGTTTCTCATTATCCTACTCTACTTTTTATGGGCAATACATTAATTTTCCCAAAGTTGGTTGTGCCTGTGAATGGTAAGCAGTCTACCTGTCTATATTTTGAGTCATGAGCATTTTCATCTTATTTTCTCCCCTTGTCCATTGCAGAAGGGGAGTGAGAGAGTGGCTTGCTGGGCATCTGGCCGCCACCCCAGGTTAACCCACCAGAATGGCAAAGGCAGCTAACGGTATCCTGGGCGGCACGAGGAGGCGTTGCCAGCAGGTCGCGGGAGGTGATCCTTCTCCTCTGCTCAACACCAGTGAGCCTACACCTGCAGTACCGGGTCCAGTTCTGGGCTCCACGGCACAAGAGAGACATGGGCATACTTGGGAGAGTCTGGCAAAGGGCCATGAAGATGGCAAAGGGACTGGAGCATCGCTCCTATTAAAAAGGTCTGTGAGAGCTGGGACTGTTTATCCTGGAGAAACAAAAGCTGGTGGTGGGTCTCACAAATGTACAGAAACAGCTGACAAGAGGGTGCAAAGACGATGGGCCCAGGCTCTTCTCAGTGGTTCCCACTGACAGAACAAGGGGTAATGGGCACAAACGAAGACACAGGAGGTTCCCTCTGAACATCAGGAAACACTTTTTCACTGTGACGATGAGCGAGCACTGGCGCAGGCTGCCCAGGCAGCTTGTGGATTCTCCATGCTTGCAGATATTCAAAAGCTGTCTGGACAGGGTCATGGGCAACTGCCTCTGGGTGGCCCTGCTCGAGCAGGGATGTTGCACCAGGTAACCTCCGGAGGTCCTTTACAATCGCAACCATTCTGTGAAAACAGGGCTGCATGGCCATGCTAAGCTTTCCTGTGTGGCACCCTCCAACTCCTCCAGTGCCCCCGTCCACTCTAGCTGGGATGGGCAATGACCCCGGCTGCATGTGATCCCACATGGCCAGAGTGGCTCCTGCTCACCTCGCCCCAGCTCCTCCCTGCCCTCACACCTGCTCTGCTCTGGCTTCCCACATCTCTGGACCTGTGACACCGCCCAACCATGACTAGTCCCAGCTCTTTGCCCCAAGAACGGCCCGGTCACTGTCTCAGCACAGAGATGGGCTGTGACACCGGTGTATTGGGTGCCCATTGCAAGGATTTGGTAGCAGGGTGATGCAGGAATGGCCTCTGTGATGAGGCAAGGGGCTGTGCCGTGCCTGACAGCCTGTTCCAGCCAGCTGAGCAGCAGACCTGCCGCAGGACAAAGCTAAGCCCACCAGCAAAGCTGGTGGTGCCTATGGGACAACATACTTATGAGGAGACAAAACAAGGTGTAGCAGCATGAGAAATGAGGAAAGACAGTGGAATCACCTCAATTTATGCAATGTTTGTGCCCACTGCAGATCCCCTTAAGTTATGCAATGTAGGAAAGGCAGGAAAGGGCGTGCAAAGGTCCATTGTGGAAACCTCCAACTCCTCCTCTGCCCCTGTCCAAGCAGCAACGATGGGCAATGACACCGTGCACAGGCTGTCACACACGGCCAGAGCAGCTCCTGCTCATCTCTCCCCAGCTCCTCTCTGCCCACACATCTGCTCTGCGCAGGTTTCCCACATCTCTGAACCACTGACAGCACCCAACCACGATGACATCCCCCTCTCTCTGACCGCACGCACACTCCACTCACTCACTCACCACTGAGATGGCCTGGGACCCCCATGAACATGCACGAGGGGACAGCAGGAGAGGAGGAAGCTGATGTTGTTGGGGCACTCCCCGGGTGTCTCTCACTGGGGTCCCTGCAGGGTGCAGTAATAGAGCGCACTGTCCCCCACCTCCAGCCCGCTGATGAGCAGGGTCCCGGAGCTCTCGTCAGCCCCGCAGGAAAACCTCTGCCGGGCAAAAGGGGCTGTGTGGCTGTAGGAGCCTCCCCGGCCCTTGCTCTGCAGCAAGTACTGCAGGGATCCACCGGGACGCTGCCGGTACCAGGCCACGTAAATATAGGAGGCGTTGGAGCTGTAAGTGCATCGCAAGGTCCCGCTGTTCCCTGCTCGCCACCACACTGCTGACCGTGTCGCTTGGATCTCATCACCCTGAAACGCACCTGAAACAAAAGCAGGGCTGTTCCATCACTGCTTTGCTCCCACTGGCGCAAGGAAATGGCCCACAAAAGGGTCAATGGAAGCAGATGTTGCTGTCGCTGAAGCCCAGGGATTTTTGGTATCCCAGGCAAGAAGGGGGCCAAGGGAAGGCAGAGAGGGGCTGCAGGCAGGCACAGTGGCAAGCCTGGCTGGGGGACACAAAGGCGCCCACACCCCTGCGGACGGAGAGCGCAGGCAGCTGGACAGGGCGCGCCCATGGCCCGAGGACGTTCACCCGCCGCCCCGGCAAAGCCCCCCGCCCCGCCACAGCCACAGCCGCCACCCCCCTCTCTCCCGGCAAAGCCCCGCGCCCGGGGCAATGCCCCGACTGCCCTCCCCGGGGCTCAGCCGCGCCTGCTCCCGACACTGGGCACGACCGGCTGCCGACAGCCTGACCCTGACCCTGCCTGTGCCCCTGCCTGTGACCCTGCCCCTGCCTGTGCACCTGTCCCTGCCCTACTCTGCCCCTGCCTGTGCCCCTGCCCCTGCCCTGCCCCTGCCTCCCCCTCTCCCTCCCCCGCCCACCCCACCCCTCTCCCTTCCCCGCTAAGGAAGGCGAGCGCCAGGCGACAGCGCGCCCGGCGCGGGAGCAGCCGCAGCCCCGGGGCCCCGGCACGGGCAGGGCCGCCCGCGGGCAGCCCCAGCCCCGGGCCCAGCCCCGGGCTCGCTGCCCTCCCCGCCCGGCTCTCACCTGCCGGCCCCGCGGCCAAGGCCAAGGCCAGGAGCCACGGCCCCAGCCCGGGCGCCATCATGCCCTGCCGCGCCGGGGCCGGCCGGGGCCCAAGGGCCCGGCGGCAGCCGCAGAGGAGCCGAGCGGAGCCGCGCTCGGGCCCGCTCCTGCCCGCCCCGCCGGCTCGGCCCCTCGCCGGGGCAGCGCCGACGCCTCTGCCCGCCCCCAACAGAGCCGCCCCGCCCCGCCCCGCCCCGGCCCGGCCCGGCCCGGCCCGGCCCGGCCCCCCGGTGCCGCGGCCCCTTCGGGGGAGGAGAAGGGGGGGCGCGGGGAGGGACGCGGGGCAGGGCCCTGGGCAGAGGAGGAGCGCGGCGCCCCGGCACACGAAGGCTCCTGGCCCTTGCCTCCCAGCGCGGCTCCGGCGCTGGCCCGCCTCGGCGCCCTGCCGAGCCCTGCGCAAGGGGGTCGCCGCCTCGGCCACGCGCGCCTGGGACCCTCCTGCCTTCAGGGGTATCCCGGCCCTCCCTCGGCTCCTCAGAACAAGCCCAGTGAAACGATGGAAGCTGGAAACAGTGTCACAAAACCCCGAGGGCTTTGCGTGCAGCTAGCAGTCCGAGCCACACCACTCTTTCCCAGGGACCAGTTGGTGACCCACGTAGCAAGTTGACCTGAGTGGCCACAGGCACATACTGGGCTGCGCATAGCTCAGGACAATCTGCAATGCTCTGTGCTGCACATTTCCCTGTTGCGTGGTAGCGTCACCTGCCAAATCATCGTGGAAGAGCCTGTGGTTGCACCCATGTGGCGTCTGCCCCCATGCATGTTCTTCTCTTGTTCTGCAGCTCCAGGTGATGAGTAATTGGTATGCTGCTGCATTAGCTGGCTAATCAAACCGTTGTTACTGTTTCACCTCTCAACCTAGATGGAATGCTTGAAAGTGGACATGGAAAAAGGATGACACTGTAAATCTAAGTTTAATGTCTAAGTCACCTCCAGCAATTACTCCACAGATGGATAGCTTGAAAGTGGACATGGAAAAAGGATGACACTGTTCTGAGTCAGAGCTCGGGACAGAGACACCTGAATGATGACATACAGTGGGAATACCTGATTAATTTGGGATGCTTTTAGGCATGCGGGGAAGTCCAGACAGTCCCCAGAGTCAGAGCATTCGTGTGCCATCTGTAGTGCCTGGTCATGCTGTGGCTGCCCTGTTCACATGGAAAAGTCCCACAAAGCAAACAAATACCAGCTCTCTTGGGCCGGCAACGTAGGTGCCCTTAATTCCTCATATACTCCAAAGGGTTAAGAATTACAGCTAGCAGTTCACGCAGAGTATGTGAAATATTGCTTCAAGTGTGAGTTGTCTGGAGCGCTAGGATTAGGAGGGGCAGTCCTAGACCACCTGGACAGTCAAACTGAAAGCCCTCTCAAAACTGGTTGCTCAGCTGGTGGCACAGTAAATCCACACTTTGGCACCTGCAGCGGTCAGGCTGCAAACAGCTGCCTTAGCAGCACGTGCCACAGCACGTGGCCCAAAGAATAGTACACAGCCTCCTTACATCACAGTATGCAACCGGCTGCTATGAAACAAGAACGGCCAAGCTGTGAAAGTCATCACTGGCCTGTGTCTCCAGGATTTGGAAAATGATGGCCACATCTGTAGGCTGTGGCCTGCTAAGCCAAGTCTTTGTGCCAGCACAGCTGCAATATTGGCAGCGCGGGGGATGACTGAGAAGCCTCCGTGGACACACAGTACAGGTGAGCAATTGTCCTCCGGGTGACATTGGCAAGAAGAGTTTGGGCGCCTAAATTAGTTATTCCACGGGTAGACCTCTCTACAGCTGCTTATACCCTTGCACTAGATGGTCAAGGATGTCAGGAACGGGCTGTGACCACAGGGTGTCTAAATGGTGCCACAGAAGACCCAGGCACATCCAGAGCCACTCAGCGGGCATGTACCTTAAAAGCTGTCCTGGTTTCGGCTGGGATAGAGTTAATTTTCTTCCTACTAGCAGGCATAGTGCTGTGGTTTGGACTTAGTAGGAGAAGAATGTTGATAACACGCTGATGCTTTTAGTTGTTGCTCAGCACTGCTTATGCTAGTCAAGGACTTTTCAGCTTCCCATGCTCTGCCAGGTGCACAAGAAACTGGGAGGGGGCACAGCCAGGACAGTTGACCCCAACTGACCAAAGGGCTGTTCCATACCATGTGACATCATGCTCAGTATAGAAACTGGGGGGGGTTGGCTGGGGAGCAGCGATTGCTGCTCGGGAACTGTCTGGGTATCAGTTGGCAGGTGAGGAGCGATTGCATTGTGCATCACTTACTTTGTATATTACTATTAGTAGTATTATTTTTTTAAATTATTATTATTATTTTAGTGTATTTCATTTCCATTATTAAACTGTTGTTATCTCAACGCAGGAGTTTTCTCTCTCTTACTCCTCTGGTTCTCTCCCCCATCCCACCGGGGCAGGGGGAGTGTACGAGTGGCTGCGTGGTGCTTAGTTGCTGGTTGGGGCTAAACCACGACATGCACCCAGGTCCTTGAGCACAAGCAATCCCACAAATGGGTCTGTCTTTGCCCGAGCGGGGAGTAACCCAGACTGTCTTCCCCAGCATATTTTTTATGTGTCCTACAGGGACTTTATCCCCTTCTACAGTACATAACAGTTTTGACTGGACAGGGCCACCTTGATTGGCAGATCGTTTGATTTTCCTGGAGGCTGGTGCATGGTAGGGGATGTGATACACCCACTCAATGCCATGCTCTTTGGCCCAGGTGTCTAGGAGGTTGTTTCACAAATGACTCCCGTTGTCTGACTCCATTCTTTTTGGAGTGCCATGTCGCCATGACACTTGCTTTTCAAGGCCCAGGATGGTGTTCTGGGTGGTGGCATGGGGCACAGGATATGTTTCCAGCCATCCAGCAGTTGCTTCCACTATTATAAGCACACAGCGCTTGCCTTGGTGGGTTTGTGGGAGTGTGATAGAATCAGTCTGCCAGGCCTCCCCATATTTATACTTCAGCCAGAGCCCTCCATACCAGAGAGGCTTTAACTGCTTGGCTTGCCTGATTGCAGTGCAGGTTTCACATTCATGAATTACCTGTGCAATACTGTCCATGGTCAAGACCACCCCTCGATCACCAGCCCATCTATATGTTGCATCTCTTCCTTGATGGCCTGAGGTGTCATGGGACCACCGAGCTATATGGCTTATGTTGCCAGTCCAGATCCACCCGAGCCACTTCAATCTTTGCAGCCTGATCCACCTGCTGGTTGTTTTGATGTTCTTCAGTGGACCGACTCTTGGGTACGTGAACATCTACATGATGAACTTTTACAACGAGATTCTCTACCCGGGCACCCATATCTTGCCACAATGCGGCGGCCCAGATTGGTTTGCCTCTGCGCTGCCAGTTGCTCTGCTTCCATTGCTGCAACCACCCCCACAGGGCATTTGCCACCATCCATGAGGCAGTACACAGATAAAGGACTGGCCACTTTTCTCATTCAGCAATATCTAAAGCCAGCTGGATGGCTTTCACCTCTGCAAACTGACTCGACTCCCCTTCTCCTTCAGCAGTTTCTGTGACTTGTCATATAGGACTCCATACAGCAGCTTTCCACCTCCGATGCTTTCCCACAAGACGACAGCACCCATCAGTGAGCAGGGCATATTGCTTCTCATTTTCTGGCACTTTATTATACAGTGGGGCCTCCTTGGCCTGTGTCACCACCTCCTCTGGCAATATTCCAAAATCTTTGCCTTCTGGCCAGTCCATGATCACTTCCAAGATTCCTGGGTGACTGGGGTTTCCTATTTGAGCCCGTTGTGTGATTAGCGCAACCCACTTATTCCACGTAGCATCAGTTGCATGTGTAGAGGGGACCCTCCCTTTGAATATCCAACCCACCACCGGCAGCCGGGGTGCCAGCAGGAGCTGGGCTTCAGTACCAACCACTTCCAAAGCAGCTCAAACCCCTTCATATGCTCTTTCTCAGTCGGAGTAGAGCGGGCCTCGGATCCTCTGTATCCCTGACTCCAAAACCCTTGGGATCAACCTCGAGTCTCCCCTGGTGCTTTCTGCAAGAGGCTCCAGGTAGGGCCATTCTCCCCAGCTGCGCTGTAGAGCACAGTCTTTACATTTTGCCCCACCCAGGGTGGCCCAAGGGCTACTGCATGAACTGTCTCCCGTTTAATTTGTTCAAAGGCTTGTTGTTGCTCAGGGCCCCATTTGAAATCCTTCTTCTTCTGCTTCACTTCATAGAGAGGGCTTACAACCAGAGGGTAATTTGGAATATGCATTCTCCAAAATCTCACAATGCCCAAGAAAGCTTGTGTTTCCTTTCTGCTGGTTGGTGGAGACATAGCTGCTATTTTGTTGATCACATCTGTTTGCATCTGATGACTCATAGACTCATAGACTCATAGACTCATAGAATGCTTTGGGTTGGAAGGGACCTGCAGAGATGCAGGCCCATTGGCAGGAAGAGAGACTTTCTTTTTATTGCCGGGGTTGGCCAGCCAATTCATCCGCTCTCTTTTCCTCTCCGTCTTTCCATGTCATTACTGCCAATGAGTTTGCATGCAACGATGGTGCGTTTCATACAAACTTCTGCCACATGGGTCGTGTGCACCTGACTTCATCTGGATCTTTGGATAACGGCTTGTTGTCCAGGTCTCCATAAATCACCTCCAGCATGGCTAATTCTCTCAGGCACTGGATACCTCTCTCCATGGAGGTCCACGTGCCTGGGTGACATAGAACATCTTCCTTGAAGGGATACCTTTCCTTCATGCTTGACAGGAGTTGCGTCCAGAGGCTGAGGGTTTGTGCCTTTTTTCCAACCGCTTTGTCAACAACCCCTTCCCTAGAAAGGGATCCCAGCTGCTTGGCTTCCCTGCCCTCTAGTTCCAGCCTACAGGCCCCGTTATCCCAGCATCGGAGCAGCAAGGTGATGATGTGCTCAGCTGGATGATGGCTGAAACCTTTCCGCGTATCTCGCAGATACAATCAGGGATAGGAATCGGGTGGTTACCATCTTATTTATGGATTCTGCCTCTTCCTCCTCCTGTACTCATGACAGCCCTGCTTCATCTTTAGCCCTTACTAAACGAGCTGATTTTCTTGTGTATTTCTTCTTGTGTATAGGGGCGACTGATACCGGCAAGGGTTGGTTCTCTGGTTTAGCCACAGTGCCTGTCACTGGGGTTGGAGTGCTGCAGTGCCTGTTGTTTTGTCATCAGATCCAGAGACCTTCTCTTTCCCTTGAGCATTCTGAATAGTGTTGAACAGGGCTTGGGAGGCATGGGCCAGGCCCCAGCACCTTGCAGTGATTTGTGTGCCTCTGGAGTTGCCAGGGTGACAATATACTTCTTCCAAAAACTCCACTGGTTTTTCAGCATTCTGCACTTGTTCAGGGGTGAAGTTCCAAAACACTGGAGGTCCCCACTGCCCTAGGTACTTGCCCACACTATCCCACATACCCTGCCACTCATAACTATCCAGCCTTGGGGAAGATCTCTGGATGATGTTCTTAAACTGCTTATTAACTTTAGACAAAGACAAAACAATATTCCCAAGAAATACCAATAGGTGTATCTTAACTACCTAAGGATGTTCAAGGTACTGAAAAGTTATTGTAATGAGGGAGGAAACATCATAGAAGAAGGTAGTGAAGGTGCCCTTCTCTATTTCTTCCCTAAAAAACCTCTCAGAGGAAGAGGTATAATTGCTAATTGTCTCCATGAGGTAGTACCCGAAGTACAGCAATGGCTTCAGTACAAAACCCAAATACCAGATAAAGCTCAAGGTCAGTGTTTTAATAACAAATCTCCCAGGCAAAACATCACTAATCACTGCGGAGCACAGCAAACTGCAAAATCCAACACCAATCTTTAACATGTGCAGCAAGAAAAGAGCATGGTGCAGATCAAATGGACTAATATCGAGAACAGATGAATCAATATTGTGACCAGCAACCATTAACAGATGCCATAATACACTCTGGTTAATCTGTTATTCTCTCAAACCCTTCGAGCCCCACGTTGGGTGCCAAAAAGGACTGTCGTGGTTTAACCCCAGCCAGCAGCTAAGCACCACACAGCGGCTCGCTCAGTCCCCCTCCCCCGGTGGGATGGGGGAGAGAATCGGAAGAGTCAAAGTGGCATCATGCCAGCTACTAGGAAGAAAATTAACTCCATCCCAGCTGAAACCAGGACAAAATGTCACTGGTATGTGGGTCATGGGGTGCAGTGTAGTGGTGCTAGCAGCAAGACCCTTGCCCATAGAGGACGTAAGGATCCATATCACAAGGGCTCTGCAGTCGATGCAGGCACGTTCTCTGCCCTGCTGTTCTGCCCGTATCACCTCACCTCCACGACTGTGCGCAGCCAGCTACTCAGAAGAAAAGAGCCAGGAGGCAGCAACAACTGGGCAGCAGCAACGATGTCACTGGAATAGCCTTGCTTTTGCCTTGAAGTGAAGCAGCAGGTTTGCCTCTGCACCACAGTGCTTCTAAGAACACCCTGTCAAAACTCGGAAGACTGCAACAGCATAGAACATCACCAGGGTGGGGATGCGTGCATTAGCAGGGCCTTCAGGGATAAAGACTGGGGGGTCAGTCTGGAGCAAGGTCATTGCCAGGACACTTTAAAAATTTCTGAATGCTCATGGTGTTTGGGAGTGGTGCCTGAGGACTAGAGGCAAGGAAATGGCACTCCTACTTTCAAGAAGGGCAAGAAGGAGGACCCAAGAAGCTTCAGGTCTGTCAAGGCCCCCCCCAGGCCCTGGGATGGTGATGGAGAAACTGATCCTGGGAAGCATTTCCAGGCACATGAAGGACAAGAATGTCAGCAGCCTTCACCAAGGGGAAGTTATGCTTGGCCAACTTGATAACCGACTGCTGTGATGAAATGGCTGGCTTTGTAGACGAGGGGAGAGCAGTGCGTATTGTCTGCCTTGGCTTCAGGAAGGCTTTCAACACTCTCCTCCAACATAAGATCCTCAGAGAGAAGCTGATGAAGTCTAGGCTGGATGAGCAGGTGGTGAGCTGGACTGAATACTGGACACACAGCCCGTCCCGAGGGTGGGGAGCAGTGGAATGAAGTCTAGCTGGAGGCCAGTATCTAGCAGTGTAGCCCAGGGGTCAAAACTGCATCCAGTCCTCTCTAACATCTTCCTCCATGATCTGGAGGATGCAATGAAAAGGAACCCCAGCAAAGTTCTTTTTGGGAGGAGCGGCTGCTAGACCAGAGGGCTGTGCTGCCAGTCCAGAGGGACCTGGACAGGCTGGACAACTGGGCTGACAGGAACCTCATGCAGTTCAACGGGGTGTACTTGTTTTGGCTGGCATAGAGTTGATTTGCCTCATAGTAGCTCGCACGGTGCTAGGTTTTGAATTTGTGAGCAAACAAAAAAATTCCATTTTGTCCGTTTTGTTGATGACGCAGGGATGTTTAAGCTATTGCCAAAGAGTGCTCACACAGTGTCAAGGCCTTCTCTGATTTGCATGCTGCCCTGACGGTGATTAGGCTGGGGACGCAGAACAAGCTGAGAGGGTACACAGTCAGGAAAGCTGATCACAACTCACCAAAAGAATATTCCATACCATATGGCGTCATATCCAGCAATAAAACTCAGGGAAAGAAGGAGGAAAGGGGCACCTTTGGAGTTACAGCATTTGTCTTCCCACGTAAGCGTTATGCGTGAGGAAGGCCTGCTTTCCTGCAAAAGCCTCAACAACTGCCTGCCAACGGGAAGTCACGAATGAATTCCATATGTTGCTTGGCTTGTGTGTGCCGCTTTTGCTTTACTTATTAAACTCTCTTTATCTCAACACACAAGTTTTCTCACTTTTACCCTTCTGATTCTCTCCCCCATTCTCTCATTGCAGGTGACTAAAACGAGCGGCTGTGTGGGGCTTAGCTGCCTACCGGGGTTAGGGTCCGTAGGCTGCCCACAACCTTGTCCAGTTCAGGTTTGAATATCTCCAAGAATGGAGATTACACGGGCTCAGGTATTTACGCACAGTGACAAATCCCCCCACAGTATTTTCTTCCCTGTGCTAAACAAACCCAGCTCTCTCAGGCTCTCCTTGTACGGCAGATGCTCCCTTCCTCATCTTCATGGCCCTTCCTCGCATTTGCTCTGGTTTGTCCATGTCTTTCCTGTGCTGGGGAGCCCAGGACTCCATGCAGTAGTCCACAGCCTCACCAGTGCTTTCCAGGGGGAAAGGCTGGAGCAAGGAGGATGTACCCTTGCACAGACCCATCGCCTTAATGCAGAATGCTTTCAATTTGGTTAAGCATGATTTCCACTTCACAAACCCACACTGACTGTCAGTGAGGAAAGAAGGGGAGGAGGGGCTCCAGGCACTGGAGCAGAGATTTTCCTGCTGCCTGTGGAGAAGACCACAGTGACACAGGTTGTCCCCTGCAGCCCGTGGAATCCTACGTCAGAGCAGATATCCACCCTGCAGCCCACGCAGGACCCCACACCGGACCCCGTGGATGTGTCCTGAAGGAAGCTGTGACCCCGTGGAGAATCTGTGACGCTGGAGCATGGTCCTGGCAGAAACGGCAATCCTGTGGAGGGGAGCCCATGCTGGAGCCAGTTTTCTGGAAGGACCTGTGCCCCACAGAGGACCCACGCTTGAGCAGCGGGTTCCTGAAGGACAGCACACTGTGGAAAGGACCCACGATGGAGACATTTATTAAGAACTGCAGCCCATGGGAAGGACCCGTGTCATTGATACACAGTTTCAGGCTAAATGCTTAAACAGGGAACTGAACAGCACAAGAGCAGCCTTTGCCAAATACTGTAACACAGAAGTCCTCTTCTGTTTCCTCCTTTCCTTCAGTACACCTTCAACTTTCAGGATCTACTTTAATTATCAAAGAAACATCTCCTAAGTATCTGCTGAGGTCGGATCCTGATCCTCTCCTCTTTTCCAGACAATACAAGCACATGTTCAAAGTCCTCCCTTTGCTTTGTGGCCCTTTACAAGTTCCACATCAGAAACATCAGATGTAGAGCAGCTGTATCAAAATCGAGTTGTTGATCGATCACTGTAAATATGCCATCTCTTCCCAGTACTAATATGGGTGACACACTTAGTAACAGAGTGCTTAAGTACAGCTTTCTTCCTACTGCAATATTACAGATGATGTCGATTTCTTACGTGATAATTCCACAGACAGTGATCAAGATAATTCTAAAGACAGAATGAATGATTTGAGAAAGTATTTGATTCTGGATGGCTCTGTCTCCAGAGGCTGATGAGCATACTGTGAACTGAATGAACCCAGATCCTGTTGGAAAAGAACAGCATACACACTATAAAGCTGTAGCAAATTCTGTAAAACGGAGGCTTCAAATTACAGCTACATTAAAAAAACCCCACCACCTTTCCTGCATTCCCTTCTCTTGAAGATAACATGAGATTACAGTAAAGGATTTCTGTTTATGCATACCCATTTTGAGCAGAATCATACCCATCACACACAGCTCACCAAAAGGGTTGTCAAGCACTGGAAGAGGCTGCCCAGGGAAGTGGTTGAGTCCCCAGCCCTGGAGGTATTTAAAAGATGTGTAGATGTGGTGCTTAGGGACACGGTTTAGCGGTGGACTTGGCAGTATGTGGTTACTGGTTGGACTTGAGGATATTAAAGGTCTTTTCCAACCTAAAAGGTTCTATGATTCTATGTTTCTGTGTCTGGGGGAAAAGATGCTCTGCAGCTCAGCTCCTGCTCTTGCACTGCTCTGGGGCTCCCTGAACAACATGAGGTTTCAATACTCAATTTGGTACACAACACCACGTTCACGGTTTTGTGTCTGCTTGTGGGAGACTCTGCTGCTGCTGCTGCTGCTGCAGCACCTCTGTGCCCGTTTGTGGGAAAAGCCAGCCCAGAATAGTCCTGAGAAGTCTTCTTGCAGCCAACCACAAAAGACCTGGCTGGATTTAATCCCCCTCCTTCCACTGCTGCCACGGCCCTGCCTGTGTTTCAAGCACTGTGCCCTTTTCCAGATCTCTGGTGCTGCAGAAATAGGTGGCCGTGTCTGCAGCTGATGGCGAGAGCACTTCCAGCGACAGCTGGTTCCTGGCGGGGTCTGCAGAGCTGGTGACTCGGGTCTGGAAGGAGGAAGCAATGTGCTGGAGTCCCGTGAAAGGATACTGCAACACTATATGCTGCAGCTCTCTGCCAGGAGCCTGATGGATCCAGTCCCAAGCGTAGCTGCTGTTGCTGATGGATCCACCAGAGATGGGGCAGGTGAGCGTGAGAGACTCTGAGACCTTCCCTACTGTGGGGCCAGAGGCCTCTGCCTGCACCGCAGAAAGGGCACCTGCGACCCCTGCAGACCAGGATGAACTGGCCACCATAGCTCAAGGTATCCCCCTCAACATCAGAGAACAGTTTTTCAGTGTGTGGGTAGGAGAGCACTGGCACAGGTTGCCCAGGAACCTTGTGGAGTCTCCATGCTTGGAGATGTTGAAACCATCTCTGGGCACAGCCCTGGGCAACAGGCCCTAGGCGGCCCTGCTCGAGCAGAGGGGTTGGGCCACAGGACCTCTGGAGGTCACTCCCAACCTCACTCGTGAAGTGATTCTGCGAGTAGAGGGCAAGGACCGGCGCCTCAAGTTATGTAATGCGTGAAAGGCAGGAAAGGGCGTGCTAAGGTCCCTTGTGGAAACCTCCAGCTCCTCCTCTGCCCCTGTCCAAGCAGCAACGATGGGCAATGACACCGTGCACAGGCTGTCACACACGGCCAGAGCAGCTCCTGCTCATCTCTCCCCAGCTCCTCTCTGCCCAAACATCTGCTCTGCTCAGGTTTCCCACATCACCTTTCCCCCCATAAGTGCTGGAAGGAATCTCCTATGAGGAGTGGCTAAGGACTCTGGCTTGGTCTACTTTGGAGAAAAGGAGGCTGAGGGTGACCTCATTTCTCTCTACAGCTTCCTGAGGAGGGGAAGTGGAGAGGGACTTTATGATCTCTCCTCCCTCGTATCCAGTCGTAGGACCCGTGGGAATGGTTCAGTGCTGCACCAGACGAGGTTAGACTGCACATTAGGAAGCATTTCTTTACTGAGAGGGCGGTCAAACCCTGGAACCGGCTTCCTCGAGAGGTGCTCGATGCCCCAAGCCTGTCAGTGTTTCAGAGGCATTGGGACAATGCCCTTAACAACATGATTTAACTTGGTCAGCCCTCAACTGCTCAAGCAGTTGGACTAGATGATCGTTGTAGGTCCCTTCCAAGTGAAATAGTCTACTCTGTTCTATTCTCTGGGCTGACAACAGCACCCAGACACAATGAGACCCCCCTCTCTCTGACCGCACGCACACTCCACTCACTCACTCGCCACTGAGATGGCCTGGGACCCCCATGAACATGCACGAGGGGACAGCAGGAGAGGAGGAAGCTGATGTTGTTGGGGCACTCCCCGGGTGTCTCTCACTGGGGTCCCTGCAGGGTGCAGTAATAGAGCGCACTGTCCCCCACCTCCAGCCCGCTGATGAGCAGGGTCCCGGAGCTCTTGTCAGCCCCGCAGGAAAACCTCTGCCAGGCAAAAGGGGCTGTGTGGCTGTAGGAGCCTCCCCGGCCCTTGCTCTGCAGCAAGTACTGCAGGGGTCCACCGGGATGCTGCCGGTACCAGGCCACATAACTATAGGAGGCGTTGGAGCTGTAAGTGCATCGCAAGGTCCCGCTGTTCCCTGCTTGCCACCACACTGCTGACCTTGTTGCTTGGATCTCATCACCCTGAAATGCACCTGAAACAAAAGCAGGGCTGTTCCATCACTGCTTTGCTCTCACTGGCGCAAGGAAATTGCCCACAAAAGGGTCAATGGAAGCAGATGTTGTTGTCGCTGAAGCCCAAGGATTTTTGGTATCCCAGGCAAGAAGGGGGCCAAGGGAAGGCAGAGAGGGGCTGCAGGCAGGCACAGTGGCCAGCATGGCTGGGGGACAGAAAGACATTGAACCACCTCCTCAGAATACAACACTGCATTTGGGACACAGGACATGGAAATTGGCAGTGCCGGGAAAGGAGCTCTTGCAGAAAGGCCAGGAGCACCTGCAGTGTGCGATGACGGCCCCTCTCTCCCTGGGAGCAGGCCTGAGCCCTCCCAGCACCCACCTGCCCTGCAGATGATGCACCCTGGGCCAGGCGCCAGCAGGTTTGTGTTAAAGCTCAGCTGGATTTCCTGTCTCTGTGCGAACAGCACAGAAGTAGCGAGCAGAGTCCCCGGGGCGTAGGAAACGCAGGGACAGGGATGACTGGGACCGGGAATTGTCGCGGGACACAGTGGCTCGACCCTCCAATGACTGGCCGAATTTAATGAACGAGGAATCATAGCTGATATAGGCCACCCACTCCAGACTGCCACCGGGTGCCTGACGGTACCACCAAACGTAGTAACTCCCGAAGTCGAAGCCGGAGCCTTGGCAGGAGAGGCTCACGGAGTCCCCGGGCGCTCGCAGGTCTCCGCCGGCCTCCACCAGCCTGGGCTGCGCCCACACCCCTGCGGACGGAGAGCGCAGGCAGCCGGGCAGGGCGCGCCCACGGCCCGAGGACGTTCACCCGCCGCCCCGGCAAAGCCCCCCGCCCCGCCACACCCACAGCCGCCACCCCCCTCTCTCCCGGCAAAGCCCCGCGCCCGGGGCAATGCCCCGACTGCCCTCCCCGGGGCTCAGCCGCGCCTGCTCCCGACACTGGGCATGACCGGCTGCCCGACAGCCTGACCCTGCCCCTGCCCGTGCCCCTGCCTGTGACCCTACCCCTGCCCCTGCCCCTGCCCCTGCCCGTGCCCCTGCCCCTGCCTGTGTGCCTGCCTGTGTCCCTGCCCCTGCTCCTGCCTGTGCCTGTGCCCCTGCCTGTGCCCTTGCCCCTGCCTGTGCCCCTGCCCCTGCCCCTGCTTGTGCCCCTGCCTGTGCCCCTGCCCGTGCCCCTGCCTGTGACCCTGCCCCTGCCTGTGACCCAGCCCCTGCCTGTGCCCCTGCCTGTGCCCCTGCCTGTGTCCCTGCCCCTGCTTGTGCCACTGCCTGTGCCCCTGCCCCTGCCTGTGCCCCTGCCCTGCCCTGCCCTGCCCTGCCCCTGCCTCCCCCTCTCCCTCCCCCGCCCACCCCACCCCTCTCCCTTCCCCGCTAAGGAAGGCGAGCGCCAGGCGACAGCGCGCCCGGCGCGGGAGCAGCCGCAGCCCCGGGGCCCCGGCACGGGCAGGGCCGCCCGCGGGCAGCCCCAGCCCCGGGCCCAGCCCCGGGCTCGCTGCCCTCCCCGCCCGGCTCTCACCTGCCGGCCCCGCGGCCAAGGCCAAGGCCAGGAGCCACGGCCCCAGCCCGGGCGCCATCATGCCCTGCCGCGCCGGGGCCGGCCGGGGCCCAAGGGCCCGGCGGCAGCCGCAGAGGAGCCGAGCGGAGCCGCGCTCGGGCCCGCTCCTGCCCGCCCCGCCGGCTCGGCCCCTCGCCGGGGCAGCGCCGACGCCTCTGCCCGCCCCCAACAGAGCCGCCCCGCCCCGCCCCGGCCCGCCCCGGCCCGGCCCGGCCCGGCCCGGCCCCCCGGTGCCGCGGCCCCTTCGGGGGAGGAGAAGGGGGGGCGCGGGGAGGGACGCGGGGCAGGGCCCTGGGCAGAGGAGGAGCGCGGCGCCCCGGCACACGAAGGCTCCTGGCCCTTGCCTCCCAGCGCGGCTCCGGCGCTGGCCCGCCTCGGCGCCCTGCCGAGCCCTGCGCAAGGGGGTCGCCGCCTCGGCCACGCGCGCCTGGCCCCGGCCCCGGCCCCAGCCCCAGCCCCGGCCCCGGCACCATCCCCATCCCCATCCCCATTCCCGACCCCAGCCCCAGCCCCAGCCCCAGGGACCGGCTCTCGGCCCGCAGCGTCCCCTCGCAGGAGCCTCCCCGTGCCCCGCACCCCCAGCCCGCCCTGGCCTCACTCCCGGCCCCTGCCCGCGGGCACCAAGACACACGGCGGGCTGGGCTGCCATCCAGAGGGACCTCGACAGCCTGGGGACACGGGCTGGCAGCAACGCCCTGCAGCTCAACAAGGGCAAGAGCAGAGTCCTGCACCTGGGGAGGAACAAACCCATGCAGCAGGGCACGCTGGGGGCTGCTCAGATGGAAATCCCATTCTCAGAAAAGCCCCCAAGGGTGCTGTGGACCACAACTTGACCTTGAGCCAGAAATGGGTGCTTGCAGCAGCGGTGGGTAATGATGTGCTGGCTTGCACCAGAGCGGGTGTTTCTGGCAGGTCAGGGATGTGATCCCTCCCCTCTACTCAACAGTGCTCAAGTCACACCTGGAATACTGGGAATGATTCTGGACTTGTATGTGAGATACGGACAAGGCGGGGACAGTCTAGTGAAGGGCCACAAAGATAAGTAACACTTTTTCACTGTCAGGGTGACCGAGCACTGGCACAGGTTACCCAGAGATGTTGTGGACTCTCCATGCTTGGAGACATTCAAAAGCTGTCTGGGCATGGTCCTGGGCAACCGGCTCTAGGTGACCCTGCCTGAGCAGGTGGGATGGACCAGATGACCTCCTGAGGTGCCTTCCAACTTCAGCCTTCCTGTGATTCCACGAAAGACACACAGGCACATTCATGTCTCTGCAGGTGATATGTGCCAGTGCAGAGGGCAAAACTGTAAGTCTGACTTCACTATGTAAAGTCTTTTCTTCGGTGGCTGAGGCAGGAGGCAAGGACACTTGGCACAGGAATTTATTCTTTTCTCTTTTAGCTCTGCACGTAGCGGTGCCCTAGCCTAGACCCCGATGCAGAGGATATGAAGGGTGTGGCTATTGCTCACGTAATTGGCGTGTACTTGTCCTACGCTGGCTCAGCACATGCTTGTCCCGTGCAGGAGGTACAGACGCACAGTCAGTGGTGTGTGACTCCTGATTGTTCTAAACCCGCGTCCCGTGCAGGTGGGGGGCTTTACCCTGGATTCTGGTGGATTGCAGTTCTGTCCATGGTTACATGCCTGGTTTCATTAAAGGGTAAATCTTCTACTGTTTTGTCATCAGTTGGGGTGTTCTGAGTGGGCAAGAGCTGGCTTAGGTTGGGTCCTCAGGTCACATCAAGCCTGAGGTAAAAGCTCATAGTCTCAGGCAGGGTTCATTCTTCAAAGCAAGTGCTCTTGCAGTTGGCATCTTGTCCTTCACAGCTACTCCCCTCATGACTTCCAGAAACAGCTTTCTACAGGAGTGCTGTGGAAAACTCACTTTGCTCTTTTGGCTACAAGTTTCAAAGCTGGAACGCAGGAGAGAAGTATGCAAGTGATACCAAAGTAACACGGGCAGGTAAAACAGTAGCACAGAGAGGACTTGGGAGAGCTGTTCAGCATGGTTATGCTTTCTGTATTAGTGGTGTCTGTTGTATTTAGGGTGTGTGCTCTTCTCCTCCATCTTACGGTGTGGTGTTCTGTAAAGTTGCAGCTACAGCTACATACGCATGTCATGAGGTTGTACAACCACGTAGAGAAACGCAGAGCCTGGCTTTGGAAAGATGGGGAATACCACGCATCCCCATTTGACCGGTTGGCTGGCTGCTTCCTGGAGCCCAAGAGGCCTACTGTGGGCCATGGCTTGTTGCTGGAGGCAGGGTTCCTGGACAGGGCGGAGGGGAGGGGAGGGAGCAGTTGCAGTCCAAGTTCCCACCCCAGGACTTGTAAGTGCTTGATTTGACAGACAGTGCTCTGGGTGCTGTTATGCTTCCCTGTTCTGTGATGGGGTCATCAACAACGCTTGGTTGGCCAAGTGCCTGGGACCTTTGAGGCCGGCAAGGAAGGGAGCAATCACCCAATGCCCAGGAACCTTGAGGCCGACAGGGAGGAGAAGAAGAAATTTGTGTGGTTTGTCTACTTGGTTCACAGGACCTTCAGGGCCTGATAACGAGGGCAAAGGCAATGAATACGTGACCCGCTGGGTCACAGAGAATGGCTGCTTGCCTTATAAAATGGTGTTAGTTCTGCTAACCACATTGCCAGGGGACGGGAGCAGGGGGTATCGGTCACAGTGGGGCTTAGCTGCCTATCGGGGTTCACCCACAAGACAACGGACAGTGCAAAGTCCAGCAGCAGGGCAGGAAGAACCCCACGTACCAATATGTGCTGGGGGCTCTCCAGCTGGAGAGGCCCTAAGGGTCCTGGTGGACACCAGGTTGACCATGAGCCAGCAATGGGACCTTGCGGCTCATTTGGGTGTACATGGCAAGGTTTTGGAAGCAGGACAGGCTGCACTGGTGGCCTTTGTGACAGAAGACCAGGGCTGCCACCATGTTGGGCACAGCTGATTCCAGCCAGCTCCAAAAAGGACCCACTGCTGGCCAAAGCTGAGCCAATCAGCTAAGCCCGTGGTGCCTCATGATAACATATTCACAAGAGGTATAAAAACCTGCACAGCATCTGTGAGAGAGAAAAGTAAGGAAAACTGTGATATAAAAATGCCCGCAGACAGCAAGGTCAGTGAAGAAGGAGGGGAAGGATGTGCTCCAGGGGCCAGAGCAGAGGTTCCCCTGCAGCCCGTGGAGAAGACCATGGTGACACAGGTTGTCCCCTGCAGACCATGGAAGCCTACGTCAGAGCAGATATCCACCCTGCAGCCCACGCAGGACCCCACACCAGACCCAGTGGATGTGTCCTGAAGGAAGCTGTGACCCCATGGAGAATCTGTGACGCTGGAGCAGGCTCCTGGCAGGAACGGCAGTCCTGTGGAGGGGAGCCCATGCTGGAGCCAGTTTTCTGGAAGGACCTGTGCCCCTCAGTCTGTTCCTGAAGGACTGCACCCGTGATGGAGACATTTGTTAACACCTGCAGCCCATGGGAAGGACCCATGCTGGAGAAGTTGATGAAGAGCTGTCTCATAGGGGTTGAACCCCATGGTGGAGCAGCGGCAGAGCATGAGAAGGAAGGAGCAGCAGAGACAACGTGTTATGAGGTGCTGGAGCATGTTCAGAAAAGGGCAACAAGGCTGGTGAAGGGTCTGGAGCACAGGCCTTCTGAGGAGCGGCTGAGGGAACTGGGGTTGTTCAGTCTGGAGAAGAGGAGGCTGAGGGGAGACCTTATCGCTCTCTACAGCTCCCTGAAAGGAGGGTGTAGTGAGGTGGGTGTTGGTCTCTTCTCCCAAGTAGTTAGCGATAGGATGAGAGGAAATGGGCTTAAGCTGCGCCAGGGGAGGTTTAGGTTGGAAATTAGGAAAAATCCTTTATGGAAAGGGTGGTCAAGAATTGGAACAGGCTGCCCAGAGATGTAGTGGAGTCACCATCCCTGGAAGTGTTCAAAAAATGGGTAGATGTGGCACTTTGGGACGTGGTTTAGTCTAGTCTACCCTTGATTGGTTTAGAGTAGACTTGGTAGTGTAGGTTACTGGTTGGACTGGATGATCTTAAAGGTCTTTTCCAACCTAAACGATTCTATGATTCTATGATTCTATGAAGTGACTGCAACCTGTATTCCCCATCCCCTTGCACCACTCAGGGGAAGGAGGTAGAGAAGTTGGGTGTGAAGTTGAGCCTGGAAGAATGGAGGGGTGTCAGGAAGGTGTTTTTGGATTTGTTCTTTTTACTCATTACCCTACTCTGATTTGTTTGCAATGAATTAAATTAATTTCCCCAAGTCAAGCCTGTTTTACCTGTCACAGTAATTGGCTGGCTTATCTGGTCCTTATCTTGACGCACGAGCTTTTCATTGCACTTTTTCCCCATGTCCAGGTGAGCAGGGGGACTGATAGAGCACCTTGGTGGGCACCTGGTGGCCAGCCAAGATCAACCCACCGCACCTTGCCTACTTCTTCTTCCTGATCAGGTGATCTGTAGCAGCCACCCACCACAGTGTCACCCATGCTGATCTGCCCCCTGCCTTTCCTCAACAGCCTGGCTCCACCCACTGCAGTACTCCTGTAAGCTATCGCACTGCATCTCCATGATCCCATAACTCTACAAGCCAGGCACAGAGGAAAAGCTGGGCCTTGCTGGGCAGGAGCCCAGGCAACGTGCACTAACCTGCACTTCACCATAAGCCTCTGAAGTTCCCACAATAGATCCTCCAGCATCATAAATGGTCACTGCTGCAGAGAGCGAGAACAAGACACGATCACTCCAGGATTCAGCAAAAGACAGGGCAAGGCTGGTGGGGGCATTGTGATGGCACTAGACCAGCAGGAGGAGAAAATCCTTCCCTTTGAACCCAGCCGACAAATATGGGCAGAGGAATAGTGCTGGTACCAGGAATCAGGGCTCACGAGGAGGGAGGCATCACGATTCCCTCTCTCCCTTTCCCTGTAGACAAGGAACTTCATCTGATTTTCCCAATCAAAGCAGGAAGTTTTTGCACCATGGGGGACAAATGCCTTTGTCTTTGCCAAGCTGGGATGGTGAGGAACCCACCCTCCTGTCCCTGAAACTGCTCTGCAAGCACACAGGACCTCTCACAGGCAAGTGCGGCTTGGGTCTTCTGCTGCCATCCTCACCCTGCTCTTTGCACAATGGGTTGCAGTGCCTCATGACCAGATTGTCCAGTCCAAGTGCAAAGCATTAATTAATTTAGCATTAATGGGCCCTAAACAATTAGGCTTCCTAAACAATATTCTTCAGTTTACTAGGATTCACCTCGTGGAATTCACGCATGACCAACATGATAACCAAGCTCTGTGATGAAATGTGCGGCTTTGTAGATGGGGAGAGCAGTAGATATTGGCTACTATGACTTCAGGAATGCTTTCAGGCCTGTCTTCTGCAAGATCCTCCTAGAGAAGCTAATAAAGTCTGGCCTGCAAGATCAAAGAGTGAGGTGGATCAAAAAGCGCCTGCATGGCTGGGGCCAGAGGGTGCTGATCAGTGGCACACAGTCTAGTTGGAGGCCAGCAACTAGCGGTGTGCCCTAGGGTTCAATACTGGCTCCAGTGCTGTTTGACATCTTCCTCAATGATCCGGATGATGGGACAGCGTGCACCCTTGCCAAACGTGCAGATGACAGCAAGCCGTGAGGAGTGGCTGACACAGCAGAGGGCTATGGTGCCATCCAGAGGGACCTCAACAGGCTGGAGAAATGGGGCTACAGGAACCTCACGCAGTTCAACAAGAGGAAGGACAAAGTCCTTTGCCTGAGAGGGAACAACTAAAGGCAGCAAGGAAGATTGGGGGCTACTCAAACGGAAAGCACATTCTCCATAAAGGACCTGAAAGTTCTGGTGGACAACAACTTGAGCTTGACCCAGGAATACTAGAATCATAGAATCGTTTAGGTTGGAAAAGACCTTTAATATCATCAAGTCCAACCATTAACCTAACATTACCGAGTCCACCAGTAAAACAGTTAAGGACAGAGTAATAATTAATTTCATGATTCCTGGTTCGGTGGTGGGATTATTTTTTAATGAAAGTAAATCTAGGAATCCTTAAGGTTGGAAAGGGCCTGTAAGGTCATCAGTCCAACCATCAACTCAACACCACCATGCCTACCAAACCATGTTCCCAAGTGTCACGTCTACCCATTTTTTGAACACCTCCAGGGATGGTGACTCCACCACCTCTCTGGGCAGCCTGTTCCAATGCTTGACCACTCTTTCAGTAAAGAAATTTTTCCTCATACCCAATCTAAACCTTCCCTGATGCAACTCAAAGCCATTTCCTCTTGTCCTATTGCTAGTTACTTGGGAGAAGAGCCCAACACCCACCTCACTACTACCTCCTTTCAGGTAGTTGTAGAGAGCAATGAGGTCTCCCCTCAGACTCCTCTTCTCCAGACTAAACAGTCCCAGTTCCCTCAGCCACTCCTCATAAGTCTTGTTCTCTAGACCAGCTTTATTGCCCTTCTCTGGACACGCTCCAGCACCTCAATGTCTTTCTTGTATTGAGGGACCCAAAACTGGACACAGTATTCCAGGTACGGTTCTCACCAGTGCCGAGTACAGGGGCACAATCACCTCCCTGCTCCTGCTGGCCACACTATTCCTGATACAAGCCAGGATGCTGTTGGTTTTCTTGGACACCTGGGCACACTGCTGGCTCATGTTCAGCTGGCTGTCGACCAACACCCCCAGGTCCTTTTCAACCAGGCAGCTTTCCAGCCACTCTTCCCCAAGCCTGTAGCGTTGCATGGGGTTGTTGTGCCCGAAGTGCAGGACGCGGCACTTGGCCTTGTTAAATGTCATACAGTTGTCCTCGGCCCATTGGTCCAGCCTGTCCAGATCCCTCTGCAGGGCCATCCTACCCTCCAGCAGATCGACACGCCCACCCAGTTTAGTGTCATCTGCAAACTTACTGAGGGTGCACTCAATCCCCTCATCCAGATCGTTCATAAAGATATTAAACAAGGCTGGCCTGAAAACTGAGCCCTGGGGAACACCGCTTGTGACCAGTCGCCAACTGGACTTAACTCCATTTACCACTACTTGGTCACCCAGCCAGTTTTTTACCCAGCAAAGAGTACGCCCATCCAAGCCATGAGCTGCCAGCTTCCTTAGGAGAATGCTGTGGGAGATGGTGGCAAAGGCTTTACTGAAGTCCAGGTAGATGACATCCACAGCCTTTCCCTCATCCACCAGGTGGGTCACCAGGTTATAGAAGGAGATCAGGTTGGTCAAGCAGGACCTGACTTTTGTGAACCCATGCTGGCTGGGCCTGATTCCATGGTTGACCTGCACATGCCTGTTGAGCAGATTCAAGACGAACCGCTCCATAATCTTCCCTGCATCTGTAGTTCCCTGGATCCCCTTTCCGGCCCTTCTTGTAGACGGGGGTCACATTGGCAAGCCTCCAGTCATCAGGGACCGCCCCTGTTAACCAGGACTGCTGAGAGATGATGGAGAATGGCTTGGCAAGCTCCTCCACCAGCTCCCTCACTACTCTCAGGTGGATCCCATCTGGCCCCATAGACTTGTGAGTGCCCAGGTGGTGTAGCAGGTCATTAACTGCTTCCTCCTGGATTATGGGGCCTTCATTCTGCTCTCCATCCCTGTCTTCCAGCTCAGGGGCTGTATACCTGGAGGATAACTGGTCTGGCTATTAAAGACTGAGGGAAAGAAGGCATTAAGTACCTCAGCTTTTTCCTCATCCTTGGTGACAATGTTCCCCCCCGCATCCAATAAAGGCTGGAGATTCTCCTTGGCTCTCTTGTTGGGGTTAATGTATTTGTAGAAACATTTTTTATTATCTCTTACAACACAACAGTGGCCACATTGAGTTCTAGCTGGGCTTTTGCCTTTCTAATTTCCTCTCTGCATGACCTAACAAGATCCCTGTACTCTTCCTGAGTTGCCTGCCCCTTCTTCCAAAAGTCGTAAACTCTCCTTTTTTTCATGAGTCCCAGCAAAGCTCCCTATTTGGCCAGGCCAATTGTTTTCCCCACCCATTCGTCTTAGGGCACATGGGGACAGCCCACTCCTGCACCTTTAAGACTTCCTTCTTGACAAAGGCCCAGCCTTCCTGGACCCCTTTGAACTTCAGGACTGCCTCCCGAGGGACTCTCCAAACCAGTGTCCTGAACAGGCCAACGTCTGCCCTCCAGAAGGCCATGGCAACGGTTTTCCTGCCCCTCGTCTTTATTTACATCTCCCAGAATCGAGAACTCTATCATATCGTGGTCGCTAAGCCCAAGACGGCCTCTGACCACCACATCTCCCACGAGCCCTTCTCTGTTTGTAAACAGCAGGTCAAGTGAGGCACCTCCCCTGGTAGGCTCACTTACCAGCTGTGTCAGGAAGTTATCCTCCACACACTCCAGGAACCTCCAAGACTGTTCCCTCTCTGCTGTGTTGTATTTCCAGCAGACATCCGGTAAGTTGAAGTCCCCCACGAGAACAAGGGCTAGCGATTGTGAGACTTCTGCCAGCCAGCCAGCCACTTATAGAATGCTTCATCGACCTCTTCATCCTGGTTGGGTGGTCTATAACAGACTCCCAGCAGGATGTCTGCCTTGTTGGCCTTCCCCCTCATCCTTACCCATGAGCACTCAACCTTATCATCACAATTGTTGAGCTCTATACAATCAAAACGCTCCCTAACACACAGAGCCACCCCACCACCTCTCCTTCCTTGCCTATCCCTTCTAATGAGCTTATAGCCATCCAGTGCAGCACTCCAGTCATGAGAGTCATCCCACCATGTTTCTGTGATGGCAACTAAGTTGTAGCTATCCTGCTGCACAATGGCTTCTGGCTCCTCCTGTTTGTTGCCCATGCTGCATGCATTGGTGTAGATGCACTTGAGCTGGGCTATCGATTTCACCCCCAGTGTTGCCATGCTGCCCTTGGGCTCCTCTCTAGTGAGCCTGGTTATATCCCCTTCCCCCTTCAAACCTAGTTTAAAGCCCTCTCAGTGAGTCCCACCAACTTATGAGCCAGAATCCTTTTCCCCCTTGGAGATAGCTGAACTCCATCTGTCACCAGCAGGCCTGCTGCTGTGTAAACCTCCCAATGATCAAAAAAACCAAACTTCCACTGATGGCACCAGCCTCTGAGCCACATGTTAATCACCTGAGCTTTCCTGTTCCTTTCAGCATCCTTCCCTGACACTGATGGGATTGAGGAAAACACTACCTGTGCTTCCGATCCTTCAACCAATCACCCCAGTGCCCGCAAGTCCCTTTTGATCACTTCTGGACTTCTCTCCGCAACCTCATCACTGCCAACCTGCATAACCAACAGCGGGTAATAATCAGAGGGCCTTACCAGACCAGGGAATTTCTTAGTAACGTCTCTAACCAAGGCCCCAGGGAGGCAGCAGACTTCCCTGTGGGATGGGTCTGGACGGCAGATTGGGCCCTCTGTTCCCCCCAGGAGGGAATCACCTACGACAACTACCCTCCTTTTTTTCTTAAAAGAAGCAGTCATAATGCGTGGGGCTGACTGACTCGCCCTAGGCAACCCCCTGGATGAACCTTCACCTACCTCCTCATTTCCCTCAAGTTCCAGAGCCCCATGTCTGTTGTGTAAGGGCAACTGGGAAGGTGAGGGAGGCTGGGAGGGGATTTGCCTGCCATGCTGAGCAGGGACCTGTTTCCATTCCCCCCCGTCTCTTAGGGCCCCTCCTTCTGCTTGCTGGCAAGGGGTAGGGGATCCTCTGCTCCTTGTGGGGCCTCTGGCTGCTGCTTTGGCCTCAAGGGTGGTAGGGTGTGGCTCCACCAATCTACCTCCCTCTCACACTTCCCGATACTCCTCAGCCTTTCCACCTCCTCCTTCAGCTCTGCCACCAGGCTGAGCAGATCATTCACCTGGTCACATCAAAATCAGCTGTTGTCTCTGTTGCCCTCCACTATGAGTAACAGAGCTCTTGAGTCAAAGGTGGCTCATGGTATCTTGGGCTGCATCAGGAGGCGTGTTGCCAGCAGGTTGAGAACAGTGATCCTTCCCTCCCCATTCAGCACTGCAGAGCTCATAGCTGTGCTACTGGCTCCACTTCCTGGCTCCCCAGTACAAGGGAGACATGGCCATACTGGGGAGAGTCCAGTGAAGGGCCACAAAGATGATTCTGGCATGGAAAAAGGAAGGCTCAGGGGGGGATCTTATCAATGCGTAGAAATACCTGAAGAGAGGGTACAAAGAAGACAGGGTGTCCTGGTTTCAGCTGGGATAGAGATCATTTTCTTCCTAGGAGCTGGCATAGTGCTGTGGTTTGGATTTAGTGTGACAATAATGCTGATCACACACTGATGGTTTAGTTGTTGCTAAGTAGTGCTTACACTAGGCAAGGCCTTTTCAGCTTCCCATGCTCTGCCAGGTGCACAAGAAGCTGGGAGGGGGCACAGCTGGGACAGCTCACCCAGACTGACCAAAGGGCCATTCCATACCATATGGTGTCATGCTCAGTATAGAAACTGGGGGGAGTTGGCCGGGGGGCAGCAATCGCTGCTCGGGGACTGGCTGGGCATCAGTCAGCACATGGTGAGCAGTTGCAGTGTGCATCACTCCTTTTCTATATTCTTTTATCATTATCATTATTATTATTATTTTCTCTTCCTCTGCTGTCCTGATAAACTGCCTTTATCTAAATCCATGGGTTTTACTTTTTTTCCGATTCTCTCCCCCATCCCACCGGGCAGGGGCAGGGTGAGTGAGCAGCTGTGTGGTGCTTAGTTGCCAACGGGAGTTAAACCACGACACAGGGCCAGGCTCTTTTTAGCTGTGCCCAGTGACACGTCAAGAGGCAATGTGCACAAACTGACATACAGGAGGCTCCTTCTGAAAGTCAGGAACATTTTTCACTGTCAGGGTGACCGAGCACTGGCATAGGTTGCCCAGAGAGTTTGTCGAGTATCCATGCTAGGAAATATTCAAAAGCTGTCTGGGCATGGTCCTGGCCAACCGGCTCTACGTGGTCCTGCTTAAGCAGGTGGCATGGACCAGATGACCGCCTGAGGTGCCTTCCAACATCAACCATCTTGTGATTTGATGAAAGGCTCACAGGCACATTCACAAATGTGGAGGTGAGATGTGCCAGGGCAAAGGGCAAAACTGAAACTCAGACTTTGCTACTCCCCTGATGACTTCCAGAAACAGCTTCTTACAGGACTGTGGAGGAAAATGCACTTCCCTCTTTGGGCTACAAGTTTCAAAGCTGGAACTCAAGTGAGAAATATGCACATGATAAAAAAGTAATGTGGTGGGTAAAAGAGTGGTGCACGGAGGACTCGGGAGAGCTATTCAGCACAGTTATGTTAGCTCTATTTCTGGCACCTGCTGTATTTATGGTGTGTGCTCTGCCGTTAGATCTTATGGTTCTTTTGTAAAGTTGCAGACACAGGTACATACACACGTGAGGAGGTTGTACAACTACGTACACAAACGCAGAGCCTGGCTTTGGAAGGATGGGGAATAACACGCATCCCCATTTGACCGGTTGGCTGTCTGCTTCCTGGAGCCTGGGAGACCTACTGCTGGCCACAGCTTGTTGCTGGAGGCAGGGTTCCTGGAGACAGTGGAGGGGAGGGAATTCCATTGAGAAATGATTGGGAGGTGTCTCCCTTTCCCACTCACAGGGCTGGGCAGCTTCTGCACACAACCCACAAACTACAATATTGGTGAAAAATGGTCAGCAGGATGTGGGTCAAGGGGTGGAGTGTAGTGGTGCTAACAGGAAGAGTCTTGCCCATCAGAGATGTAGAGAGCCACATCACAAGTGCTCTGGAGTCAGTGTAGCCATGTTTTGTGCCCTGCTGTACTGCTCACATCACCTGACCTTCACGCCTGTGCTAGGCTGCACACATGCCTTGCTGCAGGATGAACCCAGCCAGCTGATCATAACAAAAGAGCCTGGGGTAGCAACCAGTTGTCAGCAGTGCATGGAGAAGACCGTGGTGAAGCAGCATGTCTCTGTGCAGCCCATAGACAACCATGCTGTAGGAGATAGCCACAGTGCTGCCCGTGGAGGACCCAATGCTGCAGCAGGTGGAGATAACCTGAACGAACCTGCAGCCCATGGAGACCCCACGTTGGAGTAGGCTCCTGGCAGGAGCTGCAGCCCATGGACAGAAGCCTAGACAGGAGCAAATTTTCTGGCAGGAACCGCTGCACCTGTACTTGGGGCAGGGAGCAGGGAGAAGACTCAGGAACAAAGGAGGAAAGTTGAGCTGGGAAGAAGAGGGGGGCCCAGGCTGTGAGGAGGTGTTGTTAATTTTGTCATCATTTCTCATTAGCCTACTCCATTTTTAATTGGAAATACATTCATTCTCCTACCCTCCTCCGCATCCCCCTACCCCCATTCTTCTTTGCCGTGATTGCTAAGCAATCTCCTTGTCTTTATTTTGACTCATGAGCATTTTCATCTAATTTTCTCCCCCTGTCCCATTAGGAAGGGGGCAGAGAGAGTGGCTTGGTGGGCATCTGGCAGCCACCCAAGATTAACTCACAGGAGTGGCAGAGGCAGCTAATGGTATCCTGGGTGGCACCAGGACAGGTGTTGCAATTAGTTTGAGGGAGGTGATCCTTCCCACCTATTCAGCACTGGTGAGCTCACACCTGCAGTACTGGCTCCAGTCCCGGGCTCCCCACTACAAGAGAGACATGGACATACTGGAGACAATCCAGCAAAGGGCCACAAAGATGAGTAAGGGTTTAGAGCATCTCTCCTACTAGGAAAGGCTGAGAGAGCAGGGACTGTCTACCTTGAAGAAAAGGCGGCTCACAAAGGAATCTCATCGATGTATAGAAACAGCTGACGAGAGGGTACAAAGATGATGGGGCCAGGCTCTTTTCAGTGGTGCCCAGTGACAGGAGAAGAGCCCATGGCCATAAACTGAAGCACAGGATGCTCCATCTCGACATCAGGAAACACTTTTTCACTGTCAGGGTGACCAAGCACTGGCACAGGTTGCCCAGAGACGTTGTGGACTCTCCATGCTTGGAGATATTCAAAAGCTATCTGGACATGGTCCTGGGCAACTGGCTCTAGATGACCCTGCTCAAGCAGGGGTTTGGACCAGGTGACTTCCAGAGGGCCCTTCCAGCCTCAACCGTTCTGTGAAACAGGCTGCATGGGCATGCTAAGTTCTCCTCTGTGGCACCCTCCACCTCCTCCACTGCCCCTGCCCACTCTAGCTGGGATGGGCAATGACCCCGGCCACATGGGATCCCACATGGCCAGAGTGGCTCCTGCTCACCTCGCCCCAGCTCCTCTCTGCCCTCACACCTGCTCTGCTCTGGCTTCCCACATCTCTGGACCTGTGACACTGCCCAGCCACGACCGGCCTGGGCATAGCAGGGTAAATGGAAGCAGGCGACTCCCATCACCTGCCTGCCGTGACAGGGGACAAAGTGCAGCAATGACCCCTCTCGTACCACCTCCCCCTACTCTCCACACCACAGAGATCCCTCTCCCTACAACCCCCAACAGCAGCTATTCCCTCCATCTCTTGCAGACTGTTTTTGCCCTTCTTTCCTGCAAGGTTCTCCTGCTGGGGACCAGTGCCACCGGGCTGCGTCCACTGTCCATTCCATGCTGAGGGAAGAGCAGAGCTGGGCAGTGGGAGATGCTCGTAGGGAAGTACTGGGGCTGCAGGGACATGAGCAGGTCCTTCAGCTCCTGTGTGGTGATGCCTAGCACACGGCGGTTATGGTTGGCCTTGTGGGAAAATGTGTGGTGGGCAACAGGACCTCTGTGGCTGCAGGAGGCTCCCGGCCCTTCCTCGGAAGCATGTGCTCTGTGGGCCCAATGGGACACTGCCAGTACCAGGCCACATGACTATAGCAGAAGAGAGACCTGAAAGCACAGGTTCAATACATGCCCTACTCATCCCTGCATGGCAGACCTCCTCGGCTGCGTCTTGTCACCCTTCAATGTACCTGAAACCCAGCAGGGGTGTTCACCCATCACTTCACTCCAACCAGCTCAACGTCAAGAGGAAATGATGGAAGCAGGAAATATCATCAAAGCCCAAGCAATTTGGGAGCCTCCAGTGCTCCTAACCAGATGACTGTTTTCTGCACTGCGCTGTGCTGCACATTTCCCTGTCACAGGATGAACTCAGATGACAAATCATAGTGGAAGAGCCTGGAGTTGCCACCCACATGGTGTCAGCCCTGATGGATGTTCTGATCTAATACTCCAGCTCCAGGTGCTGGGTAACTGTTTCCTTGCTGCAACAGCTAGCAAATAAAACTATTGCTACTGTTTCACCTCTCGCTCACTCTATCAGGGCAGCTTGAAACTGGACAGGGAAGAAGGATGAGACACTTCTGTGTCATAGCTCAGGACAGAGATACCTGACTGATGCATGCAGTAGGAGTAAGTTATTCTACACCCTGGTTAAATTTTGAACAACATTAGGCATTGCATTGTGGGGTACATTACGACGTGCAATGTATTGTGGCAGAGTCCACACAGTCCCCAGAGCGAGAGCATTCGTATGGCATCTGTAGTGCCTGATCATGCCATGGCTGCCCTGTTCACATGGAAAAGTCCTGAAAAGCAAACCAATGCCACCTCTTCTGCGACTGTACCCATAAGTGCCCAGAATGCCTCATCTGCTCCAAAGAGTACCCCTGCAGCTGCTCATGGACAGTCGGAGAGGCCTGGAGATAGCAGGAGGGATCCTGTGAGCCCTGCCCCACAAACATTCATCTGACCGTCGCCTTCGCTCACAGCTCGTCCTGGGCCATGGCACGTGCTCCACTGAAAGGCCCTCCTCTGCCTCCCTGCTCCTCCAAACAGGGAAAGAACGTTGAGCTCTGCAGCTCTCCCCTGTCCCCACAGCTTCCTGAGGATGCAGGGTGCACAGGGCCAGAGATATCTTGCTCCAAGAGGAGCTGCCTCACTCAGACACTACCACCCCGTCTGTATTCCTTTGCAGTGAGCCAGCAGCTGCCGATAAAGGACACCCACTCGACCCTGGACCCAGGGGCCTGCCAGTAACACAGGAGCTCCTAGTCCTTCACTCTGAACCCAGGGCCTTGGCAAGAGAGATGTGTGTTGCCGCAGGCTGCTTTCAGCCCTCCTCCAGCCTCCAAAACCTGTGCCTGGGCCTGCCTCTCTGGAAGGACACACAGACACAGTTGCACTGGACTGAGGATGGCAGCAGGGAACCTGTGGGCTCCCTCCAGGCACTCTCCACCTCACCTGGCCCCTCACCTTAGGCTGCTGCTCACTAGGAAACAACCGTGAGTCGCTCCCACCCACAGCTGGGGCACAGCCACGGATGCCCAAATGTGCCCTTGGGGATCACCAGAGAGCTGGCAATATGCCGACAGACGGCACAGCTCTGCCCTGCCTGCCTCTCCCACGTGCACAGCAACCAAAGCCTCCCAAGAGGCTCTGAAGCACAGCTCTTGCCCCGGCATTCTCCAGCCGCACACCACAGGGCTGGAGGCTCTCCCAGCCCGCGTCCAGGCTGGCCTGCTTGCCGTGCTGTGGGAGTGAGCATGCACAGGGTGAGGGGACCCAGCACAACGCTGGTGTCAGAGAACAGCTCGGCCTCCTGTCCTCATGGGGACCGCAGAGAAGCATCACGCGGAGGCCCTGGGATGCGGGGCTCACAGGGCAACAGACGCAACCGCCCACGAGCTCTGCCAGGAGCTGCTGGCTCTCCCACCCACAGCGGCATTGCATAAGCTCTGCGAAGAATGATTGTATCACGCCATACTACAATAATTGACCATCAGCGTGGAAGCTCAGCAGGAGAGCTGCATGGAGCTCTCCAGCTCCCCTCAGCCCAGCCCCACCTGGGCCGGCAGACCTCCAGGGACACACAGAGACATCCACAGAAGTGTGGGGACTTCCCTTCAGTGGGGAGCCTGGACATCCTCTGCTGCTGCACTCCACCTGACCTCACTGGTTACCCTTGCCATTGCTCTTGCCTGCAAGGCCTTCACCCCGAGTCCCCATCTGCCCCCACAGGAAAGCTGGGGAAGGTCCCTGCTGGGAGAAGTGCTCTGCCCTGTGCACAAGGGAAAGATGGTTCTGCGGCTCCTCCCCATCACCTCTTGCAATGCCACACTTGCAGAAGGTGAGGGGCGCTGGCAGGAGGTTTCTGTCAAAGCTCAGCTCGATTTCCCCTCTCTGTGCGAACACCACAGCACAGAAGTAGCGAGCAGAGTCCCCGGGGCGTAGGGCACGCAGGGACAGCGATGACTGGGACCGGGAATTGTCCCGGGACACCGTGGCTCGACCCGCCACTGCTGCCCCATACTCCTTTGTAGCACCCGTGGTACTGATGAAGGCCACCCACTCCAGACTGCCACCGGGTGCCTGACGGTACCACAAAACGTAGTAACTCCCGAAGGTGAAGCCGGAGGCTTGGCAGGAGAGGCTCACGGAGTCCCCGGGCGCTCGCAGGTCTCCGCCGGCCTCCACCAGCCTGGGCTGCGCCCACACCCCTGCGGACGGAGAGCGCAGGCAGCCGGGCAGGGCGCGCCCACGGCCCGAGGACGTTCACCCGCCGCCCCGGCAAAGCCCCCCGCCCCGCCACACCCACAGCCGCCACCCCCCTCTCTCCCGGCAAAGCCCCGCGCCCGGGGCAATACCCCGACTGCCCTCCCCGGGGCTCAGCCGCGCCTGCTCCCGACACTGGGCACGACCGGCTGCCCGACAGCCTGACCCTGATCCTGCCTGTGCCCCTGCCTGTGACCCTGCCTGTGCCCCTGCCCCTGCCCCTGGCTGTGCCTGTGCCCCTGCCCCTGCCTGTGCCCGTGCCCGTGCCCGTGCCCTGCCCTGCCCCTGCCTCCCCCTCTCCCTCCCCCGCCCACCCCACCCCTCTCCCTTCCCCGCTAAGGAAGGCGAGCGCCAGGCGACAGCGCGCCCGGCGCGGGAGCAGCCGCAGCCCCGGGGCCCCGGCACGGGCAGGGCCGCCCGCGGGCAGCCCCAGCCCCGGGCCCAGCCCCGGGCTCGCTGCCCTCCCCGCCCGGCTCTCACCTGCCGGCCCCGCGGCCAAGGCCAAGGCCAGGAGCCACGGCCCCAGCCCGGGCGCCATCATGCCCTGCCGCGCCGGGGCCGGCCGGGGCCCAAGGGCCCGGCGGCAGCCGCAGAGGAGCCGAGCGGAGCCGCGCTCGGGCCCGCTCCTGCCCGCCCCGCCGGCTCGGCCCCTCGCCGGGGCAGCGCCGACGCCTCTGCCCGCCCCCAACAGAGCCGCCCCGCCCCGCCCCGGCCCGCCCCGGCCCGGCCCGGCCCCCCGGTGCCGCGGCCCCTTCGGGGGAGGAGAAGGGGGGGCGCGGGGAGGGACGCGGGGCAGGGCCCTGGGCAGAGGAGGAGCGCGGCGCCCCGGCACACGAAGGCTCCTGGCCCTTGCCTCCCAGCGCGGCTCCGGCGCTGGCCCGCCTCGGCGCCCTGCCGAGCCCTGCGCAAGGGGGTCGCCGCCTCGGCCACGCGCGCCTGGCCCCGGCCCCGGTCCCATCCCCAGCCCCGGCCCCGGTCCCATCCCCATCCCCATCCCCGGTCCCATCCCCATCCTCATCCTCATCCCCATCCCCATCTTCGTCCCCAGCCCCGGTCCCATCCCCAGCCCCAGCGCCAGCCCCAGCCCCAGCCCCAGTCCCATTCCCATTCCCATTCCCATTCCCATCCCCAGCCCCATCCCCAGCCCCATCCCCATTCCCATCCCCTTCCCCATCCCCAATCCCCAGCCCCAGCCCCAGCCCCAGGGACCGGCTCTCGGGCCGCAGCGTCCCCTCGCAGGAGCCTCCCCGTGCCCCGCACCCCCAGCCCGCCCTTGCCTCACTCCCGGCCCCTGCCCGCGGGGATAAGAGACGCGGTGGAGAGACGACCCCCGCCCCCTGGTGCTGCCTTGCCCCACACTCGTCCTTTCCACACCACAGAGCTCCTCCTTCACCACTGCCACTGGAGCCCCGAAGCCCCGTATCATCCCTCCCACATCTTGCAATCTATTCCCGTCCTTGCTTCCTGCTGGGCTGTACAGCTCTTCTGTGGGTGACCAGTGACATCAGGCTATGTCAGCTGTGCCTTCCACGTTGAGGAAACAGCAGAGGTGGTCAGTGAGAGATGCTAGTAGGGGGGTGCTGGAGCTGTAGGGACCTGCTCGGTCCCTCAGGAGCCATGTCTCCTTATCATCCTTTCTGGGATAGGAAATAATCCCATGGATACGGGAGTCCACATAGCCAGAACTGCTCTGTATAGCTACCCCCAACTTTCCCCACGTTTGCCCTACCTGTACCGTTGTCACCCATTGCTTCTTCCACCTTCACCCCATTCTGTGCTCCAGTCAGAGCCCTGTTACTCCCTTGGCACTGTGCTAACCCTGAACGCAAAAGCTGAGCAGTGCTAAAGAGAAAGTAGTTGTGACTATCAGGGCATCCTTGGGTATCTTTTCCTGTCATTCCTGCCAGGACACAAGAAGGCGTCCTTCAGATGCAGTGTGGTGATGCCCAGTGTACTGCAGTTATGGTTGTCCTGGTGGGAATACCTCATGTGGGAGACAGGACCCATGTGGCTGCAGGAGGCTCCCTGGCCTGTTCTGTGAGGAGAACAGGCCAAGCTGAGTTCTGCCTGAGGAGGTCTGGGCTGCCCAAACCAAATTACCTTTCGGCCCCCAGTGCTACCAAACAGCAAGCACAACTCCAGGGGAAGCCCATCACCATCATCATCATCATCATTGTTGTCATCATCATCGTCGTCGTTTTTGTCATCTTCCTCTTCACCATCTTATTCATCTTCATCTTTATCAATCATTGTTATTTGATGATCTCAGGGCAGTGTTAGGGGATACCTTTTATTAATAGGTAGAGCCTCTTGCCTCATGGGCTGCAATGCTATTAGTCACTTAGGTATATCTTAGTTTTACTATGCTTTCTTTAGCTTTTTCTCTTTAGTAATTTTTTCCAGAGAAGTTGACTTTATGCTGACAGGGGTGTGGGAGGATCTCATTTAACTATATGCAGCGCAGAGAAGGATACCCTGCCCAGTGCTGAGCCATTGAAGGAATTGGCTGATGTAGTTGCCAAACCACTCTCCATGATATTTGAAAAGTCATGGCAGTCAGGTGAAGTCCCTGGTGACTGGAAGAAGGGAAACGCTGTGCCCATTTTTAAGAAGGGAAGAAAGGAGTCCCCTGGGAACTCACCCTGTCAGCCTCACCTCTGTGCCTGGGAAGATCATGGAACACATCTTCCTAGAAGCTATGCTAAAGCACGTGGAGCACAGGGAGGTGATTCGAGACAGCCAGCATGGCTTCACCAAGGGCAAGTCCTGCCTGACCCAACCTAGTGGCTTTCTATGAAGGAGTGACTGCATCAGTGGACCAGGGAAAAGCAATGGCTGTCATCTATCTGGACTTCTTTGAAGCCTTTGAGACAGTCCCCCACAACATCCTTCTCTCTGAACTGGGGAGATATGGATTTGATGGGTGGACTGTTTGGTGGATAAGGAATTGGCTGGACGGTCGCATCCAGAGGGTCATGGTCAACGGCTCAATGTCCACACGGAGACCAATGACATGTGGTGTCCCTCAGGGGTCCGCGCTGGGACCAGTGCTGTTTAATATCTTCATCAATGACATAGACAGTGGGATTGAGTGCACCCTCAGCAAGTTTGCAGATGACACCAAGCTGAGTGGTGCGGTTGACACGCCAGAAGGAGTAGATGTCATCCAAAGGGACCTGGACAAGCTGGAGAGGTGGGCCTCTGTGAATCTCATGAGGTTCAACAAGGCCAAGTGCAAGGTCCTGCACCTGGGACAGGGCAGCCCCTGATATCAATATAGGCTGGAGGATGAAGGGATTGAGAGCAGCCCTGTGGAGAAGGACTTGGGGGTCCTGGTGGATGAAAATCTGGACATGAGTCAACAATGTGTGCTTGCAGCCCAAAAAGCCAACCGTATCCTGGGCTGCATCAAAAGCAGTGTGGCCAGCAGATCAAGGGAGGTCATTCTGGCTCTCTGCTCTGCTCTGGTGAGACCTCACCTGGAGCCCTGCATCCAGCTCTGGAGCCCTCAGCACAAGAAGGACATGGACCTGTTGGAGCAGGTCCAGAGGAGGGCCACAAAAATAATCCGAGGGCTGAAGCACCTCTCCTACGAGGCCAGGCTGAGGGAGTTGGGGTTGTTCATCCTGGAGAAGAGAAGGCTGTGAGGAGACCTTATTGCAGCCTTCCAGTACTTAAAGGGGGCCTATAGAAAAGATGGGGACAATCTTTTTAGCAATGCCTGTTGTGACAGCACAAGGAATAATGGATTTAAACTAAAGAAGAGTAGATTTAGACTAGACATAAGGAAGAAATTTTATACAATGAGGGTGGTGAAGCACTGGAACAGGTTTCCCAGAGAGGCAGTGGAGGCCCCACCCCTAGAAACATTCCAGGTCAGGTTGGATGGGGCTCTGAGCAACCTGATCTGGTTAAATCTGTCCCTGCTCACTGCAGGGAGGTTGGGCTGGATGACCTCTAAAGGTCCCTTCCAACCCAAAGCATTCTATGATTCTATGATTAAGGTAAAAGCTGGTTTCCTGCTCCTTGGTTGCTCTGCAAACAGGAGCAAGATGAAGGTCTGTGGTCCATTGGGTAGCTGTGTCCAGGGCTAGGGCTGCCCCTGAGCAAAGCGCGGACATGGGTTCCCTGGCTTTGCCCACAGCTGGGTCAAGACCTCGACCAGGATGTTGCCAACCCAGCAGCACTGGGTTCTGCAGTGTCAGCTCCTGGAGGAGCTAAGAGCTGGTAAGAATTGATGCTGCAACTGGAGGTTATGACCAGGGGTGTTGATTGTTTCCTTGAGGGGTGTTGGTTTTTGTATGAGGAAGTGAGGAACACCGAATGTCTTGGCTCATCTGCAGACAGTCCTGTGGTCCTGCATTTCTAAGTCCCTGGTCTGAATACCTCTGCATAGATGGGGTCTTTGGGAAAAGTAGGGGGGAACTGGGATGGGAGATGTTGCAAAGGTTGATATAAGAAGGAAAGGATCATTTCAGGGATGAAAGCACTGCCAAAGTTGGAAGATGGAGAGTCTCACCCCTCCTGTGCTGTTCTTGATGATGCAGATTTTGCACGAGCGGAAATGGGGCTTAGGGTAACGTGGTGTGTCAGAGCACAGTAATAAATAGCAGTGTCCTGGGAAGAGACAGCCGCTATTTCTAAGGGGGCTGTTTTATTTTCATAGACCACTACAGAGAATTGGCCATTGCGGAACTTGTCATTCCCTGAAGCTCTAAATGCTTCCAGGAGAAATTTCAAGGTTTCCCCCGGCAGCTGGCGGTACCAGAAGAAATTCAAAGTGCCTTCACTGTCCTCCGTGGTGGACTGGCAGGGTAGAACCACTTGCTGCCCAACTGTGGCTGTCACCTCGGAGAAGAATTGCTTCTGGGGGTCACCTCCAACAAGACCTGGAACACAGGCAGAAATGTGTCTGTGGAGCAGCTTGCTTCCTTCTCTCATTTGCTCTGTGTTTAAGGCTGTTTGCCTCAAACATTTCTGTTTTTCCAGAGAAAAGGAAAGTTCAGATATCTACTTCCATCACCCCCCTCCATTGCTCCCTGACCTCATCATCTTGTCAGCACAGACCTCTGCGTAGCCTACTAAAAACTGGGAGACAATAGGAAATGCACAAATATACCCACCTGACTGGATTAGCAGGACACATGCTGGCACAGCCATGGTGAAGATCATTTTTCCTCACTCCAGAATCCTGGTCCCTCCGGAGACTCTCAGCACACTACAGAACAAGGCACTCTTGGCAGCACAATGAAATGGCTGCATCCTGCAGAGTGTGCCAGAGACCTTGTAACGTAGTCACACCTCTGGGGTGAGGAGGGCAAGAATGAGGCCCATTCACCTTTTGCCTTTGCTTGTCTTTGCAGCAGAGAGTGGACAGTCTCAGTGGATTTCTGCACTTTTCCCTGCATTTCCCTCTCCCTTCATAAGACTCACTCTGCAAGGTAACACCTCTCCCTTGCTGTAGAGTGTATCTGCTTTTATGTGCTCTTTGTTGGTGGGAGGGCTTTTGAAAGCACAACGGCTCCTCATAACGTTCAGGGCTCTGGGAAACACAGGTGTAGAGTTCTTTTCAAAAGGTTTCAGGTTTCTCTTAGTTTAGCCTCTGTTATTTTGGAAGCAGCTGTTCAGTATTTCTCCATGCATGAGGACTCAGAGACAGGGGGAGGAAGCTGGTAAGGGGGAAAGAAAGGTATTTTAATGGGTAAACATATAAATTCCTAGAATAGGGGGATGGAGTCCTGATTCTGATGGGTTGGCTCCGTGCTGGCTGGGGCAGGGCAGGCTGGTGGGGTGGTGGAGTGTGGGGATCTGTGGCCCCATCCCCAATGCAGCTCTACACTTGTGCAAGGCATAAGGGCAGCGCTTGGGGCTCCCCAGCTGCTGCTGGCACAGTGGAAAGCAAAGGAACTGAGACTGGGTCAGGGACAGGAGAGGGAGGCAAAATCCCAGTGTTTGGAGCTGGTGAGCAGAGAAGTGCCAAGGAGCAGCCCTAGCACTGGGAACTACTGCTCCTGGGCAGCACCTTTCTCTATCTCCAGTCTCCTGGCAAACCCACAGCCTTTGCTGTGTTTATCATTTTGGTGGGTACTTTGCATACAAAAGAGAGAGGAGCCTTCCCTGCTGTGCATCTAATTCTGCAGCAATGTACTCCTCTTTCAGTCAAGGTTGCAAGGTGATGTTGGCCCTTTAAATCACGGACCCTGAGCTGAAATCTGCCCAGGTGGTGAACATCCCTGGCACAAACCAGCCACTGTTCTTGGAGGACCAGTCAGTGCCCAGAAGGTACCTGGGCTCACTGCTCCCAGATGACCAGTACCAGAAGGAAGGATTTCAGTGCAGGAGGTGATGGTGCAGGTGACTGTGACAGACTGCCCAACTGATGTGAGCACCTTGAGACCCACAACAGGAAGGACCTGGTTTGGTGCAGTGCCTGTGGGAGGGCAACAAGGTACCCGTGCTTCCCCCTTTGGACACAAAGGCAGAATTCTGCTCCTGGGGAGGAACAACTCCATGTACCAGTATGTGCTGGGGACAACCCAGCTGTAAAACAGCTTTGCAGAAAATTACCTGGGTGATCTGGCTGGACACCAAGTTGACAATGGGCCAGTAATGTTCCCTTGCCTCAAACAAGGAGCTCATAAAGCAAACCCTATCCTTTTGTACTCTCTAGCGCTTGGGACAACAGCTGTGTCTTGGGCTGGTGAGGAACAGAGAGATGACTTCCAGCTATGTTGAGGCACTCCAAATACTGTCATATTGAATTCAACCAAGAATCCAAACTGGTGTCAAACCATCCTTTTTGGGGCCTGAAGTCAGCAGTACTGGAGTGTGAGCTTTGTAGGGGCAGGAAAAGGAGGGCTGAAGATACAGCAGGTTGCATTTCAGTGTCTGTGTTGTGGGCAGTTCTCTGCCAGGTTCGTTTTGTTGTTGTCCAGCTGCACTCAGGCTCCTTCTGACTCTATCTGTTCTGTGGAGCTCATGGACAGAGCAGTGGAGAATGCACCTGCTGTGACTGGCAAATTTCCTCATGATGAGTGACACACAAGGACACACAAACATGCACATGCTTATGCACACCGGCGTAGAATCATGCAAAAATCTGCACTGACAAACACTTGCACAAATGCAGACAAGTGCAGACAAGAACACATGCACAAACATGACCGAGTGTGCACTCAACTGGGGAAATCCTGGGGACAGCCCTAGCAGGGATTCTGTGGAGCATTCTGGGGAAATACATGGCCCTAAACATGTTAGTGGTGTTGTTTGGGTACCCAGGGAGACTGCACAGACCGGGGAGGTGTATTGGGAGCCTTGTGGAAGACATTCTATTTGAGAAGTCGGTGATCTTGGGCAAGACGTGTCTGCTCTACCGGGCCTTGCACTAAAGGCTTGAGAAGCCCATACATTAGCATGAGTAGCTGCTACAAGGGAATCTGCTGGAGTGCCCTGTGCCAGCTGGTGCTGTGTGCTGGTGGGTGTTATGGCAGAAATAAACTTCCAGCGTGTAAAGGAGAAGATATACGATTTTTTTTTTTTTTCCTTACACAAAATAAAAGGCACCACAGCATAGGAGCAAACCAGAAGCTCTTTCTGGATGGGATCTGTGAAGCATGTCTTGGGAAAATCCACCTGGGTCTCTACAATGCTGCATGAATGGAGGGTTCCCAGCATCTGAAGGGATGTAAGTATTATAGAATCACACAATTGTTAAGGTTGGTGTCGTGGTTTATCCTCAGCCAGCAACTAAGCACCACGCAGCCACTCGCTCACTCCCCCTGCCCCGGCGGGATGGAGGAGAGAACTGGAGGAGTAAGAGTGAGAAACACTCCTGGGTTGAGATAAGAACAGTTTAATAATTGAAATAATGTAAAATAGTAATGATAATAATAACAATATAATAATGATGATAATAATAATAATATACAAATGCAATTGCTCACCACCCGCCGACCGATACCCAGACAGTTCCCAAGCAGTGATCGCTGCTCCCTGGCCAACTCCCCCCAATTTATATACTGAGCATGACGTCATATGGTATGGAATAGCCCTTTGGTCAGTTTGGATCAACTATTCTGGCTCTGCCCCCTCCTAGTTTTCTTGTTTACCTGGCAGAGCATGGGAAGCTGAAAAGTCCTTGACTAGCATAAGCAGTATTTAGCAACAACTAAACCATCAGTGTGTTATCAACATTCTTCTCATCCTAAATCCAAAACACAGAACTATGCCAGCTACTAGGAAGAAAACTAACTCTATCCCAGCTGAAACCAGGACAGTATCTGTGAGGGGCAAAATGGCTGGACATTTGTCTCAAAGCTTGCCTACATGAAGCTGGCAGGATCTTGCAGAAAAGTGTGCGGGGTGTCACCTGCTCGCATGGCAACAAGGACAGCAGCGAGGCCATGGTCACAGCCTGCTCGGAGCAGACATTGGCTTTGGGCGTGTGCACGTGGTTAGTGGGTGAGACCCTGGGCATAGCGGGGCGTGGGATACATGCTGTCACCCTGGGCAAGCAGGACACGAGGGAGTTCTGCGCAAGCGTGAAGTTGTTGCCTCAGGCACGCAGCCTATAAAAGACCCCCACCCCAGACCCCCATGTCATCACTCACAAATGAAGACCCTGGTGTGATTCACCCACCACTGAAGACCCCAGAAGCACGGATCCCCAGGACGCCGCGGATCCATGGTGGTGACTGTTTGCGCTTTCCTCTCCTGAACTCTTGCTTAATTTTCCTCTCTTGTTTTCCTTCCTTCCCTATCGCTGATTTCTCTCTTCTCCGAGTGGTTAATAAACAGGTGGACTTATGACATCTGATCTCGTTTGTGTCTTAATCTCACTCGAAGGGATCAAACCTGAAATGAGAGGTCAGTCTAGCTGCCCCTAGCCCCCCAGACTTGTCTGCGGCCGGTTAGAATGCAAGGGGACCCTCCTCTCATCCAAATCGGATCGTAACAGTATCCACCCCTTATTCTATACCATCTATGTCATGCACTGCTCCAACCTTTCCCAATGCATTCTAATTAATCACCACCACTTTCCCTGTCTTGATACATACACACAGGTATCATTCCCTTCCTCTATGGGCCATCCATCTAAAATGTCCATTGAGCTCATTTAGTCCATGACTTTGGGTTCCATTTGTCATCACAGTCTTTCAGAGCAGGAGAGGTGGTGTGTGCTGTTGGATTGTTGCATGTTGAAGCCAGTTCTCATTCCAACACTACTGCACTTCGCTCAGTTTCATCAAAGTTCATGTTCGTTAAGCTGGGCAACTCGTACTGTAATACCATTGATGTGGCATATAGCAACCATAAAAGAGATGACATACAGTAGTATATAGCAACTAACATCATACAATTCAGTTTATTGGCTATTTTCACCTAAAATCAAATTCCTTTGAGGTGCACATTGGACTTCCCCATCTTTTGCATCACCCACCAAGTGCACCCAGGACCTTGAGCACAAGCAATCCCACAAATGGGTTTGCCTTTGCCAGAGGGGGAGGTCACCCAGACTGTCTTCCCCAGCATATTTTTTATGTGCACTACAGGGACTTTATCTCCTTCTACAGTACGTAGAAGTTTTGATTGGGCTGGGCCAGCTCGATTGGCAGATCCCCTGGTGTTGACTAACCAGGTGGCTTTCGCTAAATGTGTATCCCAATGTTCGAATGTCCCACCACCCATTGCTCTCAGGGTAGGCTTTAACAGTCCATTGTATTGTTCGATTTTCCCTGAGGCTGGTGCATGATAGGGGATGTGATATACCCACTCAATGCCATGCTCTTTGTCTATGAGGCTGTTTCACAAATGACTCCCGTTGTCTGACTCCATTTCTTCTGGGGTGCCATTTCACTGCAGGACTTGCTTTTCAAGGCCCAGGATGGTGTTCTGGGTGGTGGCATGGGGCACGGGATATGTTTCCAGCCATCCAGTGGTTGCTTCCACCATTGTAAGCACACCGTGCTTGCCTTGGCGGATTTGTGGGAGTGTGATAGAATCAATCTGCCAGGCCTCCCCATATTTATATTTCAGCCAGAGCCCTCCATACCAGAGAGGCTTGAACTGCTTGGCTTGCTTGATTGCAGCGCATGTTTCACATTCATGAATAACCTGTGCAATACTGTCCATAGTTAAGTCCACCCCTCGATCACCAGCCCATCTATATATTGCATCACTTCCTTGATGGCCTGAGGTGTCATAGGCCCACCAAGCTACAAATAATTCACTCCCTTATGTTGGCAGTCCAGATCCACCTGAGCCACTTCAACCTTAGCAGCCTGATCCACCTGTTGGTTGTTTTGATGTTCTTCAGTGGACCGACTCTTGGGTACGTGAGCATCTACGTGACGTCCTTTTACAACGAGATTCTCTACCCGGGCAGCAATATCTTGCCACAATGTGGCAGCTCAGATGGTTTTGCCTCTGCGCTGCCAGTTGCTCTGCTTCCATTGCTGTAACCACCCCCACAGTTTACTATAGGGTGGGGCCTCTTCAGCACGTGTCACCTCCTGGTCTGGTGACATTCTAAAGTTTTTGCCTTCTGGCCAGTCCATGATCACTTCCAAGATTCCTGGGCGACTGGGGTTTCCTATTTGAGCCCGTTGTGTGATTAGCGCAACCCACTTACTCCACATAGCATCAGTTGCATGATGTGTAGAGGGGACCCTCCCTTTGAACATCCAGCCCAGCACTGGCAGTCGGGATGGCAGCAGGAGCTGGGCTTCAGTACCAACCACTTCTGAAGCAGCTCAAACCCCTTCATATGCTGCCAATATCTCTTTCTCAGTTGGTGTATAGCGGGCCTCAGATCCTCTGTATCCCTGACTCCAAAACCCTTGGGGTCAGCCTCGAGTCTCCCCTGGTGCTTTCTGCAAGAGGCTCCAGGTAGGGCCATTCTCCCCGGCTGCAGTGTAGAGCGCATTTTTAATATCCTGCCCTGCCCGGAGTGGCCCAAGGGCTACTGCATGAACTGTCTCCCGTTTAATTTGTTCAAAGGCTTGTTGTTGCTCAGGGCCCCTTTTGAAATGTTCTTCTTCTGCTTCACTTGATAGAGAGGGCTTACGATCAGACTGTAATTTGGAATATGCATTCTCCAAACTCCCAGAATGCCTAAGCCTGTGTTTCCTTTCTGCTGGTTGGTGCGGACATAGCTGTTATTTTGTTGATCATATCAGTTGGGATCTGACGGCGTTTATCTTGCCATTCTATTCCTAAAAACTGGATCTCCTGTGCAGGTCCCTTGACCTTACTCTGTTTTATGGCAAAACCAGCCTTCAGAAGGATTTGGACTATTTTCTTTCCCTTCTCAAAAACTTCTTCTGCTGTGTTGCCCCACAGAAAGATGTCGTCAATACACTGCAGATGTTCTGGAGCTTCACCCTGTTGCAGTGCCATCTGGATCAGTCCATGGCAAATGGTGGGGCTGTGCTTCCACCCCTGGGGCAGTCGGTTCCAGGTGTACTGAACACCCCTCCAGGTAAAAGCAAACTGGGGCCTGCACTCTGCTGCCAAAGGGATTGAGAAAAATGCATTAGGAAAAACAGCTGTGGCACACCACTTAGCTGCCTTTGACTCCAGTTCATATTGAAGTTCTAGCATGTCCTGTACAGCAGTACTCAGTGGCAATGTAACATCATTACACTTCATTTTACTCTGTCTGGGGAACTGCTCACTGGAAACTGGAGCTGCAATTTTCCTGGGAGAACCGCCTTTTCTAATAGTTTTTCCTTGCAACTCACACACCCGTGCTTCTAGGGTCAAGGTGGATTTTCCATCCCACTTCCTGATGTCCTCTCCATGGTCACGCAGGTAAAACCACAGGGTGCCCCATGATGTGCATCCTCTATATCCTCTCTATTGAGCAGAAGGACGTTGAGTCCTAATGGCTGAGATACTGGTCCGTGCAGGTGGGGAGTAGGACAGATCGTCTCTGAGTTGCTGGACCTTCTGGGACAGTTTCTCTACAGCCGAGACACAGGCCTATAGGGAGGAAGAGATACTTTCTTTGTATTCCTGGAGTCGGCCAGCCACTTCATCCACCATTGGTGCCTCGTCACCTTTCCAGGTCAATATTGCCAATGAGTTGGCATCCGATGCTGGTGTGCTCTGTAGCACCTTCCACCACATGGGTCATGTGCACCTGACTTCATCTGGATCTTTGGGTAACTGCTCATCGTTCAGGTCACTATAAATCATCTCCAGCATGCCTAATTCCCTCAAGCACTGGATACCCTTCTCTACGGTGGTCCATTTGCTTGGGTGGTATATAACATCCTCCTTGAAGGATACCTTTCCTTCACACTTGACAGAAGTCGCCTCCAGAGGCTGAGTGTCTGTGCCCCTTTTCCAATTGCTTTGTCAATGCCCCCTTCCCTGGAAAGGGATCCCAGCTGCTTGGCTTCCTTACCCTCTAAATCCAGGCTATTGGCCCCATTATCCCAGCATCGGAGCAGCCAGGTGATGATGTGCTCGCCTGGATGACGACTGAAACCTTTTCGCGTATCTCGCAGCTCACTCAGGAATAGGGATCGAGTGGTTACCCATTTATGGGTTCTTCCTCCTCTGGTTCTCGTGATGGCCCTGCTTCATCGTCATCCCTTACTAAACAAACTGATTTTCCTGTGTATTCTTTCTTCTGTATAGGGGCAACTGATATCAGCATGGGTCGTTTCTCTGGTTTAGCCACAGTGCCTGTCACTGGGGTTGGAGTAGCTGCAGTGCCTGTGGCAGGGGTTGGAGTGGCCACAGTGCCTGTCGTTTTGTCATCAGATCCAGAGACCTTCTCTTTCCCTTGAGCGTTCTGAATAGTGTTGAACAGGGCTCGGGAGGCATGGGCCAGGCCCCAGCACCTTGCAGTGATTTGTGTGCCTCTGGAGTTGCCAGGGTGACAACATACTTCTTCCAAAAACTCCACTGGTTTTTCAGCATTCTGCACTTGTTCAGGGGTGAAGTTCCAAAACACTGGAGGTGCCCACTGCCCTAGGTACTTGCCCACACTATCCCACATACCCTGCCACTCATAACTATCCAGCCTTGGGGCAGATCTCTGGATGATATTCTTAAATTGCTTACTAACCTTTGTCAAAACCAAAACAATATTCCCAAGAAATACCAATAGATGTATCTTAAATACCCAAGGATGTTCAAGATACTGAAAAGTTATTGTAATGAGGGAGGAAACATCATAGAAGAAGGTAGTGAAGGTGCCCTTCTCTATTTCTTCCATAAAAAGCCTCTCAGGGGAACAGGTATTGTCTCCATAGGCTAATTGTCTCCATGAGGTAGTACCCAAAGTACAGCAAAGGCTTCAGTACAAAACCCAAATACCAGATAAAGCTCAAGGTCAGTGTTTTAATAACAATATCCCAGGCAAAACATCACTAATCACTGCAGAGCACAGCAAACTGCAAAACCCAACACCAATCTTTAACATGTGCAGCAAGAAAAGAGCATGGCGCAGATCAAATGGACGAATATTGTGACCAGCAACCGTTAACAGATGCCATAATACACTCTGGTTAATCTGTTATTCTCTCAAACCCTTAGCGCCCCACGTTGGGCGCCAAAAAGGACTGTCGTGGTTTAACCCCAGCCAGCAACTCAGCACCACACAGCTGCTCGCTCGCTCCCCCTGCCCCGGTGGGATGGGGGAGAGAATCAGAAGAATAAGAGTGAGAAACACTCCTGGGGTGAGATAAGAACAGTTTAATAATTGAAATAATGTAAAATAGTAATGATAATAGTAATGTAATAATAATAATAATAATAATATACAAAGCAAGTGATTCACAATGCAATTGCTCACCACCCGCCAACCGATACCCAGACAGTTCCCGAGCGGCGATCGCTGTTCCCCAGCCACCCCCCTCCCAGTTTATGTACTGAGCATGATGTCATATGCTACGGAATAGCCCTTTGGTCAGTTTGGGTCATCTGTCCTGGCTGTGCCCCCTTCTAGTTTGCTTGTGCCCCTGGCAGAGCATGGGAAGCTGAAAAGTCCTTGAATAGCATAAGCAGTATTTAGCAACAACTAAACCATCAGTGTGTTATCACCATTCTTCTCATCCTAAATCCAAAACACAGAACTATGCCAGCTACTAGGAAGAAAATTAACTCTATCCCAGCCAAAACCAGGACAGCATGAGGGGGAGGGCTCTGATAATGCAGGTCAATAACTGGCTGTGGAACTTGAGCTGGCGACAGGGTTTTGGGTCCTATAACCATGGGACCCTGTTTGCAGGGCAGCATCTGCTCAGGAGAGGTGGGATCCACCAAATTTACCTTTACCAGTAGGATGGGTGACCTGGTAAGGACAGTTTTAAACTAGGAATGAAAGTAACTTGTGGCCAATGAGCAAAGGGCGGTGATGTGCCAGGAAGGGATCACAAGATCAGGAAAACAGGGCTGAAGCAGGCTCGGCTCTAGCAGTTGCATGTAAGCAAGGAAGTGCTTTGTAAAAGCATCATTGTGGTGAAATCCCCAAAACCCTTTCTAGGATGTCAGCATGCTGGGGTGCCTCTGTCAAGTGCCTGTATCCTAGTGCATGCAGTATGGGGAATAAACACGAGGAGTTAGAGATCTGTGTGCAGTCACAGGGCTGTGATGTTGCTGGGATCATGGAGATGGGGTGGGATGGCTCTGGTGACTGGAGTGTTGCAATGGAGAATTACAGGCTCTTTTGGAAAGCCAAGTTGAGAAGGCGAGGAGGAGGACTTGCCCTTTCTGTGAGAGGTCAGTTGGAGTGCATGGAGCTCTACCTGGGGACGGGTCATGAGCCAACTGAGAGCTTGTGGATAAGGGTTAAAGAGATGATAGGTAAGGGTGATGCTTTAATGGATATCTCCTACAGGCTGCCTGACCAGGAAGAGGCCGTGGATGAGGCCCTCTACAGACAGGTAGGAGCAGCCTCACATTCACAGGCACTGGTCGCTATGGCAGACTTCTGCCACCACAATATCTGCTGGAGGAACAACACAGCCAAACATAAGCAAGCCAGGAGGTTCCTGGAGTGCATTGACAACAACTTCATGACCCAAGTCATAGGTGAGCCAATAAAGAGAGGTGCTCTGCTGGAGCTCATACACACCCTGGGAAAGTGACAGAGCAGCTAATCCTGGAAACAATTTCCAGGCACACAAAGGACAAGAGGTGATTGGGTGTAGTCATGAAGCATTCACCAAGGGGAAGGCATGCTTGACGATGCTGATATCCAGTGACGATGAAATGACTGGCTTGGTAGACAAGAAAAGAGTGGTGGATATAGTCTACCTTGATTTCAGTACGGTTTTCTACACTGTCTTCCATAGGATCCTTACAGAGAAGCTGTTGATGTACAGGCTGGATGAGCAGACAGTGAGGTGGATTGAAAACTGGCTGAACAGTTTTCAGCCAGTGGGTAATGATCAGTGGAATGAAGACTAGTTGGGGCCCAGTAACTAGTGGTGTCTGCAGGGGTCAATACTTGTTCCAATCCTGTTCAACGTATTTATTAATGATCTAGCTGACAGGGCAAAGTGTTCCTTCAGCAAGTTCACAGCTGACACTAAACTGAGAAGAGTGGTTGATACACCAGAGGATCACACTGCCACCCAGAGGGACCTGGACAGGCTGGAGAAATGGGCTGACAGGAACCTCATGCATTTCAACAAGGGGAAGAGCAAAGTCCTGCACCTGGGGAGGAACAACCCCATGCACCAGTATGTGCTGGGGACAGCACAACTGTAAAGCAGCTTTGCAGAAAAAGACCTGCATTATCCTGCTGGACACCGAGTTGAAAATGAGCCAGCAATGTGCCCTTGCCTCAAAGAAAGCCAACAGTGTTCTGCGCTTCATTGGGAGGAGTGTTGCCAAAAGGTCAAGGAAGGTGATCATTCTTCTCTACTCAGCACTGATGAGGTCACTCTTGGAGTACTGGGTCCAGTTCTAGACTCCCCAGTACAAGTGTGATATAGAAGTAATGGAGAGATTCAAATGAAAGGGCACAAAGAGAACATATGAGCTGGAGCATCTTTTCTGTGAGGAAAGGCTGAGAGAGCTGGGACTGGTAAGCAGAGAGAAGAGTGCTCATGGTTGATCTTATCAGTGTATCTAAATAGTGCACTGACCAGCCCCTGCTTAGGTGCAGGTGCCTCCTTTTAAGCTTCCTCCTCTCTATTGCCTCCCCTTGCTCCTCCCCACTGCCCTCTTTGCCCCCACCTTTGACCCTTCCCCTAAGGGTGCCTGAAGAGGTGTTGCCTAGTCCCGCAGGACCACCCTCAAACACCCATAGTCCTCATGTTCCTCTTGTCACTTCTTGTCACTTGCAAAGCTGAGCCTCACCCACTTCAGAGCCACACCCAGTGTCCTAGTGGCCCATGGGTGAGAGGCTGCAGAGCTCTGGTCTCCCTCCTTGCCTCCTCAGAGCTGAGGTGGCCCCTGCGGGCGGAGCGGCAGCGCCCCCTGTCGGTCCCGGCCGGGGCTGTCCCCCCGCCCCCCACACACACGCCCGGCCCCGCCCGCCGCGGTTCGTGCCCGCCCGCAGCCCCGGCTCCTCTCCCCGTGCCTCCCACGCCGCAGTAATACACCGCCGCGTCCCCGCGCCGGGGCCGGGAGAGCCGCAGGGCGCTGGACCGGCGGTCTGCCGCCACCGACAGCTGCCCCGGAGGGTCCTGCACATTCTTGGAGCCTTGGTTAGCAAATGCGATGAATGTGAGGCCTTGGCCCGGGAGCTGACGGTACCAGTAGATATAGTCATATGTCTGTAAGTTGGGGTGTGAGCAGCTGATGCTGATGCTGGTGCCCTCGGTGGTCTCTGCCGAGGGGTCCTGCTGCACCTGGGCTCTGCCCACAGCCACTGCACAGAAAGGAGAAGGGAAGCCCAAAGGTCATCAAAGAGCGCCCAGCTCTGATTTTCCCAGAGAAATTGTTGTGAAGAGTGGCAGTGAGACAGAGCCAGACTGGAACGGATGGAGGCCTGTTCAACAGAAATGGAGAGTGATCCTGGTGTGGGTGTGTGGAGTGACGGGAAAAGGCTGGCAGGGGATTTGGAACTGATGCATGCAGAGATGGGAAGAAAGTCAGGTGCATGGATGGATAGACGGACGGCGAGAGGGAGAGGTGACGGGAGAGTTGGGTGTGTTCCAGTGAAGGAAGGAGGGCTGAATTCAGAACAGAAATAAAGGCTGAATGCACGGGGGGATGAGAGGATGTATGGCACAGTGCAGGAAAGCAAACCTGTGCCCACAGCTGTGAAGGGAGCAGAGGGAGAGATGAGAGAGGGGTCTCAGAGCAGGAAGAGGGGTTAGGGATGGTAGATGCATGGAGAGATGGGTCAGAAGAGGGGTGCATGCACGGATGGAGAGAGGAAGAGACAGTAGAGTAGTAGACAGTAGTACCCAGCAAGAGAGGGTGTTGCAGTGAAGGAGGGCTGAAATCAGGGCAACAGTAAGTGGGGAATTACCAGAGGCAAGAGTGCGTGCCCGGAGAAGCGGGCGCACGTGCCAGCCAAGTTGTGATGGTAGAGATGATGGGAACAAAGGAGGCTACGTAGGGGGGACTGCAGAGCTCTGGGAAAGGGGGAGCAGAGAGGGCAGAGAGGCCGGGAGGGGAAAGAGACGGTGCAGAAGGAGAGGGCCGAGCTGGCGCTGGGCTCCCTGGGGAGCAGCCCGGGCACAGAGCCTACCCCCCCGCCACCGCCGCCAGCCCCGCGCACCCAGCAGCACCGCGGCCAGCCCCGCCAGCCCTGCGCCCCGGCACCGCCGCATCCCGCCGCTCCGCCGCCCGCCCCTCGCTGCCCGCTGCCAGCCCCGGCTCTCTGCTCCGGCCGCGCCGCCTCGCCTCGCCTCGCCTCCCCTCCTCTCCTCTCCCATTCGCTCTCCTCTCCTCGCCGCCGCCGCCGCCGCCAGCTCCGCCCCGGGGCTGAGCCCTGCGCCGGCGCCGCTCGGGGGCTCGCCCGGGCTCCCAGTGCTCAGCGGCTCTGCACGGGCACAACTTTGTCTCCTGCAAGCCCACTCTGCCCGTCCTCTCCCACCAACAACAAGCCTGCCCAGTGCCCGCTCCAGCCTGCGGCAGCTGCAGGGCCCTCACCCGCCACATGCACCAGCTTCCCAGAGCTGCCTGCCACCGCAGGGGCTGCAAAGAGCAGCCACGCATTTCCTGCCCAGGGGAAGGAGCAGGCTGCAGAGCCTCCCTTCAGCTGCCTGTTTAGCCTGTTTCTTAATCAGAACTCCCCATGTTCCAGCAGCTGTTCATTGCCTCTACTCCTGCCACAAAGCACTTCCAGGGCCTACTCCATCTCCTCTCTTTCCTTTCAAACAGGTACTTCCTGGACCTGCTGGGAACAAGTTGGCTAACAGAGATGAGTGTAGCGTGTGTTTCCTGTGGTTGGGTGTCATCCCTAAACTTGCAGGAAGTGCCATCCTTCCCATTATTCCTGGTGTTCATGAAAATGTTCAAGAGTATTGGTCCTACTAAGTGTCTTGTAGCTGGGCTTTGCACTACACTTTGAGCCTGATATTCCAGCCAATGTTGCACCCACCTTATCAGCATCTTCATGAATCCATTCATCTCCAGTTTGGTCATAAAGGAGGTACGAGAGAGGCTGTCAAAGGTCTTCCTAAACTCTAGGTGCACACATCTGCTGCCCTTTCCTTGCCCACAGTACCTATTACCTCAGGAGAAAGCAATGAGGTTTGCCACCAGCTAGGAATCTAGCTTCCTTCCAGCAAGTAAACACACAAACGCACAGGCTCACGCACACCTGCATGGAATCATGCACAAATTTGTGCTCCCATGTCCATGCATGCAAACACAGCTGCACACGAAAGCACACAGGACAGGAACACACGTAAGAACACAACCAGTTATGGGCTATGCTGAGGACACCTGGGGACAACTGTGGCAATGCTAGAGCATTGTGGGCAAGAACAAGGCCCCAGGCATGCCCATGGCATCACCTGTGTGCTCACAGACTGCACAGAGAGGGAATGAGTCAAAACAGGTCAGAATTTTTTCCTGAGGGCAGTGTTAGGCAGGATGAGGTCAAAACCTAGGAGCACAATGCACACACCTGGGGAGGCAACAACAAGTGAGCATTGGGGTGATGTGAGGAGGGAGGGAAAGATAAGGACATAGGACGTCCTCATGCATGGGAGCCCATGGTGTTCAGCTGAGGGTGGCTGGACCTTCTTCCTGAGAACACCACTGCAAACAGCCCCACCGCAGTGACCCAGGCTGACGTCACCTGCTTGCTCTGGACCCATCCAGCGCTTGAGCTGAGACTTCTGCCAGCACTGCTGCATTCCTGTCCTACAAATGCCGCGGCCTTTCATCCGAGTGCTCAGAAGAAGCCTTCATTGGGAAATGGGCATGGCACAAATCTGGAAATGAAAAGGCATCAGTGCAGGAAACCAAAGCACAGCCCATGTCATTAGCTGCACTGGTTTGCATTCAAGATGAGCTTGTCCGAGAATTGCTACCTCTGCCGCGGGTGCCTCTGGTCCTGCGGCAATGAAGGGCAGGTATAAAAGGCAGCGCAAGTGCCTGCTCTCTCATCCACTTCTCTTGCCTCCTTCTGCTTGGCAACCAGGTGAGTCTGAAGCCCCTTCTCCTCCTCTTCCAAATTGGGATCTCTTCTCGATGGACCTCTCAGCTGATATTGGCTCTGTGCTTTGCTGGGGCTTGGAGCATCTTGCCACAGGAGCAGAAGTGGGGAGAAGGTCTGGTTAGAGAGAGGCTGGGATGTAGCTGTGGGGTCTTTTGGCTCATGAATTAGGAGAGAGTGTCCCTGGGCCAGGCTGCTCTTTGTAGGGCAATGGAGACCATGTGGCTGCTGGCACAGTGTCCAGCTCCCTTCTTAGTAGTACCTTGCCTCCTTTGTCACTGTGTAACCAGGCTGCTTCTCACCCATCCTTGTGTTCTGCTTCCCCCCTGCCCTCTCTCCCAGGTGCATCTCCAGCCCAGAGACATGTCCTGCTACAGCCCGTGCCTGCCCTGCCAGCCCTGCGGCCCGACCCCGCTGGCCAACAGCTGCAACGAGCCCTGTGTCAGGCAGTGCCAGAACTCCACCGTCGTCATCGAGCCCTCTCCTGTGGTGGTGACCCTGCCCGGACCCATCCTCAGCTCCTTCCCGCAGAACACCGTTGTGGGATCTTCCACCTCTGCTGCTGTTGGCAGCATCCTCAGCTCTGAGGGAGTGCCCATCTCCTCTGGGGGCTTTGACCTCTCCTGCATTACCAACCGCTACTGTGGCAGAAGGTGCCTCCCCTGTTAAAGATGCTTGGGAAAAACCCAGGGAGACACCTTGAGGAACTCAGAACATGGTGCTGGGCACAGGATTGATCTTTTGGATGTTGTTTTCAGCATAGCTGACTGACCTTGCCTTTCTCTCCCTTTTCTTTGTTTGCTTTGGTTTGCAGTGGCAGCAAGGTTCCCTCAAGGCAAGCCTCATAGGAATTGTCTGTCTCCTCTTTAGTCTCATTAAAGTTCTGGTGCATTCAAGCCTGGCGTCCATGTAGTCCTTCTCTGTGTGGACACTCCCCAAGGTGCACAGGAGACGGGTGTTGCTCTGGGGTGGAAGGGAGGTGAGGTCACAAGGAGGCCACTCTCCTTCAGAAGGACTGAAGACCAAAAGCCCTTCTGCGGTGTCTTCCTTCCAAGGGTGCTGGAGGACTGCCAGCTGCTGGGCGGAGAGCACTGCTCCCTCTACACTGTCATGTCCTATGGCCACAGCTTGCCTACCTGCAACCCGCTGTGCTATGGGGCCATCCTGCATCAGGCTGTGTGCATCTGGCTGGTGGCAGGGACATGGCTGGCCGGTTCCCTGCCTCCTGCTCTGCATACAAGACTCACCTCCCAGTTGGCTCTCTATGGCCACAGGCACATCTGCCACTTCTTCAGTGTTCCGCCAGCCCTGCTGGCCATGGCTTGTGCTGGCACTTCTGCAAACAAGGCTGTGATTATCTTCAGTGTTGGCAGTGTGGCCCTCAGCTGCTTCCTCTCCATCTTCACTTCTTACAGGCGCAGAGCAAGAGCGATCCTGTGGCTCTGCTGTGCAGAAGGCAGGCACAGAGCTGCCTCAACCTGTGCTTCCCATTTCACCCCGCTCCTGCCATGCACGCTGCCCACATGAGCTCTCGAGGGAGAGGGATTCTCTTCTGACTTCTGTGCTGTGCTTTACACCTCATTCTTAGTAAATAAAATGGATCAAGGTCCCTTCAGGGAACATGTCCTTCCAGCCCTGTGGGACCAGCTCAGATTCCAGACATCCTCATGTAGGAGCTTATTCCACCCAAACTCCCTGCCCTGCAGGGAAGATCCTCAGAGCCTTCTTTGTTACCGGCATAATTCATAGGATTAGCTGTATAGAATATGTATCTATACATAGAATTCATCAAATCATAGAATGGTTTGGTTTGGAAGGGACCCTGAAAGAACATCTAGTGTAACTCACCCACCATGGGCAGGGAAATCTCTCATTAGGTCAGCTTGCTCAAAGCCCCATCTAACCTGACCTTGAACACTTCCAATGATGGGGCATCCACAACACCTCTGGGCAACACCTTCCAGGGTCTCACCACTTTCATTGGAAAATATTTCTTCTTTATACCTAAGCTAAATCTACCCTCCTTCAGTTTAAAACCATTGGCCCTTGTGCTGTCACTACAGGCCCTGGCAAAACATCTTTTTCTCTCTTTCTTATAAGCCCCCTTTAAGTACTGAAAGGCCTCAAGAAGGCCTCCCCAGAGCCCTTCCCTCTCCAGGCTCAACACCCCCCACCTCTCTCACACTTTCTTCATAGGAGATGTGTTCCAACCCCCTGTTCACTTTTGTGGCCCTCCTCTGGACCTGCTCTAACACACCCTACAGACTCTTCCCACAGTCAGTGAAGAGACATCATAGAATCGTTTAGGTTGGAAAAGACCTTTAAGATCATCCAGTCCAACCAGTAACCTACACTACCAAGTCCACACTAAAACAATCACGGGTAGACTAGACTAAACCATGTCCCAAAGTGCCACATCTACCCGTTATTTGAACGCCTCCAGGGATGGTGACTCCACCACCTCTCTGGGCAGCCTGTTCCAATGATTCACCACCCTTTCTGTAAAGAAATTTTTCCTAATTTCCAACCTAAACCTCCCCTGGCGCAGCTTGAGCCCATTTCCTCTCGTCCTATCGCTAACTACATGGGAGAAGAGACCAACACCCACCTCACTACAACCTCCTTTCAGGTAGCTGTAGAGAGCGATAAGGTCTCCCCTCAGCCTCCTCTTCTCCAGGCTAAACAACCCCAGTTCCCTCAGCCGCTCCTCAGAAGGCCTGTGCTCCAGACCCTTCCCCAGCTTCATTGCCCTTCTCTGAACATGCTCCAGCACCTCAATGTCTTTCTTGTATTGAGGGACCCAAAACTGGACACAGTATTCCAGGTGCGGCCTCACCAGCGCCGAGTACAGGGGCACAATCACCTCCCTGCTCCTGCTGGCCACACTATTCCTGATACAAGCCAGGATTTCCCTGAGTCCCTATCCCTGAGTGAGCTGCGAGATATGCGAAAAGATTTCGGTCGTCATCCAGGTGAGCACATCATCACCTGGCTGCTCCGATGCTGGGATAACGGGGCCAATAGCCTGGATTCAGAGGGTAGGGAAGCCAAGCAGCTGGGATCCCTTTCCAGGGGAGGGGGCATTGACAAAGCAATTGGAAAAGGGGCAAAACCGCTCAGCCTCTGGAGGCGACTTCTGTCAAGCGTGAAGGAAAGGTATCCCTTCAAGGAGGATGTTTTATACCGCCCAAGCAAATGGACCACCGTAGAGAAAGGTATCCAGTACCTGAGGGAATTAGGCATGCTGGAGGTGATTTACAGTGACCTGAATGATGAGCAGTTACCCAAAGACCCAGATGAAGTCAGGTGCACACAATCCATGTGGCAGAAGGTGGTACGGAGTGCACCAGCATCGTATTCCAACTCGTTGGCAATACTAGCCTGGAAAGACGACGAGGCACCAACGGTGGATGAAGTGGCTAGATAACTCCGGGACTACGAAGAAAAGCTCTCTTCCTCCCTACAGGCCTGTGTCTCGGCTGTGGAAAAACTGTCTGAAAAAATATGCCAAGAGTTCCAACAACTCAGAGAGGATCTGTCCTACTCCCCACCTGCATGGACCAGTGTCTCAGCCATTAGGAGTCAACGTCCCTATGCTCAAGAGAGAGGATATAGAGGATACACACCATGGGGCACCCTGTGGTTTTACCTGCGTGATTATGGAGAGGACATGAGAAAGTGGGGTGGAAAACCCACCTCAACCTTAGAGGCACGGGTGCGTGAGTTGCAGGGAAAAACTATTAGAAAAGGCGGTTCTCCCAGGAAAATTGCAGCTCCAGTTTCCAGTGAGCAGTTCCCCAGACAGAGTAAGAGGGCTAATTTTACTTCCGACCTTGATCAGGGGACTTTTGATTCACATTTACAGGAAGTGAACAGCGAATACTGTGACCAGTGTTAGAGGGGCCCTGCCTCCAGCCAGGTGGAGGAAAGGGACAACCGGGTTTACTGGACTGTGTGGATTCGATGGCCTGGAACGTCAGACCCACAGGAGTATAAGGCTCTAGTGGACACTGGTGCACAGTGCACGCTAATGCCATCAAACTATAGAGGGGCAGAACCCCTTTGTATTTCTGGAGTGACAGGGGGATCCCAACAGCTAACTGTACTGGAAGCTGAAGTGAGCCTAACTGGGAATGAGTGGTAAAAGCACCCCATTGTGACTGGCCCAGATGCTCCGTGCATCCTTGGCATAGACTACCTCAGGAGAGGGTATTTCAAGGACCCAAAAGGGTACCGGTGGGCTTTTGGTATAGCTGCTTTGGAGACAGAGGAAATTAAACAGTTGTCCACCTTGCCCGGTCTCTCAGAGGACCCTTCGATTGTAGAGTTGCTGAAGGTTGAGGAACAACAGGTGCCGATTGCTACCACAACCGTGCACAGGCGGCAATATCGCACCAACCGAGACTCCCTGATTCCCATCCATAACCTGATTCGTCGACTGGAGAGCCAGGGAGTGATCAGCAAGACTCGCTCACCCTTTAACAGTCCCATATGGCCAGTGCGAAAGTCTAATGGGGAGTGGAGACTAGCAGTGGACTATCGTGGCCTGAACGAAGTTACACCGCCGCTGAGTGCTGCCGTGCCAGACATGCTAGAACTTCAATATGAACTGGAGTCAAAGGCAGCTAAGTGGTATGCCACAATTGATATTGCTAATGCATTTTTCTCCATCCCTTTGGCAGCAGAGTGCAGACCCCAGTTTGCTTTTACCTGGAGGGGTGTTCAGTACACCTGGAACCGACTGCCCCAGGGGTGGAAGCACAGCCCCACCATTTGCCATGGACTGATCCAGATGGCACTGCAACAGGGTGAAGCTCCAGAACATCTGCAGTACATTGATGACATCATTGTGTGGGGCAACACAGCAGAAGAAGTTTTTGAGAAGGGAAAGAAAATAGTCCAAATCCTTCTGAAGGCTGGTTTTGCCATAAAACAGAGTAAGGTCAAGGGACCTGCACAGGAGATCCAGTTTTTAGGAATAAAATGGCAAGATGGACGCCGTCAGATCCCAATGGATGTGATCAACAAAATAACAGCTATGTCCCCACCAACTAGCAAAAAGGAAACACAAGCTTTCTTAGGCGTTGTGGGTTTTTGGAGAATGCATATTCCAAATTACAGCCAGATCGTAAGCCCTCTCTATCAAGTGACCCGGAAGAAGAACGAATTCAAATGGGGCCCTGAGCAACAACAAGCCTTTGAACAAATTAAACGTGAGATAGTTCATGCAGTAGCCCTTGGGCCAGTCCAGGCAGGGCAGGATATTAAAAATGCGCTCTACACTGCAGCCGGGGAGAATGGCCCTACCTGGAGCCTCTGGCAGAGAGCAGCAGGAGAGACTCGAGGTCGACCCCTAGGGTTTTGGAGTCGGGGATACAGAGGATCCGAAGCCCGCTATACTCCAACTGAGAAAGAGATACTGGCAGCATATGAAGGGGTTTGAGCTGCTTCAGAAGTGGTTGGTACTGAAGCACAGCTCCTCCTGGCACCCCGACTGCCGGTGTTGGGCTGGATGTTCAAAGGGAGGGTCCCCTCTACACATCATGCAACTGATGCTACATGGAGTAAGTGGGTTGCATTGATCACACAACGGGCTCGAATAGGAAACCCCAGTCGCCCAGGAAACTTGGAAGTGATCATGGACTGGCCAGAAGGAAAAAACCTTAGAATATCACCAGAGGAGGAGGTGACACGTGCTGAAGAGGCCCCACTGTATAATAAATTGCCAGAAAATGAAAAGCAATATGCCCTGTTCACTGATGGGTCCTGTCGTCTTGTGGGAAAGCATCGGAGGTGGAAAGCTGCTGTATGGAGTCCTATACGACAAGTCGCAGAAACTGCTGAAGGAGAAGGGGAGTCGAGTCAGTTTGCAGAGGTGAAAGCCATCCAGCTGGCTTTAGATATTGCTGAAAGAGAAAAGTGGCCAGTCCTTTATCTCTATACTGACTCATGGATGGTGGCAAATGCCCTGTGGGGGCGGCTGCAGCAATGGAAGCAGAGCAACTGGCAGCGCAGAGGCAAACCCATCTGGGCTGCCGCATTGTGGCAAGATATGGGTGCCTGGGTAGAGAACCTGGTTGTAAAAGTTCGTCATGTAGATGCTCATGTACCTAAGAGTCGGGCCACTGAAGAACATCAAAACAACCAGCAAGTAGATCAGGCTGCTAAGATTGAAGTAGCTCAGGTGGATTTGGACTGGCAACATAATGGTGAATTATTTATAGCTCGGTGGGCCCATGACGCCTCAGGCCATCAAGGAAGGGATGCAATATATAGATGGGCTCGTGATCGAGGGGTGGACTTAACTATGGACAGTATTGCACAGGTTATTCATGAATGTGAAACATGCGCTGCAATCAAGCAAGCCAAGCAGTTCAAGCCCCTGGGGTATAGTGAACGATGGCTGAAATACAAATATGGGGAGGCCTGGCAGATTGATTACATCACGCTCCCACAGACCCGCCAAGGCAAGCGCTATGTGCTCACCATGGTGGAAGCAACCACTGGATGGTTGGAAACACATCCCGTGCCCCATGCCACCGCCCGGAACACCATCCTGGGCCTTGAAAAGCAAGTCCTGCGGTGACATGGCACCCCAGAAAGAATGGAGTCAGACAACGGGACTCATTTCCGAAACAACCTCATAGACACCTGGGCCAAAGAGCATGGCATTGAGTGGGTGTATCACATCCCTTACCATGCACCAGCCTCCGGGAAAATTGAGCGATACAATGGATTGTTAAAGACTACCCTGAGAGCAATGAGTGGTGGGACGTTTAAACATTGGGATACGCATTCAGCAAAAGCCACCTGGTTAGTCAACACCAGGGGATCTGCCAATCGAGCTGGCCCTGCCCAATCAAAACTTCTATGTACTGTAGAAGGAGATAAAGTTCCGGTAGTGCACATGAAAAATATGCTGGGGAGGACAGTCTGGGTTACTTCCCCCTCTGGCAAAGGCAAACCCATTTGTGGGATTGCTTTTGCTCAAGGACCTGGGTGCACTTGGTGGGTGATGCGAAAGGATGGGGAAGCCCAATGTGTACCTCAAGGGAATTTGATTTTGGGTGAAAATAGCCAATGAACTGAATTGTATAATATTAATTGCTTTATAATACTGTATGTTATCTCTTAACTGTATGTTATCTCTTAACTGCATGTTAATATAATAATATAGTAGGTTAATATTAAGTATATAATACTATATATTATGATTGCTATATGCCACATCAATGGTATTGCAGTAAGAATTGCCCAGCTTAATGAAAATGAACTTTGATGAAACCATGTTGGAATGAGAACTGACTTCAGCATGCAACAGTCCAACACTGCACACCACCTCTCCTGCTCTGAAAGACTGTGGTGACAGATGGAACTGAAAGTCATGGGCTAAATGAACTCAATGGACATTTTAGAGGGATGGGCCATAGACGAAGGGAATGATATCTGTGTGTATATCAAGATAGGGAAAGCGGTGGTGATTAATTGGAACACATTGGAAAGGGGAGGGGCTGTGCATGACGTAGATGGTATAGAATAAGGGGTGGATACTGTCCTGGTTTCAGCTGGGATAGAGTTAATTTTCTTCCTACTAGCAGGCATAGTGCTGTGTTTTGGATTTAGTAGAAGAATGTTGATAACATGCTGATGTTTTTAGTTGTTGCTGAGTACTGCTTATGCTAGTCAAGGACTTTTTCAGCTTCCCATGCTCTGCCAGGCGCACAAGAAACTGGGATGGGGCACAGCCAGAATAGTTGATCCCAACTGACCAAAGGGCTATTCCATACCATATGACGTCATGCTCAGTATATAAACTGGGGGGGCGTGGCCAGGGAGCAGCGATCGCCGCTCAGGAACTGTCTGGGTATTGGTCGTCGGGTGGTGAGCAATTGCATTGTGCATCACTTGCTTCGTGTATCATTGTTATTATTATCATTATTATACTGTTACTATTAGCATTACTATTTTACTTTATTTCAATTATTAAACTGTTCTTACCTCAACCCAGGAGTGTTTCTCACTCTTATTCCTCCGATTCTCTCCCCCATCCCATCGGGGTAGGGGGAGTGAGTGAGCGGCTGCATGGTGCTTAGTTGCTGGCTGGGGCTAAACCACGACAGCCGAGGGGCACAATCACCTCCCTGCTCCTGCTGGCCACACTATTCCTGATAGAAGCCAGGATGCTGTTGGCCTTCTTGGCCACCTGGGCACACTGCTGGCTCATGTTCAGCCGGCTGTCTACCAACACCCCCAGGTCCTTTTCGGCCAGGCAGCTTTCCAGCCACTCTTCCCCAAGCCTGTAGCGTTGCATGGGGTTGTTGTGACCAAAGTGCAGGACCCGACACTTGGCCTTGTTAAATGTCATACAGTTGGCCTCAGCCCATGGGTCCAGCATGTCCAGGTCCCTCTGCAGGGCCATCCTACCCTCCAGCAGATTGACACTCCCACCCAGTTTGGTGTCGTCTGCAAACTTAGTGAGGGTGCACTCAATCCCCTCATCCAGATCATTGATAAAGATATTAAACAAGGCTGGTCCCAAAACAGAGCCCTGTTCTTCAATTCACACACAGGACTTATCCCATCCCACAGCAGATGTGCACAGTAAATGGGACAAATCATCTTTCTGGACACACTGATCCTGCAACTGAGCGATCATGGCCTCTACACTCCCCAGCTGGCATAATCCCACAGCAGGGCCTGCCTACCTGGTCACGTGTGCATGGCTTGCTTCATCACGCGATCAGAAGGGAACCCACAGGCTGTCCTACCAGAGCCTACAAGCACCTCCATCCCATGGCTAAAGCCCACATCCATGTCCATGGTACTCAGGGACAGACAGAGAGCAGGGAAAGGGCTTTGGTGTGGGCAGATGGGCTCAAGCTGGGCACGTTACTCTCATCACCTGCATCTCCCACTCTCACCCAGTGCTGAGCAGTCTTCCCTCAGCCACGCTGAACCCTTGCAAAAAGGACACGCAGAAGAGGACTCTGTTCAAGTCCAACACTGTGCAGTGGTCCTGGACAGTGTAGACAGCCTTTGTTTGGGTGCCTTGAGTCTTCTCCATTAACTCAGGTGACTGGATGTCTAGATTCGTGTGTGTGTATGTGTGTGTATGTGTGTTGTCTAATCCAGCCGTTCAGTCTATCTTCAGTGTCCTTCACTGGGCACTTGCAGCATGTTGAGATGAGTCCTCTGCCCACACTGATGTGTTTTGCACGGGAAATGCTTGGGCCTCTCATCCTGTCATGCAAAATACGCCTTCACTGGGGAATGTGCCTGGCATAAAGCAGGAAATGAAAAGCTGCAATTGAGGAAGCCAAAACACAGCCCGTAGCATTAGCTGGCATGTCTTGCATTCAAGATGAGCTTGTCAGAAAATAACCACCTCTACAAGGGGTGCCTCTGGCAGCCTGGGGCAGGAAAGGTCCATGATAAAAGTCTGCCCAGCTCCTCGCTCTCTCATCCACTTCTCTTGCCTCCTTGTCCTTGGGAGTCAGGTGAGTCTGAAGCCCCTTCTCCTTCTCTGCTTTCTCTAAAAGGAGGTCTCACCACAATGGACCTCTCAGCTGACACCAGCCTTGTCCTGTGCCAGATCTTGTGGGTGCCTAGGTGGGAGAGGGAAGTGGTGAGAAAGTTAGCCATGGAGGGAAGCTGGGACTATAGTGAGGTGGCTTCTAGACTAAGAGGCTGGACAGTAGCTGCACAGGAGATGGTGGGTCCTGTCAGGATGAGGCCAAGAAGCCCTCATACATCTCTGCACAGCTTCCACCTCCCGGTCCTGCATGGGCTTTGGCTCCCTCATGGTGTGGTGACAGGCTGCTCCTCATGCAGCCCCGTGTTTTGCTTCCTCCCTGCCCTCTCTCCCAGGTGCCCCGCCGGACCCAAGACATGTCCTGCTACGACCAGTGCCAGCCCTGCCTGCCCTGCCAGCCCTGCGGCCCGACCCCACTGGCCAACAGCTGCAACAAGCCCTGTGTCAGGCAGTGCCAGAACTCCACTGTTGTCATTGAACCCTCTGCTGTAGTGGTGACCCTGCCCGGACCCATCCTCAGCTCCTTCCCACAGAACACCCTTGTGGGATCCTCCACCTCTGCTGATGTTGGCAGCATCCTCAGCTGTGATGGAGTGCCCATCTCCTCTGGGTGCTGTGACCTCTCCTGCATTACCAGCTGCTACTGTGGCAGCAGATGCCCCCCCTGCTAAAGATGCTGGCAACGGACCCTGACAAGGACCCCCAGGAACTCAGAACGTGGTGCTGGACACAGGATCAAACTTCATGCTGTTGCTTTAAGAGCAACTTGTCTGATTTGCCCTGCAAGGGCAGACTGGAAGGGATCCACCTGGGCTCTCTGAAAACATGGCCAATGTCCACCTTTCCTGTATTCCACTCACCCTTTTTCTCTCTTTTCTATGTTCTCTTGTGCTCCCATCAAAGCCTGCAGTGAGGACCCCAGAAACCAGCCTGCAGGGAGCTGCTAGCCTCTCTCCCTTTGCCAGGCACGTCCCCACATGCCCTGTGGGAACTCTGCCACAGCAAAAGGGAAACAGCTTCTTGGCTGCTCCTGCTGCTCCCCTCACTGGGGGCCTCCACTTGGAGGGACCTCATTTCCCTCTCCAAACTCATTAAAATTTGCTGCAACCCTGCCTGTGTCCCTTAGGTGGTCTGTCCATCTGCATACTGACTGCTGATGAAGAAAGCCATTGCTTTGTGGAAGGAAATAGGTGGGGGCACAGGGCAACCCTTCATCACTGCTCGAGGCGTTGGAGGGTGGGACGCACTGCAGCGAGTCCTCTTCCAGGCACTGCCTCTTGAAGCTGAGGAAGACAGCCCTAGTTACTCCGCTGCCAATGGCCGTCAGTCCTTGCCTTGCTGCGTCTCTGCTCAGAATTACCCCCTTGGTCCTGCAGCACGTCATGGGAACAGCAATCTGTTGTCCTCCAGAGAGGCACTGTGGGCATGTGGGAGGCCCTGGGGAGGTCAGCAGTCTCACAAACTCCCCTGTCCCTGGGAACGCAACACCCCCTTGGCTGAAGGCAGGCCCAGGACAGTGACTGTTGCATGAACATGCAACGCTGCTCTGTGCTGCCTTGTGTGCCTCAAGCACAGCTTTCCTGAGGCCCAGCAGCTCTACAGACCCACAAGTGCCGCAATTCAGCTCTGCTCTGGAAAGGTGCTGTGGGAGAGGAGATAATGCCCAGCTCCACAGGGTCATGTCACTGACAGTGGGATTTGATTCCAGCCTAAATCTACCCTCCTTTAGTTTAAAACCGTTCCTCCTTGTGCTGTCACAACAGGCCTTGCTAAAAAGATTCTCCCCATCTTTCCTGTAGGCCCCCACCTTTGACCCTTCCCCTAAGGGTGCCTGAAGAGGTGTTGCCTAGTCCCGCAGGACCACCCTCAAACACCCATAGTCCTCATGTTCCTCTTGTCACTTCTTGTCACTTGCAAAGCTGAGCCTCACCCACTTCAGAGCCACACCCAGTGTCCTAGTGGCCCATGGGTGAGAGGCTGCAGAGCTCTGGTCTCCCTCCTTGCCTCCTCAGAGCTGAGGCGGCCCCGGCGGGCGGAGCGGCAGCGCCCCCTGTCGGTCCCGGCCGGGGCTGTCCCACCGCCCCCCCCCCACACACGCCCGGCCCCGCCCGCCGCGGTTCGTGCCCGCCCGCAGCCCCGGCTCCTCTCCCCGTGCCTCCCACGCCGCAGTAATACACCGCCGCGTCCCCGCGCCGGGGCCGGGAGAGCCGCAGGGCGCTGGACCGGCGGTCTGCCGCCACCGACAGCTGCCCCGGAGGGTCCTGCACTTCCTTGGAGTCTTTAAGAGTGAGCGCGATGAATGTGAGGCCTTGGCCCGGGAGCTGACGGTACCAGCAGATGTACTCATAACTCTGTATGTTGGGGTGTGAGCAGTTGATGCTGATGTCGGTTCCCTCGGTGGTCTCTGCCAAGGGGTCCTGCTGCACCTGGGCTCTGCCCACAGCCACTGCACAGAAAGGAGAAGGGAAGCCCAAAGGTCATCAAAGAGCGCCCAGATCTGATTTTTCCCAGAGAAACTGTTGTGAAGAGTGGCAGTGAGACAGAGCCAGACTGGAACGGATGGAGAGCTGTTCAGCTGGGATGGAGAGTGATCCTGGTGTGGGTGTGTGGAGTGACGGGAAAAGGCTGGCAGGGGATTTGGAACTGATGCATGCAGAGATGGGAAGAAAGTCAGGTGCATGGATGGATGGATGGACGGTGAGAGGGAGAGGTGACGGGAGAGTTGGGTGTGTTCCAGTGAAGGAAGGAGGGCTGAATTCAGAACAGAAATAAAGGCTGAATGCACGGGGGGATGAGAGGATGTATGGCGCGGTGCAGGAAAGCAAACCTGTGCCCGCAGCTAGGAAGGAAGCAGAGGGAGAGATGAGAGAGGGGTCTCAGAGCAGGAAGAAAGGTTAGGGATGGTAGATGCATGGAGAGATGGCTCAGAACAGGGGTGCATGCACGGATGAAGAGAGGAAGAGTAGCCAGCAAGAGTGGGTGTTGCAGTGAAGGAGGGCTGAAATCAAGGCAATAGTACCTGCCGAATACCAGAGACAAGAGTGCGTGCCCGGAGCAGCAGGCGCACGTGCCAGCCAAGTTGTGATGGTAGAGATGATGGGAACAAAGGAGGCTACGTAGGGGGGACTGCAGAGCTCTGGGAAAGGGGGAGCAGAGAGGGCAGAGAGGCCGGGAGGGGAAAGAGACGGTGCAGAAGGAGAGGGCCGAGCTGGCGCTGGGCTCCCTGGGGAGCAGCCCGGGCACAGAGCCTACCCCCCCGCCACCGCCGCCAGCCCCGCGCACCCAGCAGCACCGCGGCCAGCCCCGCCAGCCCTGCGCCCCGGCACCCGCCGCATCCCGCCGCTCCGCCGCCCGCGCCTCGCTGCCCGCCGCCAGCCCCCGGCTCTCTGCTCCGGCCGCGCCGCCTCCTCTCCTCTCCTCTCCTCTCCTCTCCTCTCCTCTCCTCTCCTCTCCTCTCCTCTCCTCTCCTCTCCTCTCCTCTCCTCTCCTCTCCTCTCCTCTCCTCTCCTCTCCTCTCCTCTCCTCTCCTCTCCTCTCCTCTCCTCTCCTCTCCTCTCCTCTCCTCTCCTCTCCTCTCCTCTCCTCTCCTCTCCTCTCCTCTCCTCTCCTCTCCTCTCCTCTCCTCTCCTCTCCTCTCCTCTCCGCCGCCCCCAGCTCCGCCCCGGGGCTGAGCCCTGCGCCGGCGCCGCTCGGGGGCTCGCCCGGGCTCCCAGTGCTCAGCGGCTCTGCACGGGCACAACTTTGTCTCCTGGAAGCCCACTCTGCCCGTCCTCTCCCACCTACAACAAGCCTGCCCAGTGCCCGCTCCAGCCTGCGGCAGCTGCAGGGCCCTCACCCGCCACATGCACCAGCTTCCCAGAGCTGCCTGCCACCGCAGGGGCTGCAAAGAGCAGCCACGCATTTCCTGCCCAGGGGAAGGAGCAGGCTGCAGAGCCTCCCTTCAGCTGCCTCTCCCCAGTGCCGGCACAAGGCCTGACAGCTCTGCTGAGGCCGAGGGGGTTTGAGGACAAGTGAGCCCATGGGTGTGCAGGGCTCAGGGAAGGCTGGTGTAAGGGTGGGAATCTCAGAATGCAGGTGAGAAGGCACCTCCAGTGGTCATCTAGGCCGACCATCTGCTCGGAATAGATCCCATTGGACTGAGTTGCTCAAGATCTCATTCGGTCCATCCTTGAACACCTCCCTGGATGGACATTGCACAGCTTCGCTGGGAAACACCTTCCTTTTCTCACTATTTCTTTTAGTCTATTGCTTAATCAGCTTTCTCCATGTCCCAGGTGCTTCTTCACTGCCTCTACTCCTATCACTGAGACCTTCCAGTATGTTGGTCCGTCTTTGTCTCCTCTGATTAAGTAGTTGTAGAAAGCAAGCAGGTCTTCCCTGAGCCATCTCTTCTCCAAAACAGGCAGGCCTGGTTCTCTCAGCTTCTCCTCGCATGTCATGTTTGACAGCACCCTAGCCCCCTGGGTTGCCTTTGTTGGACTTGCATGGCTGTGTCGCTATCCTTCCTTGATGTGGGAGCCCCAGTCTGGAAGCAGCACTGGGGAGGTGGTCTCAAATGGGACAGAGGGGCAGGGACACTTCCCTGCACCTGCTGGCAACACTTTGGCTGTCACAGCTCAGGGTGCGGTTCGTCTTCTTTGCTGCAAGGGCACGCTGCTGTCTCACGTTCAGCTGAGCGTCTCCTAAAACCACACATCCTTTTTTGTTTAACTGCTTCCTCGGCAGCCTGTCCCCAACATGTCTTACTGCATGGTCTGGTATCTAGACCAGACGCAAAGCCTTGCCCTTGCTCTTTTTGGCCTTCATGAGGTTCCAGCCAGCCCATTTCTTCATGGTCATAACTCTTGGAGCCTGTTGCTGTTGGGGCTTGAAATCAGCAGCAGCGGAGCATGAGCTTTGGAGGGGCAGGAAGAGGAGGTCTCAGGAGGCAGGGGCTGCATTTCCGTGCCTCTTGCCTGGACAGATCTCTAGCAGGCTGATGCCATCAGCACTCAGCTGCACTCAGGCTCCTTCTGACCCTGGGAACATGCTGCTCTGTGGTGCTCATGGACAGAGCAGAGGAGAGTGTCCCTGCCATGAGCAGCACATTCCCTCCTGATGAGGGGCACAAAAGGAAACACAGACATGGATAGTAGACAAAAGTAAAGAACACACATAGGAACACAACGAACCATGGACTCTGCTCAGGTCCCCTGGGGAGTGGGCAGTGTGAGGCAGGATGAGGTCAAAACCTAGGAGCACAACGCACACACCTGGGGAGGCAACAACAAGTGAGCATTGGGGTGATGTGAGGAGGGAGGGAAAGATAAGGACATAGGACGTCCTCATGCATGGGAGCCCATGGTGTTCAGCTGAGGGTGGCTGGACCTTCTTCCTGAGAACACCACTGCAAACAGCCCCACCGCAGTGACCCAGGCTGACGTCACCTGCTTGCTCTGGACCCATCCAGCGCTTGAGCTGAGACTTCTGCCAGCACTGCTGCATTCCTGTCCTACAAATGCCGCGGCCTTTCATCCGAGTGCTCAGAAGAAGCCTTCATTGGGAAATGGGCATGGCACAAATCTGGAAATGAAAAGGCATCAGTGCAGGAAACCAAAGCACAGCCCATGTCATTAGCTGCGCTGGTTTGCATTCAAGATGAGCTTGTCCGAGAATTGCTACCTCTGCCGCGGGTGCCTCTGGTCCTGCGGCAATGAAGGGCAGGTATAAAAGGCAGCGCAAGTGCCTGCTCTCTCATCCACTTCTCTTGCCTCCTTCTGCTTGGGAACCAGGTGAGTCTGAAGCCCCTTCTCCTCCTCTTCCAAACTGAGATCTCTCCCTGATGGACCTCTCAGCTGAAATTGCTCTGTTCTTTGCTGCATTTCAGATCTTCTGGTCATGGGAGAGGGAAGTGGGGAGAAGGTCTGGTTAGAGAGAGGCTGGGATGTAGCTGCGGGGGCTTTTGGCTCATGAATTAGGAGAGAGTGTCCCTGGGCCAGGCTGCTCTTTGTAGAACAATGGAGACCATGTGGCTCCTAGCACATCCCTCTCACCACTGAATCGCGGCCTTGCCTCCTTTGTCACTGTGTAACCAGGCTGCTCATCACCCACCCTTGTGCTCTGCTTCCTCCCTGCTTCTCTCCCAGGTGCATCTCCAGCCCAGAGACATGTCCTGCTACAGCCCGTGCCTGCCCTGCCGGCCCTGCGGCCCGACCCCACTGGCCAACAGCTGCAACGAGCCCTGTGTCAGGCAGTGCCAGAACTCCACCGTCGTCATCGAACCCCCTGCTGTAGTGGTGACCCTGCCTGGCCCCATCCTCAGCTCCTTCCCGCAGAACACCGTTGTGGGCTCCTCCACCTCTGCTGCTGTTGGCAGCATCCTCAGCTCTGAGGGAGTGCCCATCTCCTCTGGGGGCTTTGGCCTCTCTGGCATTTCCAGCCGATACTGTGGCAGAAGGTGCCTCCCCTGTTAAAGATGCTGGGAATGCCCCAGGAACACACCTTGAGGAACTCAGAACATGGTAATACACAGGGGATTGATATTTTGGAGGTATTTTCTGTATAGCTGAATGGCTTTGCCTTGTTTCCCCTTTTCTTTGTTTGCTTTGTGTCCCCTTGGCAGCAAGGTCCCACCAAAGCCAGCCTGGTGGGGACCATCTGGCTCCTCTCCCTTGTATGGCACAGGCAGACAGACATCATGCAAGAACTCTCCATGCACAAGGACCGCGGACTCTAGGCTCCCTGCACTGCTGTCCTCCACTCAGAGTGACATTATTTCCCTCTTTTGCCTCATTAAAGTTCTGCTGCATTCAGGCCTGGCCTCCATGTGGTCCTTCCCTCTGTGGACACTCCCCAAGGTGCCAAAGGGGAAGGGTCTTGCTGAGGGGTGGAAGCAGGTGAGGGCACAAGGAGACCCTTCTCCTTTCACAGAGGAATGGGAGGGTTTCACACGCTGTGGTGGCTCCTCTTTTGGGCACCATCCCTGGGAGCTGAGGAAGTCATCCGTGGCTGCTCTGCTGCCAGTGACCATCAGGCCTTGCCTTGCTGTGTCTCTGCCCAAAAGTGGCCGGAGAGGCAGGAGGCGGTGAGGGATCAGCAGCCCCGTCAGCTCTTGAGGAAGGGCTTTGGTCTTGCTGTGTCTGGAGCTGTACTGGGGTAGTAGGGGGTGGGTGTGGGCTCCAGAAGGCCATTTGCTTTGCAGAATGGCAAGAGTGGCAAAGCAAGAAACATAGAATCATAGAATCATAGAATCATAGAATCGTTTAGGTTGGAAAAGACCTTTAAGATCATCCAGTCCAACCAGTAACCTAACATCACCACGTCCACACTAAACCAATTAAGGGTAGACTAGACTAAACCATGTCCCAACGTGCCACATCTTCCATTTTTTGCACGCTTCCAGGGATGGTGACTCCACCACCTCTCTGGGCAGCCTTTTCCAATGATTCACCACCCTTTCCGTGAAGAAATTTTTCCTAATTTCTAACCTAAACCTCCCCTGGCGCAGCTTGAGCCCATTTCCTCTCATCTTATCACTAACTACATGGGAGAAGAGACCAACACCCACCTCACTACAACCTCCTTTCAGGGAGCTGTAGAGAGCGATAATGTCTCCCCTCAGCCTCCTCTTCTCCAGGCTAAACAGTCCCAGTTCCCTCAGCCGCTCCTCATAAGGCCTGTGTTCCAGACCCTTCACCAGCCTTGTTGCCCTTCTCTGAACACGCTCCAGCACCTCAATGTCTTTCTTGTATTGAGGGGCCCAAAACTGGACACAGTATTCCAGGTGCGGCCTCACCAGCGCCGAGTACAGGGGGACAATCACCTCCCTGCTCCTGCTGGCCACACTATTCCTGATACAAGCCAGGATGCTGTTGGCCTTCTTGGCCACCTGGGCACACTGCTGGCTCATGTTCAGCTTGCTGTCTACCAGCACACCCAGGCCCTTTTTCAGCCAGGCTGCTTTCCAGCCACTTGGTGTCATTTGCAAATTTACTGAGGCTGCACTCAATGCCCTCATCCAGATCATTGATAAAGATATTAAACAAGGCTGGCCCCAAAACGGAGCCCTGGGGAACACCGCTCGTGACCGGCCACCAACTGCACTTAACTCCATTCACCACTACTCTCTGGGCTCGGCCACCCAGCCACTTTTTTACCCAGCGAAGAGCACGCCCATCCAAGCCATGAGCTGCCAGCTTCCCAAGGAGAATGCTATGGGAACATATATGGAACACAACAGCCTTTGGGATTGCCCATAGCTGCTACTCCAGCTTCCTCTCCCCTCCACCACCCAGTCTAGGGGTCATGGCCAGCACACATGGGCAGCAGGAGCAGGGAAAAGTCACCCATGCTGCTGAGTGTGCCAAGGGTGGAAATTGGATGTAAGCATGTGGGAGCTGAGGGCAGTCAGCACAGAAACAGGGACAGTGAAATGGTGTATTTCTGAGGGAGAGCAAATTGCTCTGACAGAGAGCGTGCAGGAGAATGTGAGATCAGCAAGCACGAGGGTACTGGGTGCACTTCCCAAGAGAGCTGCAGGGGGGCTCAGAGCTCTTGAGGGCTTCACTGGTCCCCCCAGAGAGTCTGTGCTCAGGAATTGGCTGCCATTCTCAGGGGAGAGGATTTTTTTCCATGTAAATCTCATCCCTTCTGGTTGGTGGAAATGTCTCTTGGCAGCTACTACAGTCTCATATCCTGTTTTCTGCATGAAAATCCAGATGTCTTGACAAAAGTGTACAAGTGGAAGAATGCAAATCCCCACACTGGTGTCCTTTACCAACAAGGAATTACAGCTCATGAAGCGTATCTCAGCACGACTGAAGGCCAAAAGCTTTATAAGGGCCTTTCATTTCCATGGCTGACATCCTTTTTCCCTCATCATACTATTAATAACCATCACCACCAGCAGCACAGTTGGACTTCCTAACCCTACTGCACTAAATCTTGTAGCAAGCAGAAGTACCTCAGGTCCTTCGCAGTCATGATACCATCTGCAATTGTCCTTGTAGAAGAGGGAGGGATGGCATTTTTTCTGACAGACGAGTAAGCCCTTTGGCCAAAGCACCGCCAGAGCGCTGCTACTGGCTCTTGCCATGACCTGTAGTTCGGCTGCTCAACTGAGGAGATCTTGGAAGGGTAGGAAAAGGTCACAGGATCCATGCAGGTTTGACACTTCCAACTAAGGGCACTGTTGCCAGAGATTGTTTTTTCTGATGGTGATTTAAATCGTGCTGTGGCTCCACTGTGTGGAAGGCAGGCACTGATCTGTCTCAATGTGTGCTTCCCATTTCACTGCTGTGGTCTGTTTCTATGACCCACGTGTCTTCACCAACACGGGAGCCCCCTCAAAAGGGTCACGAGGCAGAGCAGTGGCTGTTCTTTATGTTGTTCTTACTCCCCTGCTCAACCAGTGGCTTTACACCCTAAGAAACAAGGATGCAAAAGCCGCTCTGAGCTGTTTCAAGAGCTGGTATTTGTTCATGTGAAGGAAACAACTGGCAGGGGGCTGTGACCCTCACCCAAGGATCACCGTACATCGAGGAGTTAGTGATCCATGTAACAGATAACCTGAGGAGGCCCTGGCCTCTGCTGTGCTGTGCTACGAGCAGAGCTTGGCCTTCAGGCCCATGTTGTGCTGCGCAAACCCCTTGTCCACAGTTAGAACTCAGCCAGTGGATTGCAAACGATGAGCGTGTAGGCAGCTCCTGCTCAGTGACACTGATTGCACTACCTGGGTCTTCTTGCCTGTATCTAAAGGCACAGTAAGATGTTCTCGTGTGAACATCATTTCTGTTTGACAGTAGAAATGATGAATGGAGCTGTTTCATTTTATGAAAATCCTCTAAAAGCTTGACTGACCAAAATGGGGTAACCCTTTCATGGGCAGGATCTGCGTGGCGTGCTGTGCCCAGGTTGCAGCAGCCTTTCCCCCACCCCTCCCTTCTTCCTGGGTTCAGCTTCATTCCCGACATCTCTACCTCGTCCCCGCGAGGGGCGCAAGGGGATGGGGAGTGGGGATTGCAGTCAGTTCATAACACATGTTCTCTGCCATTCCTTCCTCCTCATGCTCTTCCCCTGCTTCAGCATGGAGTCCATCCCACAGGCAGCAGTTTTTCAGGAATGGACTGTTCCAGCGTGGGTCCCCCATGGGCCACAGGTCCTGCTGGAAAACCTGTGGCAGCGTGGGCTCCTTTCCATGGGCCACACTTTCTGTCAGGAGCCTGCTCCAGTGTGCCTTCTGCACAGGCTGCAGCCTGTGATTCCATGGCTGCAGGGGAGTCTCTGCTCCAGCCCCTGGAGCACCTCCTCCCCCTCCTTCCTCACTGACTTTGGTGTCTGCACAGTGGCTTCTCTCACATGTTCTCAATCCTCTCTCCCAGCTGCGGCACACTGATTTTACACCTTCTTAAATATGTTATCACAGCAGTGCTACAAACTGTTGTTGACTAGCTCAGCGTTGGCCAGCAGTGGGATGTGTCTTGGGGCCGTCTGAAACTGCCTCTGTCTGACATGGGGACAGCTTCTGGCATCTTCTCACAGAAGCCATCGCTGCAGCCTTTCCACTACAAAAACTCTGCCAGGTAAACCAAATATGCTGCTGTTACTCTTAATCATAGACTCATAGAATCATAGAATCATAGAATCATAGACTCATAGAATCATAGAATGCTTTGGGTTGGAAGGAACCTTTAGAGGTCATCCAGCCCAACCCCCCTGCAGTGAGCAGGGACAGCTTTAACCAGATCAGGTTGCTCAGAGCCCCATCCAACCTGACCTTGAATGTTTCTAGGGGTGGGGCCTCCACTGCCTCTCTGGGAAACCCGTTCCAGTGTTCCACCACACTCACTGTAAAAAATTTCTTCCTTATAAGCAGTCTAAGTCTAGCCTCCTTTAGTTTGAAACCATTATTCCTTGTCCTGTCACAACAGGCCTTGCTAAAAAGATTGTCCCCATCTTTCCTGTAGGCCCCCTTTAAGTACGGAAAGGCTGCAATAAGGTCTCCTCGCAGCCTTCTCTTCTCCAGGCTGAACAACCCTAACTCTCTCAGCCTGGCCTTGTAGGAGAGGGGCTCCAGCCCTCGGATCATTTTTGTGGCCCTCTTCTGGACCTGCTCCAACAGGTCCATGTCGTTCTTGTGCTGAGGGCTCCAGAGCTGGACGCAGGGCTCCAGGTGAGGTCTCACCAGAGCAGAGCAGAGAGCCAGAATGACCTCCCTTGACCTGCTGGCCACGCTGCTTTTGATGCGGCCCAGCATATCGTTGGCTTTCTGGGTTGCAAGCACACATTGTTGACTCATGTCCAGATTTTCATCCACCAGTACCCCCAAGTCCTTCTCTGCAGGGCTGCTCTCAATCCCTTCATCCTCCAGCCTGTATTGATATTGGGGGTTGTCCTGTCCCAGGTGCAGGGCCTTGCACTTGGCCTTCTTGAACCTCATGCGGTTCACACAGGCCCACCTCTCCAGCTTTTCCAGGTCCCTTTGGATGACATCTCGTCCTTCTGGCACGTCAACTGCACCACTCAGCTTGGTGTCATCTGCAAACTTGCTGAGGGTGCACTCAAGCGCACTGTCTATGTCATTGAGGAAGATATTAAACAGCACTGGTCCCAGCGCGGACCCCTGAGGGACTCCACGTGTCGCCGGTCTCCGTGTGGACATTGAGCTGTTGACCACTACCCTCTGGATGTGACCATCCAGCCAATTCCTTACCCACCGAACAGTCCACCCATCAAATCCATATCTCCCCAATTTAGAGAGAAGGATGTTGTGGGGGACTGTCTCGGAGGCTTTACAGAAGTGCAGATAGATGACATGCATTGCTTTTCCCTTGGCCACTGATGCAGTCACTCCTTCATAGAAAGCCACTAGGTTGAGTCAGGCAGGACTTGCCCTTGGTGAAGCCATGCTGGCTGTCTCGAATCACCTCCCTGTCCTCCCCGTGCTTTAGCATAGCTTCTAGGAAGATGTGTTCCATGATCTTCCCAGGCACAGAGGTGAGGCTGACAGGTCGATAGTTCCCAGGGGACTCCTTTCTTCCCTTGTTAAAAATGGGTACAACGTTTCCCTTCTTCTAGTCAGCAGGGACTTCACCTGACTGCCATGACTTTTCAAATATCATGGAGAGTGGCTTGGCAACTACAACACCCAATTCCCTCAGGACTTGGATGTCCCATATACCTGTGTACATTCAGGTTCCTCAGGAGGTCTCGAACCTGATCTTCCCTTACAGTGGGAGGGGCTTTACCCCCCTGGTCCCCATCTTGCGGTCCATTCACTCGGGAGGGGTGAGGAGAGAGGTTGCCAGTGAAGACTGAGGCAAATAAATTGTTGAGTATGTCAGCCTTCTCCTCACCTGTTGATACCAGGTCGGCATTTGGGGGGGGGATATACTTTCTTTAACCTTCCTTATAACGATAATACTCTTGTATATTTATGTGCAGAAACTGTTTTGTATGTGAGAACTTTGGCTGCAGGATAAACTCAGTCTGCTCATGGTGACAGAGGAGGCTGCAGGCAGCTCCCTCTCGCTACAGGCAATTACACCACGTGCACCTGCATGCAAAACACAAGAAGAAAAAAGGCCAGCACATCAATTAGAACTGGGGAAAAGCTAAAAAGAATGCATGAACTTTCACAGGCTGGCCAAACCACTTTTTCAGCTGCTCTGTAAATTAGTGTTGCTTCTGCATTTCTCTGCCTTTTGAAGAGAGGGTATTTGCCTTACAGTGAGTCTAGAGCCAGGCTCACTGCTACATCACTTCTCATGTCCCAGCCTCAGCGTCTGTAGCCTGAGGGGAGTCTGGCTTGTCCCAGACACAGCCTTCTGCAGCCACCTGAGTGTGTCACTGTAGCAGGGCTCCCTTTGCAAGAGCAAGGGCTGCTCCCTGGAGATCACACAGGTCAGGTGGGAGCTTCTAACACTGGAGGATTTTTATTCTTCTCCTAGGAATGTGGGAATTCTTTGTGGGGCTGTGGCGATGGGCATGTTCTCTAGTTTTTATATTATTGTTCACACACAAATGTGAGATGTGGAGAGGCTCAATGTGTGGAAAGGCCATGACAGCTTCAACTCTGCTGCGGTTTCTCTCTGCCTCACAGTGAGAAAAACACTAGACTGAACCACTGTCAGACCCTTGAGGTCACTCAAGCTGATGGGTCTGGCCAGGGACTGATTTGTTGCCTTGACTGTAGGGTCTGAAGGACTTGCCTGGAGCTGTCTAGAGGGGCTGAGAGCTGGTGTCGGGCGTCCTGGTTCTCAGTGGTGTGTGTGCATGGTCATGCTCATGTACATGTTCTTCTGGCTGTGCTCATGTGTGCATTCGCACGTACGTGTGTGTGCCTCTGGTAATACTCATGGCAACAGTGGCTGTGCACAAATGTTCTCTGTGTGTGAGCAATTGTGTCCGTGATTGTGTGTCACAAGTGCAGGTTTGTGACTCCTGCTGATTATGTGAATTTATTGTGAATGAGTGACTTAACACAGTTTGATTTAGTAGCAGTTTAGATTTACTTGTAACAAATCGCAGGATTGCGTTGTAATATTTTAATAGCACTCAGTCATCAGTGATTAATAAAGGGATTAGACAAAATTGATCAAAACAGTGACTTAGTTACAGATTGGAAGATGGCAAGGTTCACTCTATTATTACATGGAAATGCATCAAGGAAAATTAAATTACACTGAGTTGGAATGATTCACAAAGAGATTGTGTATGCAGGGGATAAGGAAGACCCTCCTGTTGAGTCACGAGGTTCAGGATAGACCCCCTTGCTTTCTAAACTCCTTCTCAGAGAGGAGTCTAGGTGCGGCTGGGTCCAATCTTAGTCTCAGACTTGGTCAATGGTTTATAGGAATAAGGATAATGCAGCAGTATAAGACTCACTTTGAAATCAAATCATACATCTACAGACTACTTAAACTGATTCACACATGCATACATACAGCCATGGATACATGTATACAAATATAAAAAGATCTGGTATACCAGTTTAAAGATTGCCCTCGAGTTCAGTGAAATGCTCAGGTCTAATGTCTTGGCGTTTCTCAACGGGCGAGGGTTGAGCCTCAAGGAGTGAAGGGTTTCAGCCCAGGCTCCACTGTCAGTCAGCAACGGACCTCCGATTGTAGCAAACTGAGTCTGCTAGCTGTGAGAGGAGTCCTGCTCAGGGGGAGATGCTGGTGCAGCGCGCTGCAGTCCAGGAGAGCTCAAAGGGCCTCACTTAGGACTGCTGTTTTATAAAATCGTGAGATGATTTGCTTTAGTCACTGTGAATCTCCATCCGAGCCATGCTCTCAGTCGGTAATTACTGCTCTGTTTCAAAGCTGTCAGGGGGTAACTGATTGTTCTCACTCCCCTGTTCTCACTCCCCTGTTCTCACTCCCCACTTCAACCATGTAAGGCTTTCTGATAAGGACAAGGCCACTCTCCGCTTCGACCATGTAGCAGTTTCTGGTACAATTACAGGGCACCTAACTGACCAGCTCACTACACAAGGCCGCGGTCTGGCAGGAATCCCTGAGGTTGCAAAGTGGTTGAAGAGAGAAAAAAAAAAAGGGAGGAGGGGGGGATGCACCTCCAGAGTGTGCATGTGATTTAGCACACGCATGTGCCTTCATGCAGGGGAGCATGAAGGTGTGTGTGACTGGTCTGCATATACGTAATTGTGTGGGCATAGGTGCATGGGCATAGTGCTTTTGTGTGTGTACATCTGTGTGCCAGTACATGTGAGGAGGAATAGGCAGCGAGTACTTCAGACATTTCCCTATCACTTGTGACCAGATGCCCTTCCTCGCCGAGCAAGTAGCCCACATCTACTTAGCCTTCCAAGCACCTCCATCTCAGGGTTAAACCCCGTTTCCATGTCCAAGGTACTGAGGGGCAGAGAGAGAGCAGGGAGAGGGCTCCTCTGTGGGTGAATGGGCTCAAGCTGGGCACATGACTCTCCTCAGCTGCATCTCCCCCTCACACCCACTGCACGTTGGTCTCCCCTCAACCACATTAGAGCCTCAGACACAGGACTTAGAGAAGATGGCTCTGTCGAGTCCAACCCGTGGGTGGTGGGTTAATGAGGAGGGTGTGGGCATGTTCTTATCCTGATGATGCTGATGACTCTGATGTATGCTCTCCCTATATGGAGCTAAACTGCAGAGATGTTACACTGTGTGTGCACACGCAAAGCACCCCTGTGTGGAAGTACAGCAGTGGCTGTGACGGGGAAAGAAAATTGGGATCACGAGCTGTCAATACCTACTAGGTGGATGGAGAGGAAGCAATGTCAGGCAATTGTGTACAGCTTGAAGTGAGTCAGCAAGGTGAGATCCGTTTGTCCTCCCTTCTCCTGACATCGCGGCATCCAGAGCTCCTCCAATACATCAACCTCTTTCCAACGTTCTCGCTCAGCCAAGGGGACCGTGGCTTTGTGTGGAGGATGGTGCATGAAGAGATGTCGTTTGGATCATGTGCATTGGCTGAGCTGGTGAGTGAAGCCTGCCCAAGACATAGAGCAATGACGTGCAATGCCTTGCACGTTTAAGGAGAGCCAGATGAAGGGGCATTTCTCTGCTCTTTAGCCACATGAGACTTCTGGTATGTAAATTCCTAAGGAGGAAGAAAGGAGAGAAAGGGATCCTTCAGATGGGGGTTCAGCTCCATCTGTCTTAGACACCCACTTGGGGACGAGATCGGTTCTCCCCTAGAGAACTGGTCAAGAATCCTCCCTCCTCTGCAGGGAGAGCATAGATTAGACCCTGCATTTGTGCCGGCTTCTTTCTCAGCAGAGGTGCCTCGCATGGGATTCAACTCAGAGGGATTTTGCCTTCAAGCACTGAGGCATGGATACCTCTGCCCTAGTTCATATGTCCAACTTATTCATCTGAGCTGCTTGCTAGACTCCTGCCTGAGTCCTCAGAGAGCCCTGGCACTCCTGGAGGGCTTTTAGCCAGGTGTGTAAGGCAAGAGGAGCCATGTGTCCCCAGTGCCTTTTCTCTGCCTGTGGAGAAAGACGCGGGGGTGCTCTGAGGAGCTGAGAGAAGAGTATTTCATTGTACATCTTTCAACTCGGTCAGCATCTTATTTTCTGCGCCTGCACCGTGTCCTGCTGAGGAGGGCAGGAACGGAGCGGCTGGGTGGGCACCTGGTGCCCAGCCAAGGTCAGCCCACCCCATGAGCCCAGGCACTGACTGCAAGGAGGACCTGGGGATGCCGGTGCCGCTGTCGATGCCGAAGCCGTTCCCAGGACCGGTGGCGATGGCAGTGGCGGTGCCAGGGGGGCGGAGCGGCAGCGCCCCCTGTCGGTCCCGGCCGGGGCTGTCCCCCCGCCCCCCACACACACGCCCGGCCCCGCCCGCCGCGGTTCGTGCCCGCCCGCAGCCCCGGCTCCTCTCCCCGTGCCTCCCACGCCGCAGTAATACACCGCCGCGTCCCCGCGCCGGGGCCGGGAGAGCCGCAGGGCGCTGGACCGGCGGTCTGCCGCCACCGACAGCTGCCCCGGAGGGTCCTGCACTTCCTTGGAGCCTTGGTTAGCAAATGCGATGAATGTGAGGCCTTGGCCCGGGAGCTGACGGTACCAGTAGATGAAGTCAGTGGTCCTTATGTTGGGGTGTGAGCAGTTGATGCTGATGTCGGTTCCCTCGGTGGTCTCTGCCGAGGGGTCCTGCTGCACCTGGGCTCTGCCCACAGCCACTGCACAGAAAGGAGAAGGCAAGCCCAAAGGTCATCAAAGATCACCCAGCTCTCATTCTCCCAGAGAAACTGTTGTGAAGAGTGGCAGTGAGACAGAGCCAGACTGGAACGGATGGAGAGCTGTTCAGCTGGGATGGAGAGTGATGCTAGTGTGGGTGTGTGGAGTGAGGGGAAAAGGCTGGCAGGGATTTTGGAACTGATGCATGCAGAGATGGGAAGAAAGTCAGGTGCATGGATGGATGGATGGACGGTGAGAGGGAGAGGTGACGGGAGAGTTGGGTGTGTTCCAGTGAAGGAAGGAGGGCTGAATTCAGAACAGAAATAAAGGCTGAATGCACGTGGGGATGAGAGGATGTATGGCGCGGTGCAGGAAAGCAAACCTGTGCCCACAGCTATGAAGGAAGCAGAAGGAGAGATGAGAGAGGGGTCTCAGAGCAGGAAGAGGGGTTAGGGATGGTAGATGCATGGAGAGATGGCTCAGAAGAGGGGTGCATGCACGGATGAAGAGAGGAAGAGACAGTAGAGTAGTAGACAGTAGTACCCAGCAAGAGTGGGTGTTGTAGTGAAGGAGGGCTGAAATCAGGGCAATAGTAAGTGCGGAATTACCCGAGGCAAGAGTGCGTGCCCGGAGAAGCGGGCGCACGTGCCAGCCAAGTTGTGATGGTAGAGATGATGGGAACAAAGGAGGCTACGTAGGGGGGACTGCAGAGCTCTGGGAAAGGGGGAGCAGAGAGGGCAGAGAGGCCGGGAGGGGAAAGAGACGGTGCAGAAGGAGAGGCCCGAGCTGGCGCTGGGCTCCCTGGGGAGCAGCCCGGGCACAGAGCCTACCCCCCCGCCACCGCCGCCAGCCCCGCGCACCCAGCAGCACCGCGGCCAGCCCCGCCAGCCCTGCGCCCCGGCACCGCCGCATCCCGCCGCTCCGCCGCCCGCGCCTCGCTGCCCGCCGCCAGCCCCGGCTCTCTGCTCCGGCCGCGCCGCCTCCTCTCCTCTCCTCTCCTCTCCTCTCCTCTCCTCTCCTCTCCTCTCCTCTCCTCTCCTCTCCTCTCCTCTCCTCTCCTCTCCTCTCCTCTCCTCTCCTCTCCTCTCCTCTCCTCTCCTCTCCCCTCCCCTCCCCTCCCCTCCCCTCCTCTCCTCTCCCCTCCCCTCCCCTCCCCTCCCCTCCCCTCCCCTCCCCTCCCCTCCCCTCCCCTCCCCTCCCCTCCTCTCCTCTCCTCTCCTCCCCTCCCCTCCCCTCCCCTCCCCTCCCCTCCCCTCCCCCTCCCCTCCCCTCCCCTCCCCTCCCCTCTTTTCTCGCCGCCGCCGCCGCCGCCGCCGCCGCCGCCGCCGCCAGCTCCGCCCCGGGGCTGAGCCCTGCGCCGGCGCCGCTCGGGGGCTCGCCCGGGCTCCCAGTGCTCAGCGGCTCTGCACGGGCACAACTTTGTCTCCTGCAAGCCCACTCTGCCCGTCCCCTCCCACCAACAACAAGCCTGCCCAGTGCCCGCTCCAGCCTGCGGCAGCTGCAGGACCCTCACCCGCCACATGCACCAGCTTCCCAGAGCTGCCTGCCACCGCAGGGGCTGCAAAGAGCAGCCACGCATTTCCTGCCCAGGGGAAGGAAGGAGCAGGCTGCAGAGCCTCCCTTCAGCTGCCTCTCCCCAGTGCCGGCACAAGGCCTGACAGCTCTGCTGAGGCCGAGGGGGTGTGAGGACAAGTGAGCCCATGGGCGTGCAGGGCTCAGGGAGGGCTGGTGTAAGGGTGGGAATCTCAGAATGTAGGTGAGAAGGCACCTCCAGTGGCCGTCCAGATCACCCCCCTGCTCGGAATAGATCCCATTAGATCCAGTTACTCATGGTCTCATTCAGTCTAGGTTAAACACCTCCCAGGATGGAGATTGCACAACTTCCCTGCAAAACCCATTCCAGTTGTTCTTACTTCTTTTAGCTTACTGCTGAAGCAGATTTCTCCATATCCCAGCTGCTGTCCAGCGTCTCTACTCCAAGAAGGCCCTCCCTGTCACCTGGGCCAGATGCTATGTGCACCTTCTCTGTCTCCTCTGATCAAGCAGCTGTAGAAAGGAAGAAGATCTCCCCTGAGCCACCTCTTCTGCTGGAAGAGCAGACCCCGTTCTCTCAGTGTCTCCTTGCATGTCATGTTTGACAGCGCCCTACCCTCCTTGGTGGCCTTTCTTGGACTCCCTTCAGTATGTCAATATCCTTATTGGACTGCGGAGCCCCAGCCTCCATGCAGCACACTAGATGGCATCTCCAATGGGACAGAGGGGCAGGGACATTTTCTTGCACCTGCTGGCAACACTTTGACTAACACAGCTCAGGATGCAGTTGACCTATTTTACTGCAAGGGCACGCTGTGGTCTCGCGTTCAGCTGGCTGTCTACTAAAACCCCACATCTTTTCCTGTGCATCTGCTTCCTAGGCAGCTAGCCACCAGCCTGCATGACTGCATGGGCTGGTTCCTCCATCAGATGCAAAACCTTGCCCTTGCTCTTTTGAACCTTCATGACGTTCCAGTCAGCCCATTTCTCTACGTTCACAACTCTGAGCCTGGCAGTCCAGCCAATTTTCCACCCACCTTATCAGCCTCTCGCTGAACCCATTCATCGCCAATTTGATCATCAGGGTAGTATGGGAGAGGTGTCAAAGGTCCTTCTAAACTCTAGGTACACACATTCCTTGCCCTTCCCTTCTCCACAGTTCCCGTTACCTCATGAGAAAGAAATGAGGTTAGCCCTCAGCTACATGAGACCCTCAGCTGTGTCTCCATGGAGAGGGGCATCAGCCCTGGCTGAGCTCTCTCAGCAGAGTTTCCTGGCACTGATGTCACTGAGGTCACTGCAGGGAAGGGGGGAAGGCCTCGACTGCACGGTCTCCAAGTTGGAGCTGAGCCCAGGCAGACGGACATTCAGGAGGGGAGATGGGCTGAGGAACTTTACACAGTGCGGACAGCCCTTGTTGGAAAGAGGGCCTCTTCTCAACATGCCTGTGGGACAGCACCAGGCTTTGGAGAATGAGGCCCCAAACGCAACGTCCCTTCCCTGCCAGGGGCCCTTGCTGGGCACTCAGACTGACATTCCCATGTGGGACATGATGGCCCTGGGGGCTCAGCAGCAAAGCAGTCCTCAGTTCTTTGGCTTTCCCTGTGCAAGCCACAGGGCCTCTCCTTCCAATCAGAGCACAGCGACGTCACGCTCCATGTTCCTTTCATTCCGTACCAGTTTGGTCCAAGGTCTGACAAAATGCCAGGTCGACGGGTGGCACAAGTACATTTGGCATGGGCTTAGACATGAGAGGGGGCTGTCCCCCACCCCAGACAGTACTGACACGGCACCGGAAGCAGGTGGCCAGCATGAGGTGGGCAGGATTCCTCAGCCTTTCTCCATGCCCACAAAGCAAACCCCATCTTCCTGAACTCTTTAACAGTGGGGAGAGCTGCTGTGTCCTGGCTTGGAGAGGCAGGGTGGAGGGACTGCCAGCCACGCTGAGGCACTCCCAAAATTTTAAACTGAATTAAGCTAAGAATCCAAACTTGTGTGAAACCATCCCTGCTGTGGCCTAAAATCAGCAGCAGTGGAGCGTGAGCTTTGGAGGGGGTAGGAAAAGGAGGTCTCAGGAGGCAGGGGCTGCATTTCTGTGCCTCTTCCCTGGACAGATCTCGTGCAGGCTGCTGCCATCAGCACTCAGTGGCACTCAGGCTCCTTCTGACCCTGGGAACATGCTGCTCTGTGGTGCTCATGGACAGGGCAGAGGAGAGTGTCCCTGCCATGAGCGGCACATCCCCTCCTGACGAGGGACACAAAAGGAAACACGCACACACACAAGCTCAAGCACATCAGTGTGGAGTCACAGACAAATTTCTTCTCCTATGTGCTTCCAGGTAAATCTGGCTGCAGATAAGTGCACACAGGACAGGAACACACGTAAGAACGCAACCAGTTATGGGCTATGCTGAGGACACCTGGGGACAACTGTGGCAATGCTAGAGCATTGTGGGGAAGGACAAGGCCCCACGCATGCCCATGGCATCACCTGTGTGCTCACAGACTGCACAGAGAGGGAATGAGTCAAAACAGGCCAGAATTTTTTCCTGAGGGCAGTGTTAGGCAGGATGAGTTTAAAACCTAGCAGACAATCCATTTGGACATGCGGCTGAGGATTGCTGAAGCCTCTTCCTGAGAAAGACACTTCAAACAACCCCACCAGAGTGACCCAGGCTGATGTCATTTGCCTGGCCTGAACCCATCCAGCACTTGAGCTGAGTCTTCTGCCAGCACTGCTGCATTCCTGTCCTACAAATGCCGCGGCCTTTCATCCAATTGCTCAGAAGAAGCCTTCACTGGGAAATGGGCATGGCACAAATCTGGAAATGAAAAGGCATCAGTGCAGGAAACAAAGCACAGCCCATGTCATTAGCTGCGCTGGTTTGCATTCAAGATGAGCTTGTCCGAGAATTGCTACCTCTGCCGCGGGTGCCTCTGGTCCTGCGGCAATGAAGGGCAGGTATAAAAGGCAGCGCAAGTGCCTGCTCTCTCATCCACTTCTCTTGCCTCCTTCTGCTTGGGAACCAGGTGAGTCTGAAGCCCCTTCTCCTCCTCTTCCAAAGTGTGATCTCTCCTCGATGTACAACTCATCCAATATTGTCTTTGTCTTGAGCTGGGCCCTGGAGCTCCTTGTCATGCCAGAGGATTGCGGGGAGATTGTGTGCTAGAGAGAGTCTGGGATGTGGCTGAGGGAGCTCTTGGGTTAAGAACTAGGAGAGAGCAATGTGGGCCAGGCTTCATTTTGTAGGACAAAGAAGACCGTGTGGCTCCTGGCACTGCTTCCAGCTCCCCACTGAGTAGTGGCCTTGGCTGCTCCTAACCACGCCTGTGCTCTGCTTCTTCCCTGCTTCTCTCCCAGGTGCACTTCTGACTTTGAGACATGTCCTGCTATGACCAGTGCCTGCCATGCCGGCCTTGCGGCCCGACCCCGCTGGCCAACAGCTGCAACGAGCCCTGTGTCAGGCAGTGCCAGAACTCCACCGTCATCATCCAGCCCTCCCCCGTGGTGGTGACCCTGCCTGGACCCATCCTCAGCTCCTTCCCGCAGAACACCGTTGTGGGCTCCTCCACCTCTGCTGCTGTTGGCAGCATCCTCAGCTCTGAGGGAGTGCCCATCTCCTCTGGGGGCTTTGACCTCTCTGGCATTTCCAGCCGATACTGTGGCAGAAGGTGCCTCCCCTGCTAAAGATTCTTGGGAAAGCCCCAGGGAGACACCTTGAGGAACTCAGAACATGGTAATGAGCACGGGATCGAGATTTTGGAGGTGTTTTCAGTATAGCTGAATGGTTTTGCCTTGTTTCCCCTTTTCTTTGTTTGCTTTGTATCCCCTTGGCAGCAAGGTCCCACCAAAGCCAGCCTGGTGGGGACCATCTGGCTCCTCTCCCTTGTATGGCACAGGCAGACGGACGTCATGCAAGAACTCTCCATGGACAAGGACTGCAGACTCTAGGCTGCCTCCGGGGCTCCCTGCACTGCTGTCCTCCACTCAGAGTGACATTATTTCCCTCTTTTGCCTCATTAAAGTTCTGCTGCATTCAGGCCTGGCCTCCATGTGGTCCTTCCCTCTGTGGACACTCCCCAAGGTGCCAAAGGAGAAGGGTCTTGCTGAGGGGTGGAAGCAGGTGAGGGCACAAGGAGACCCTTCTCCTTTCACAGAGGAATGGGAGGGTTTCACACGCTGTGGTGGCTCCTCTTTTGGGCACCATCCCTGGGAGCTGAGGAAGTCATCCCTGGCTGCTCGTGGCCATCAGGCCTTGCCTTGCTGTGTCAGTGCCCACAAATGGCCAGAGAGGCAGGAGGTGGTGAGGGATCAGCAGCCCCATGAGCTCTTGACGAAGGGCATTGCCTTTGCTATGGCCAGAGCTGCACTGGGGTGGTGGGTGAGGCTCGGGGAGATGATTTGCTTTGCAGAATGGAAGAGTGTTAAAGCAGGGAACAGCCTTTGGGATGGTCCACAGCTGATATTCCACTCTCCTCTCCCCTCCAACACCCAATCTCAGGGCTATGGCCAGTAGGCATGGGCAAGAAGTAGCAGGAAAAAGTCTTCCATGCTGCTGAATGCATCAAGGGTGGGAACTGGAGCTAGGCATGGGAGATCTGAGGGCAGTCAGCACAGAAATGGGGACAGTGAAATGGTGTGTTTCTGACAGAGATCAAATTTCTCTGATACAGCAGATTCATGCAGGAGAATAAATACAGGATTTTAGTTGGAAGGGACCTACTATGATCATCTAGTCCAACTGCCTGACCACTTCAGGGCTGACCAAGTTAAAACATCTCATTAAGGACGTTGTCCAAATGTCTGTTAAACATTCACAGGCATGGGGCATTGACCATCTCTCTAGGACGCCTGTTCCAGGGTTTTACCACTCTCTCAGTAAAGAAATGCTTCCTCATGTCAAATGTGAACTTCCCCTGATACAGCTTTGAACCATTCCCACGCATGCTGTCGCTGGATACCAGGGAGAAGAGATCAGCACCTCCCTCTCAGGAAGCTGTTGAGAGCAATGAGGTCACCGCCCCAGTTTTCTTTTCTCCAGACTAGACAAACCCAAAGTCCTCACCCGCTCCTCACAGGACATACCTTCCAGCCCTTTCACCAGCTTTGTTGCCCTCCTCTGGATGCATTCCAGGACCTTCACATCCTTCATAAATTGTGGGGCCCAGAACTACACACCATACTCAAGGTGAGAACGCACCAGTGCTAAGTACAGAAGGATAATCACCTCTTTTGACCAGCTGGTTATGATACTGCATTTGGTGCACCCCAGGATGCAGTTTGCCCTCTTGGCTGCCAGGGCACACTGCTGACTCCTATTGAGCCTGCTGTCAACCAGCACCCGCAGATCCCTTTCTGCAGGGCTGCTCTCCCAATTTATACTTGTGACCAGCAATACTCCATCCCAGGTGCAGAATCCAGCATTTGGTCTTATTACATTTCATGCCATTAATGACTGCCCAGTGCCCTCTTTTCTAGATCCCTCTGCAAGGCCTCTTGTCCTTCGAGAGAGTCAACAGCACCTCCTGTTTGGTATCATCAGCAAACTTGCTCATGGTGCATTCAGCTCCTGCCTCCGGATCATTGAGAAATACATTGAACAGAACTGGCCCTAGAATTGAGCCCTGAGGAACACCACTGGTGAACGGTCACCAGCCAGATGTAGCCTCAGTCACTACAAGATTCTGAGCCCTGCCGTTCAGCCAGCTCTTCACCCAGCGCACCGTGTACCTGCTCATCTCACGGTTGGACAACTTGTCCAGAAGGATGCTGTGAGGGACACTATCAAAGGCCTGACTGAAATCCAGAAAAGCTACATCCACCACCTTCCCTTCATCCACCTGGAGGGTGAGCTTGTCATGGAAGGATTTTCAATTAGTTCAACAGGACTTTCCCTTTGTGAACCCATGCAACTGTGCCTGATGATCGCATTGTGCTTTAAATGCCTTTCAATAGCAGCCGGTATGATCTTCTCCATAGTTTTCCCAGGAAGTGAGGTTAGCCTCACAGCTCTGTAGCTTCCTGGGTCTTCCCTCATGGCCTTCTTGTAAATTGGAGTAACACTGGCTGGCTTCCAGTCAGCAGGGACTTCCCCAGAGTGCCAAGACCTTTGGTAGATGATCAAGAGAGGTCTTGCTGTAACATCCGCCAGAGCTGCTTCAGTTCTCTGGCATGAATGCCACCTGGCCCCATGGACTTGTGAACATTGACCTGACACAGCTGGTCTCTTTCAACTTCGGTGTCCACAAATGGGAAGTCACTCTTCCCGCAGCCTTGGCCCTCTGACTCAGAGGACCGGGCAGCCCAAGGTCTATCAGTATTATTAAAGACGGAGGCAAAAAAGCATTGAACACCTCCACTTTTTCTTCCTCCCTCTTAGTCAGGTGATGCCTTGTGCCTCTTGAGTCACCAACCTCAAGACCATGGTTGAGGTGGCCTCTCCTGGCTCATGCACCATGTCTAGCCCCAAGCTCCTGTCCCCACACCCCAAGGCTGCAGCTCTCACAAACACAACGGTCAACACCCCTAAACCCTGCAGACACCAACTGTCTCACAGCCTCCCAGGCACTGGGGACTTTCTCCCTCTAGCCAAAAAAAGTTATCTCAGGAACCAATAAATGAAGCTTCCTGCCAATCCCATCTCATAATTCAGCTTCTGAAAAGCTCATTGTGGGAAAAAACCAAACCAGAAACAGTCCTTCCACTTAACCATAACCCTTTTCTTCTCAGTTTCCTCAGAACCAGGTGGATCTGCATTTGTCCTCTCTTTACGACTAGCCTTTAAGAAACAAACCTGCCACAGCCATTCCAAGTCCCTGCTCAGGGCAGGTCTCATGAGATCAGGCTGGTCAGGGCTGTGCCCAGTCAAGTCTTGAAAATTGCCAAGGTCAGAGCCTGCACAGCATCTGCTTCTACTATCTAAATAAAACTTCCCAGGGTACCAATTGTGGCTGTTGCCACTTGTCCTGCCAACGCACACCTCTGAGAAGAGCCTGGCTCCATCTTTTCCACATCCTCAGAGCACATACTTGTCGACACCCATAAGGTCTGCCTTGAGCCTTCTTTTGCTCAGGCCGCGTGCCCTCAGGCTCTCTTAGCGCGTCATGTCCTCAAGCTCCTTGACTGCCTTGGGGGCTTCCGCTGGACTCACTCCCACATATCACTACATTTCCTACACATCGAGGAGCCCCAGACTGAACACAGAAGCCCAGGCATGGTCTCATGAGTGACAAAGCAAGGAGAAGCATCACTTCCCCGCGTCTGCTGGCTACACTTTTGCTAAGACCCCTCAGCGTGCAGTGGGTCTGCTTTGCCACAAGGGCACACTGCTGACTCACCTTCAGCCGCTGGACACCAGGCATCCCCTGCCTTCCCAGGTGTCTGACCTATAACCTCTGCCTCCAACATGCTCCAAGCTCCATCAAGAAGATGAAAAGTGCCTGTCCCCAGAAGAACTGGTTGCTCTTCACTCAGGCCTTTGGAGAAAAGTCCTCTTTTGTTTTGTTTTGTCCTACCTGGATGGTCACTTCTGGAGGGAACTGCAGCACAAATTCCTTCTGCGCATGATCTGCAAAGCCATAAAGGTCCTTCAGCTTTGCCTGACTCCATATCCCTCCACCTGTCACTTCATCAGCTTTCTCACTGGGCTCATTCTCCATCTCACTTTCTGTAAGCTACCAAAAGCTGATCCACGTATCTGATCGGTCTGATATTGCAGGCTCAAGGTTCAGCCAATCCCTAGATGCAAGGCAAGAAAACGATTTTCCTTCCTTGTGCTCATTTGGCCAGGGAATAAATCACAGGAGCAATCATGTCTCCTGCTAAGAGCCATTCTCTCCAACAGCAACCATTGGTGGATACCAAGGGAAGCACAAGAGCAAGACAAGCAGGTAGGATACTTCTGCTGAGTATCCACTCCTGTTTCCCAAGTCCCTGGGCTTGGACTTGGCTGAAAAATTCACACCCATACATGTCCCAACAACTTTTTTCACTGGTGCACAGGCTGGGGAGCCACAGATGGGTGGCACAGATGATGTTGCCCTCTGCTTTACAGACAGGCTCCATCCATCCCTTCACGTATCCACGTGGACAACCCCTGGCTGCTTGTGCTGCCCTAGGCTCCAGGACACCACCACCCAGGCAAGCATGCTGTCTAGACATTTTGAAGCCCATCCAAGGAATGCGCGGAGAAGGGATATTTGCCTGTTCAAGTCAGGGGCCTCTGCCATTGTAGAAACGAGATTTCCCTCACAAAAAAGGACTGGGGCTGGTGGTTGACAGCTGGCTGATTAGGAGGCGGCAGTGTGCCCAGGTGGCCAAGAAGGCCAACAGCATCCTGACTTGTATTAGAATCAGCATGGCCAGCAGGACTAGGGAAGTGATCATGCTCCTGTACTCGGCACTGGTGAGGCCGCACCTCAAACACTGCGTTCAGTTTTGGGCCCCTCACTACAGGAAAGGAAGTGAGGTGCTGGAGCATATCCAGAGAAGGACAAAGAAGCTGTTGAAGGGTCTGGAGCACAAGTCTCATGAGGAGCAGCTGAAGGAACTGGAGTTGTTCAGTGTGGAGAAAAGGAGGCTGACGGGAGACCTTATCGCTCTCTACAGCTACCTGAAAGGAGGTTGTAGTGAGGTGGTGTTGGTCTCTTCCCAAGTAACAAGCAATAGAACAAGAGGAAACAGCCTCAAGTTACGTCAAGGGAAGTTTAGACTGGATATTAGCACAAATTTTTTCACCAAAAGGATTGTCAAGCATTGACACAGGCTGCCCAGGCAAGCCGTTGAGTCATCATCCCTGGAGTTTTTTAAAAGATGCGTAGGTGTGGCACTTAGGGACAAGCTTTAGTGGTGGACTTGGCAGTGTTAGGTTTGCGGTTGGATGCGATGAGCTTAACGGTCTTTCCCAGCCTACAGGATTCGACATCATTTTCTCATGTCTGTGTTGAGCTCAAACTCCTGATGCTGCAGGATGGCTTCTGAGCACTGGAAGAGACCTTCTGTGGGGGAAATGGTGGAGGAGGTTGTGCACAGCCCATTGCTGATTCCAGTGAGGATGCTGGTGCCTAGCCATTGCCAATGCTGATGCCGGTGGTAGTGCTGCGTGGTGGGGGAATTGCCCAAGGGCCCATAGGTGGGTGGCCCTGGCCAGGGCTGTCATAGAACCATGGAATCACAGGACTGTAGAATCAAAAAATGGTTTTGTTTGGAAAGGACCTTGAAAGATCATCTAGTCCATCCCCCGCTGCCATGGGCAGGGACATCTCTCCCTAGAATAGCTTGCTCAAAGCCCCAAGCAATCTGACCTTGAACACTTCCAATGATGAGACATCCACACCTTCTCTGGGCAACCTGTTCCAGTGTCTTGCCAACCTAAATGTAAAAAAAATCCTTCCTTATGTCCAATCTAAATCTACCCTCTTTCAGTTTAAAACCATTACCCCTGGTCCTGTCACTACAGGCCCTGGTAAAATGTCTCTCTCTATCTCTCTTTTAAGACCCCTTTAAGTAATATTTCTTTGTCTTTTCAAGCGAGGGTATTTATCTTGAGGCAACTTCATCAGGCCAGCTTCCTTTCTGGTGTCCCAGCCTCAAAATTTGCAGCTGCAGGCCAGCTGGCTCACCCCAGACACACAACCCTTCGCTGACATGTGAGCCTGTCAGGGCAGCACCTCTCCCTGCGCTGAAGCTGGAACTGGTCCCAGGCCTCCGCAAGTGCCCTACGGCGATCACCAGGGATGGGCTGGATCTTGTAAGAGTTTGGCATGACTTTGACTTGCCAGGTGGAGAACCCCTGGAGCTGCAGCAATAGGGATGGTCTCTAGCTTTGACTTTATCTCTCATGCACAGACTTTGCATGTGAACAGGCTGAATGTCCAAAAAAGACCCTGCAGCCTGGACCCAAATACACCCTCTCTCTTTCCTGTAATGACAACTCAGTCAACTGAATTACTTCTGTCCAACCCACAAAAGCCCCAAAGCCCTCTGCTGTCACTAAACCCACCAGGGGTGGCTGGTGCCTGATTTACCTTCTGAGCACTGGGCTTTCAAGGACTTGCGTGAAGTTGTCAGGGGCACGGAGGCAGAGAGCTGGCTGGTGGAGTCCTGGTTCTCAGAGTGGGGAGAGGCTGTGCTTCCTCATGTGCACGAGCATCTGTCTGTGCCTGAGGGCTTATTTGTGCCTGTGTGTTTGCATTTGTGTGTTCACTTGTCTGCCAGTGTGTGTGTGAACAAGTGCATTTCTGTATGTGTATGTGCGGGTGTTTGTGTACCTGCACATTTTTGCAGGTGAGTAAGTGTGTGTGGTGTCAGTGTGCATGTCTGTGCACGCATGTGGGCATATGTGTGTGCATAGATATCTGCGTGTGTACAGGAGCATGCATACATATCTATATATAGCTCGGGTGTGGGTGTGCAAGTGCATGTAAGCACATGTGAACACTTATGTGATAGGAAGTCTGGGGGGTGAATGTGTGTGCACCGACAGGGTTTCCTGTGTAACTGGCAGTGCATGCACAGGTGGTTTTGTGTGTGCTGAGTGAAGGGAGGATGGAGCTCCTGGCCATTCTCTTTCAGAGAGATTGAGCCTCTCTGGCTCTCCTTGCAAACTAAGGCTGGCAGGGATCAGCCTGAAAGCATGGAGCATTTAAGACCCTGCTTGCATAAATGGATGTCTGGAATGGACAGGAAACATTACATCAAAGATAGCACACTTTCCTCAAGCCTGAGGATATCAAAACACCACACAGAATCCAGTGTGAGAGAAGGAGGAAGATTGATGAGCACAGCCTCATTTCTCATGCCAAGCCTCAGCATTTGCACTGAAGAGGAAATTCAAATTGTAACTGCTCAGCAGTGGTGATTTGTGACCAAGGGATGATCTGGCATGGAGGCCAGGAAGGCCCAAATACAGAAGGGGTTAAAGCGGCTGGAGGCAGGGATGCCAGAGAGAGAAGGACCCCCTGTAAGGGAGGGCACTTTCCCTTGGTGATGAGATAAGAAACAGCCCCAGCATTGTCTTGGAGCCACCCTGGAATGTGAATGCTCAGTGGCCACCTTTGGGCAGCAGGGCTGGTGCTGGGGGACAGGCCCAATGCCAGGCTGAGGTGCCCCATGCAGCTTCCCACAGGATTGGTGCTGGTGCCAGTGTACATAAGGAATCGGCTCCCTATGCATCTTTGCAGACTCCTTGTAGAACTGCTTATGGTGGTAGGACTCCGTCCAATGCTTTGTTCATTAGGTTTTTTTGTTTTCTAATTCTTTACACACAAACATGTGATGAATTCACCTCAAGGGGTGACATAAAAATTCCCCTACAGCATCCTACTGCAAGGCTGGCTTATCTCAGACACACAGTCCCTTGCTGCCATGGGAGCTCATCACTATGACACCGCTCCCTGTGTAGGAGCTGCGGATGGCCAGAGATGCCTCTAACTCCCCCGAGGAGACTGCAAGGAGCCCAGGGGTTGTTAGGCTTCATTTGTCTGTTGGCCTCTTTGCTTATTGGTTACCAACATGGGGAGCTCTTGGGCCTTTGGCAGTTGGGGCTGTTCTGTGTGGCTCGCTCTGCCCCTCAGGCACAGACTTTGCACTTGGACTGGCTGAACACCTGGAGATAACCTGATGGCTCGACTCAAATCCAGTTGAATTCTTTACTTATTGAAGAGAGCAAACAAGCTCACTGCTCTCTGTCAAAATGCCCTCGAGGGGCCTTGTGGGTGGAGCTGGTCGACCTTTGATGTACCTAATTAGCCATGGTCTTCCAGGAATTTACTAACACTGAGTGTGAGGGGCTGAGAACAAGCTGCTGCCATACTGATTGCCAGCAGGCTCTGCCCTACAGTCACATTTGGCCATCTCCAGAGCCACTGACACTGGCCCCTTTCAGAAAGAGGATCTTGCCCTGCAGATCTCCAGGTGCACAGGGGAAGCAGCACTGCCAGGGCAGAGCTGAGGGCCCCTTCCCCCATGCTCAGTACCTTGCACAGGCAGATCCCCTCCCTGCCCCGGCTTGTTGCACAGCCAAGGAAGCTCCCTGCACGTGGGTGTCTTGCACAGCACAGAGGTACAAGGCACTGTCAGAGACCTCCACTTTCTCCAGCTGCAGAAGGCTGGTGTTCCCCGTGGTGTTCAGCAACATGGTGAGACAGCCACTCTGCTTGGAGCCAGCTGCCATGTGATACGAGACCAGCTGGGGAGCTTGGCCTTTCCTCTGCTGGTGCCAGAACAAGCCATTGAAGTTAGAGACCTCGTAGGCACAGGTGGTCTGGAAGGTGTCTCTGCTTCACTGTGACTTGTCCTTCTTGCTGGGTGATGGTGGTCTGCCCCATGGTGCTTGGAAGAAAGTAAAGGTCAGCAGCTCTGCAGGGAAAGGCTCCAGGAACTAAACCAGGAGCGCATGCAAAATCCAGGCAGAGAAGGTTCCCTGTCCCTTGCCCGGCAGGCAAATCCTGAGGCCTGGGGACAGCCAGGTGGAGAGTAGTTTTGGGCAGGAGCTCAGAGCTCTCAGCCCATCATGGACCCTGAGGAGAGCTGTGCTGTGTCCCTGCTCCTCCTCCCTGCTCCTTCTCCTTACAGCCCAGAGAACCAGGGAACAGCCTGTCAGGCCTAACCTTTGTGTGCTGGGACCAGCTGCCCTCCAGCATGTTGAGGCATTCATGGAGCTATGGCAAAAAGATTCATCCTGCTTCATGGTCCCTGTCACCTGCGAGGGTCTCTGGTGCCCTGAGTACAATGCTGAGCTGAATGGTAGAAAAAGGGAGCCTTGGCTGTGTCACCAACCAGGAGAAAACTGGAAGCCATGGCAGGTATGTGCTGGCCAGGGTGCAGAATGGGACACCCAATCTATTAATGTCAGTGGGATGAGAGCTTTGAGGTCCCTGCGGCGGCTTTGACAAGACCTGCTAATTTGCATTGGAAAGGGAGAAACGTAGCAGTGCAGAGACAGCTGAGATCTCCTATGGTGACAGCAGGTGGATGAGAAGAAAGAGGCAGAGAGAGATGGATTGAAGGCAAGAGCAAAGCAGGAGAATGTGTCTGAGGTATCTCCTCTCTTCATTTCCAAAAGGAAGAGCATCTTGAGAGAACTGTTGCAAACCCACAAATATGAGCCGACATTTTCCAGCGTTTTCCTGTAATTTAAGAGTAGTTCTCTGCCTGATCCTGATAAGGCTGGCAAGGGTTTCCTTGGGAGAAGAAGAAGTGTGCGTTTATAGAAAGCCAGAACTTACCCAGCAGTTGCCCCAGGAAGGCAGTGAGGATGAGATATCTCAGGTGCATGTCAAGAGCAAACTGCCTGTGTTGAGTGAGAGTCAGAAACCCACCTCCCAGGCTCGAGGTAACAGAGCGGCTGGAAACAACTCTGTCGGGGGAGCAAAGGAAGAAGCAGGGCAGGGAAATGATCTCTTCTTCCTGTGCCTGAAATGCTCCTCCTGGTTTTCTCCCTCCTGCAGCAGCAACACCTGTGGCCCCCTCAGCCAATGGCATTCTCAACATTTCCACAGGGAGGGGCCCTGGGGGCCCCAGTCATGGGAAGAGGCTGTTCCTGGTCAGCTCACAGTGGAGCCCTCACCTCCGCAGCTCGAATTGCCTGCTCCCCTGCACACCCACTGCTGGGCCAGTTGGGAGGTGAGGGGTTTCTTCCCCACTGAGGTTTCACATCTTCCCCTGGGGGCCTCAGCTCTCTGGGGACACTGCTATGTCTTCTGGGAGCACAAGTCTCTTCTGTTTCTCTCACTTGTCCCCTTTCTTTCCTCAGCTGCCTGGGAACAACTTCCCTCCCCCAAATCCCCCAAATAGGAGATGAACCCTGCTGTGCAGCAGCCCAGGGGTTCTGGCTGTGGCTTGTTATGCTGGAATAACCCACAGTGCAAGAGAGGAACCTGGCTCCAGCACTACTGTCAGCTGCCACAAACCCAGAGATGACAAGGACAACCTACTCCTCCTCTAGGTGAAAGCATGAGGGATCAGCAGGGAACAGGATGAGGGGTCAGTGGGTCACCCCCACTCCCAGGGAGCACACGGAGCACCCATTGGAGCACTGCACTGCGAGGGGCAGGGGTAGGGTCCCCTGCACCCCAGAGTTGAAAGGGCATGTGAAAGGGTGGGGGTACTGCAGATGGGTGCCCTAGTCCAACGCCCTTTCCCCATTAACTCCAGAGTGAGCCCATGCACCAGTCATGGCGGAGATAACAAACTGTTCATTCTCATTGTTAACCTGACCTGAGCAGGCACAGACCTGTGCTGTGCTGAGCTGCATACATCACTTGGCATACTTGGCAACGTTGCCACAAACATGACCTTGTCTTAATCGAGGGTGAAGCACCGTATGTTCATATCAATGTCCTTGTGCTCAACAGTACAAATTAGGAGTGGTTTGTTTCCAAGAAAATCCCATGAAAACTCCAAAGACGGCGCCAGTGATGCTCAGCACGGGAGGGATTTGCATTATGTGCTAAACCCCAACTCAAGCTCCAACTCGTGCTCCATAACTCGGGGTCCCCAGCATCTGAAGGGGCATAACATCACCTGTGCTATCCCCTTTTATGTTCTTGTGTTATCTCCAATTAATGGTACCTTAATCACCACCTTGTGGAGCCAGAGTTCCATTCTTACTGGGATTTATCTACAGCCATGCTCCACCGTCATCATTAAAAACCCACACAATTCCAAATTTCTAGTAGGAATTTCCCCCATTCTAGACCGTGTCCATTGCCTTTTGCTCTATCACTGTGCTCAAGAAGAGTTTGGCTCCATCTGGCCCTTCATCTTCCAGTCAAGTGTTAGAAGAATCAAAAAGCTCTCTCAAGCTTCTCCTTTGAAGGCTGAAGAAGGCCAGTTCGACCAGCCTCTCTTCATGTCTCATGTTATAGAAACACAGAATTGGTAAGTTTGGAAGGGACCTCTGGAGGCGGGTGGGTCCAAACCCCGCCTCAGGAAGAGTGACGTAGAGCTTGTTGCAAAGGACCATGTCCAGATGGATTTTGAGTACCTCCAAGGATGAAGACTCCACAACGTCTCTGGGCATCCTGTGCCAGCGCTCTCTCTCCCTCACCATGAAAAAGTCTTTCCTGATGTTCAGGCAGAGCCTCCGTTGTTTCACTTTGTGCCAAATGCCTCTTGTCCAGTCACTGGGCACCACAGAGAAGAGCCTGGCTGCGCCTTCTTCACACCCTCTCTCAGGTATTTGTACATGTTGATGAGATCTCCCATGAGACTTCTCTGCCCTGTGCTGAACAGTCCCAGCTCTCTCAGCCTATCACCATGTCAGATGCTCCAGTCTCTTCATCATCTAAGTAGCCCTTTGCCTGACTGTCTCCAGTATGCCGGTGACATACAGTTCCCTAGTGAAAAGCACACACACCTCCACCCTCGGCACTCACAAGCACACCCACATTCGTGCACCACCAAATGTCTGCGCAAGCCTTCAGCCCATCTAATAGCCCTGCCTGGAGCCTGGGCCTTCTTCCCCAGCCCCTGGGTCTCCTCCTTCTCTCTGGCTAGGCCAGCCTGATGTCCACTACCAAACAGATGCATGCAACCGCCCACTCCTCTCACAATCACCCTCACAATTGCAGACCCTCAAACATTGGGCTCAAGCTGTGCCAGGGGAGGTTTAGGTTGGAAATTAGGAGGAATTTCTTCACGGAAAGGGTGGTCAAGCATTGGAACAGGCTGCCTAGAGAGGTGGTGGAGTCACCATCCCTGGAAGTGTTCAAAAAACGGTAGACGTAGCACTTTGGGACATGGCTTAGTCTAGTCTACCCTTAACTGGTTTAGCGTGGACTTGGTAATGTTAGGTTAATGGTTGGACTGGATGATCTTAAAGGTCTTTTCCAACCTAAATGATTCTATGATTCTACGATTCTATGATTACTACAGCTTAGTAAAATCAGCCTGTCTAATAGCCATGTGCTGGCCTTGGGCTCCCTTACCCACCTCTGGCTCAGACTTCAGATACAGCTTTTCCTCCCACTCAGTGCCTAGGCCAGCTACAAATATGCTACCAAATTCCACATACACACCCATGCACATTGGGTTGAATTCACTAAGGAAAAAACACACTGAGGTCCCTGCAGTCCCTGGTGCTTTCACACTTCACACATACATGTGCAATGCGGTCCCTCCAGTTGCTGACAGGGAGACGTATGATCCCGTGACACAATCATCCTTCTCCAGCTGCTGGCACCCAGACCTTGCTTACACCCGAGTCGCTCCAGCTGCTGGCACAGAGACTGACAGGTCCTGTGACCAGTGACCCCTGCTCCACTTGCTGGCACTTAGACCTTGCCGCACACACCCCGGTCCATCCAGTTGCTGGCACCCAGGCCTACAATGCCTATGGCCTTTGGTTGTTTGCCCACTTACTGGCACCCAGACCTCTCTCTCACACCAGTCTCTCCAGCTGTTGGCACTCCGACCTTGCAGCACTCACACATGGGAAAGGGAGTGAAGAGACACAGAAGGATGGTTAGGAAAGGGTTTAAGGCGGCAGCTGTGGTGGTCAGGCATAGGGCTCATCCCAACAAGTGCACTGACCAGCCCCTGCTTAGGTGCAGGTGCCTCCTTTTAAGCTTCCTCCTCTCTATTGCCTCCCCTTGCTCCTCCCCACTGCCCTCTTTGCCCCCACCTTTGACCCTTCCCCTAAGCATGCCTTAAGAGGTGTTGCCTAGTCCCGCAGGACCACCCTCAAACACCCATAGTCCTCATGTTCCTCTTGTCACTTCTTGTCACTTGCAAAGCTGAGCCTCACCCACTTCAGAGCCACACCCAGTGTCCTAGTGGCCCATGGGTGAGAGGCTGCAGAGCTCTGGTCTCCCTCCTTGCCTCCCTTATCACTTACTCAGAGATTGGTGTCATGGTGTGCTTTGTTTGTCACTCTCCCTTTTACTTGTCCCCCCTTTGAAAGGAAAAGGGACTTGACCTGACAGCCTTAGTGAACCATCAGCTCTCACCTTCCTGCACAAGCCTTTGCAGTGACCACTGCTGAACTTGCTCAGGCGTGCGAGTTCCTCAGGACACTGGAAGGTTCCTGTCCACAGAGAAAATTGTGTCTCTTCAGTCAAGGTGTTACCTCAAACGTATATATTTCTCTTGGATGAAATGAAATGGTGCAGGAGTTAGTACTAGTTAAGAAAGGATCACAGTGAAGAGTGGGAACTAACACATGAGAATTTTAGAATATTCAAGGTAGTAAATAATGCTTAGGCCAGATAAGAGGGTATCAGCAATGCATGCCTCACTAACGAGTACCTTCTCAGAAGAATACAAACCTGTAGAACTTCAAGGACTGACAGTGGAACTATCCTCCTACGAAGAAGGTTGTAAAGGGAAGGCCACAAATGTGGGGTCAGCATTGATAAAAGGAGCATCTTGCCCCAGAAGATGCTGAGAAATTGGGCAATTGCTGAAGCATGGTAACTGGGGGAAAGGTAATTCCAGCTGGGGGACATTGCCACCACTGACTCAATTGAGGGACGAAAAGACTAAACCCCCCACTCCTTTTGAGCATGCGCAGTGAAGTAAAATCATACTGTAGCTTTACAATTAAGCAGAAAAGGTACAGACCCATGGAAGAAGAGGATGCTCAGTCAGTGCAATGATTCCGTATTAGAAAGGCGTGGTGTGTTAACGGTCACATATAAATGTCAAATGAACTTCAGCAGGTGTGCTTGATTTGTGGAAATATTCCACCATACACCCTGCGCAGAGTAAAACAACGTCTCCTCTCTAAATATACTTTGTGTGTTTTGGGAGTTATTCTAAATGACAGGTAACAAATGCTCTGGGGGGAAAGCCCATGCTGAGCTCACTCTTTCAAGCGCCTCCCTGCAACACCTGCAGCAACACTAAAGCATGGCAGTCACTTTTCAGGACATCTGAGAAGTTACAAACATGAAGAAAAAGGGAAAGATTGGCCAAATGAGCAATCAGTTGCAGATGTAACGTGGGTGGGTGTAAAAAAGCACCCAGGTCACTTACAATGTCTGGAATGAGACAGTTTGCACCCCCATATTCCAAACTATTTCTTGTTTACCCTCCCAGCTGTCCTGTGTTTCCTGCAAGACCCTGGAACCTCTCTCACAGGTCTTTGTGTAAAGCACAGCACAAGGACAGACCTGAATTCCAGACCATCGTTTCCTTACCCATCAAGGTGGGAATGGGGCTTCTCATCCACCTCCCGGTACCTCACAGAGACACTTTTCTCCAGCTGTCTCACTCTCTGTGCCTCCTTCCCTTTCCCTCTGCCCTTGTCTCCCTTGGATGTATTCCCCACTCCCTCTCTTTCACAAAGCCTGAACTTCCTTTGTGAAGTCCTCACTGCAAACACCTGCTGGCATGGCCTACCGAGGTGACGTCACTCCAGGAATTAGAGCATGTTGGCCTGCCACCATGGCTGCTTTTCTCAGCTTTCCCCAGAGCTTCCCCTCTCCAGGGCCACCTCTTTGCTTTCCAAAACAGACGTAGCATAACAAGAGGTGATTGCCCAGAGGGACAAACTAGATCCCAGAAACGCACATCCCAGGAATGCAGCCACCAGCAGTTTTGTGCTGGGCAGGGAATCCACAGGGCCTCAGGGACACAGCGACTCCTCCCAGCCAAGCACTGGTGAGTCCCCAGAGCTGGAGGAGAGGCATGAAAAGCAGGGGGACAGCTCAAGGGGTTGAACAGAGAATCTTGTCCAGTGTCTGTCTGATGGGTCTTGGTCACATGTTGAGGCTTTTGCTGATCCCCAGGTGCAGGGTTAGGAGGACATTTTCCCTCCTTGGGCTTCTTTAAGTAGGAGGTAAAGCCACAGGAGCAGTCATGTCTGCTGCCAAGAGCCCCCTTCTCCAACAGTGGTCATTGATGGACGCTGAGGAAAGAGTAAGAGCTGGACAAGCAGCTGGGCTACTTCTCCTGAATACTCACGGCTGTGTCCCACTCAGTTTCAGTGGCTCAGGTGCTTTCCTGAGTCTGCTCTGGCAATGCACCCTCGTGGCAAGGAAGGCCAACAGCATCCTGGGCTGCAGAAGGAAGAGCATTGCCAGCAGGACAAGGGACCTGCTCCTTCCTCTCTACTCAGTGCTGGTGAGGCCACCTCTGGAGTGCTGGGTCCAGTTCTGGGTGCACCAGTACAAGAAAGGTAAAGCCCAGGAAAGATACAGACAAAGCAAGGCCAGCAAAATGGTGCAGGGACTGGAGCATCTTTCCTGTGAGGACCAGCTGAGAAGGCTGGCAGTGTTCAGCCTGAGGAAGAGAAGGCTCCTGGGGGATCTTGGCAACGTGTGTAAACAGCTGATGGGAGGGCATGAAGAAGGGGGTCTTCTGAGTCAGGTGTGCTTGGGACTCCACACCTCTGCCACGAGGAGGCTCTGTAGGGAAACAAATGGGAGGTATTAAAATACTTAGCCCAAGGAAAGACACCAAACCGCAACCCTTACCGTGTTGCAGCTTTGCAAGGACCAAGAGGAGGTTGTTCAGCACTGGGAGGCTTGTCTTTGGGCAGACAGGCCACAGCTGAAGAGCTGATAGCTTCTTCCAAGTGAGAAGGTGCTCAAGCATCCTCTCAAACGCACCCCTCTGCTGTAGAAGTGCTGCCTCTCAGCTCCAGGAGAAGCAGCAGAGGCAGGGAAAGGGAAAGATCAAGGTGCTTTGGCCTGGAGTAGCATAGGAAGACAGGTGGAGACAGGTGGAGACAGGGACGAAAGGCGATGATGCCGTGTGAACATGTGGCTGCTCCATGTGATCTCCTGGCCATGCCTGTTGCTCTGCCATGTTTGTCCAGCTGCCAGGAGTTCCCTGGAAACAGAGCTATGAAGTCCAGCTGTGACAGGGAGCAGGGCTGATCCTTCCCTCTGTGCCTCTGAAGCCTCTGGCCATGGGCTTTGAACAGCTGTGGCAGCTACTGGAGCCACACAGAGTTCCCCGGGGACTGGCTGGAGCCACAGTCTCTTCCCAGAGGCCTCCTTCCGGCTCTCACTCACCTCACACCTCCAGCCCCTTAGGGCAACTCAGCAAATCTGTTTCTGACTCACTCATCGAGTAGGAACCTGGCATCCCTTGAGGCTGGGGTCCGTGTGGCCAGTGCAAGCGTTTGGCCTGTCTCCTGGGCCTCAGCTCCAAAGGTTCTGAATCCTGTCAAACAAGCTCATAGTCTCAACACTGAGCCACTGTGGGGAGCGCTTGAACGTGCCCCTCACCTCAACATCCCCTTCTCCGGTCGGTGTGGAGCTTGAACTCCTGACTCCATGGGGTGACTTTGTAGCACTAGCAGGAATGTTCTGAAAGCCTGCAGCGTGAAGGGTTTAATTGTATTTCTGAGCTCTTACACAGTAACAAAATGTGAAACCCTTTCTTCCTCTTTCACGAGGAAAGTTCTGCCTTAGCAACTGGCGAGTGGAGTCCCTGTGTTTGCAGCGCAGAGCAGAGCACCTGCTCAGGGCTCCCTTGGCTGTCCTAGTGGGGAAAGTCAGAAGCCCGAGAAGAGGCCCTGCGTGTTGCGTGTCAGCAGTGGCCGGTGCGTGCGGTGGGCCCGAGGACTGCCGGCTGCCCGTGGGCAGGAGGATCTCTGCTGCCCACCTCCCTGCACAGAGCAGAAAGGCGCTGCTCTTCACCGGGAGCCAGCGGCACCGCCAGCTGTAATCGCTCCTTCCCGGGCACTGCGGGACACCACCGCCGCTGCGGCTGCGATTCCTCCCGTGCCACCGGCACTGTCGCAGGGGATTTCTCTGTGCGTAGAGGTGGGAGTGTGGGGGTGATGGGGTGCTGAGGGGCGGGAGAAGGTTTCTGCCTGGTGGGCAGCTCCGGAGCTGCGTTGGGTGACCTCCCAGGGCCGCGGGGCCTCTTCAGGCCTGAGGATGCTGCCGGTAGTGATGCCAGTACCTGTGGCAGTGCCAGTGTTGATGCTGAAGCCATTGCCAGGACGGGTGCCAGTACCAGTGTTGATGCTGAAGGCGTTGCCAGTACCAGTGCTGGTGCTGGTGATGCTGCTGAAGCTTTTGCCACTACCAGTGCCGGTGTCGATGCCGAAGCCGTTCCCAGGACCGGTGGCGGTGGCGGTGCCAGGGGGGCGGAGCGGCAGCGCCCCCTGTCGGTCCCGGCCGGGGCTGTCCCCCCCGCCCCCCACACACACGCCCGGCCCCGCCCGCCGCGGTTCGTGCCCGCCCGCAGCCCCGGCTCCTCTCCCCGTGCCTCCCACGCCGCAGTAATACACCGCCGCGTCCCCGCGCCGGGGCCGGGAGAGCCGCAGGGCGCTGGACCGGCGGTCTGCCGCCACCGACAGCTGCCCCGGAGGGTCCTGCACAACCTTGGAGTCTTTAAGAGTGACCACGATGAATGCGGGGCCTTGGCCCGGGAGCTGACGGTACCAGTGGATAAAGTCGTTGGTGTTTATGTTGGGGTGTGAGCAGTTGATGCTGATGTCGGTGTCCTCGGTGGTCTCTGCCGAGGGGTCCTGCTGCACCTGGGCTCTGCCCACAGCCACTGCAGAGGAAGAAGAAGGGAAGCCCAAAGGTCATCAAAGATCGCCCAGCTCTCATTTTCCCACAGAAACTGTTCTGAAGAGTGGCAGTGAGACAGAGCCAGACTGGAACGGATGGAGAGCTGTTCAGCTGGGATGGAGAGTGATCCTGGTGTGGGTGTGTGGAGTGAGGGACAAAGGCTGGCAGGGAATTTGGAACTGATGCATGCAGAGATGGGAAGAAAGGCAGGTGCATGGATGGATGGACAGTGAGAGGGAGAGGCGATGGAAGAGTTGGGTGTGTTCCAGTGAAGGAAGGAGGGCTGAATTCAGAACAGAAAAAAAAGGCTGAATGCACAGGGGGATGAGAGGATTTATAGCATCTCAGAGTAGGAAGAGGGGTTAGGGATGGTAGATGCATGGAGAGATGTGTCAGAAGAGCGGTGGATGCACGGATGGAGAGAGGAAGAGACAGTAGAGTAGTAGACAGTAGTACCCAGGGAGAGTGGGTGTTGCAGTGAAGGAGGGCTGAAATCAGGGCAATAGTAAGTGGGGAATTACCAGAGGCAAGAGTGCGTGCCCGGAGCAGCAGGCGCACGTGCCAGCCAAGTTGTGATGGTAGAGATGATGGGAACAAAGGAGGCTACGTAGGGGGGACTGCAGAGCTCTGGGAAAGGGGGAGCAGAGAGGGCAGAGAGGCCGGGAGGGGAAAGAGACGGTGCAGAAGGAGAGGCCCGAGCTGGCGCTGGGCTCCCTGGGGAGCAGCCCGGGCACAGAGCCTACCCCCCCGCCACCGCCGCCAGCCCCGCGCACCCAGCAGCACCGCGGCCAGCCCCGCCAGCCCTGCGCCCCGGCACCGCCGCATCCCGCCGCTCCGCCGCCCGCGCCTCGCTGCCCGCCGCCAGCCCCGGCTCTCTGCTCCGGCCGCGCCGCCTCCTCTCCTCTCCTCTCCTCTCCTCTCCTCTCCTCTCCTCTCCTCTCCTCTCCTCTCCTCTCCTCTCCTCTCCTCTCCTCTCCTCTCCTCTCCTCTCCTCTCCTCTCCTCTCCTCTCCTCTCCTCTCCTCTCCTCTCCTCTCCTCTCCTCTCCTCTCCTCTCCTCTCCTCTCCTCTCCTCTCCTCTCCTCTCCTCTCCTCTCCTCTCCTCTCCTCTCCTCTCCTCTCCTCTCCTCTCCTCTCCTCTCCTCTCCTCTCCTCTCCTCTCCTCTCCTCTCCTCTCCTCTCCTCTCCTCTCCTCTCCTCTCCTCTCCTCTCCTCTCCTCTCCTCTCCTCTCCTCTCCTCTCCTCTCCTCTCCTCTCCTCTCCTCTCCTCTCCTCTCCTCTCCTCTCCTCTCCTCTCCTCTCCTCTCCTCTCCTCTCCTCTCCTCTCCTCTCCTCTCCTCTCCTCTCCTCTCCTCGCCGCCGCCCCCAGCTCCGCCCCGGGGCTGAGCCCTGCGCCGGCGCCGCTCGGGGGCTCGCCCGGGCTCCCAGTGCTCAGCGGCTCTGCACGGGCACAGCTTTGTCTCCTGCAAGCCCACTCTGCCCGTCCTCTCCCACCAACAACAAGCCTGCCCAGTGCCCGCTCCAGCCTGCGGCAGCTGCAGGGCCCTCACCCGCCACATGCACCAGCTTCCCAGAGCTGCCTGCCACCGCAGGGGCTGCAAAGAGCAGCCACGCATTTCCTGCCCAGGGGAAGGAGCAGGCTGCAGAGCCTCCCTTCAGCTGCCTCTCCCCAGTGCCGGCACAAGGCCTGACAGCTCTGCTGAGGCCGAGGGGGTGTGAGGACAAGTGAGCCCATAAGCATGCTGGGCTCAGGGAAGGCTGGGAAAGTGTGGGAATCTCAGAATGTGGGTGAGAAGGGACCTCCAGAGGTCATCTAGATCACCCCCCTGCTCAAATAGATCCCATCAGATTGGCTTGGCAAAACTCACATTCGGTCCATCCTTGAACACCTCCTGGGATGGTGTCCTGGTTGCGGCTGGGATAGAGTTAATTTTCTTCCTAGTAGCAGGCATAGTGCTGTGTTTTGGATTTAGTAGGAGAAGAATGTTGATAACACGCTGATGTTTTTAGTTGTTGCTCAGTACTGCTTACGCTAGTCAAGGACTTTTCAGCTTCCCATTCTCTGCCAGGCGCACAAGAAACTGGGAGGGGGCACAGCCAGAATAGTTGATCCCAACTGACCAAAGGGCTATTCCATACCATATGGTGTCACGCTCAGTATAGAAAGTGGGGGGGTTTGGCCGGGGAGCAGCAATCGCTGCTCGGGAAATGTCTGGGTATCGGTCATCGGGTGGTGAGTAATTTCATTGTGCATCACTTGATTTGTATATTATTATTATTATTATCATTATTGTATTGTTATTATTATCATTAATATTTTACTTTATTTCAATTATTAAACTGTTCTTATCTCAACCCAGGAGTTTTTCTCACTCTTACTCCTCCAATTCTCTCCCTCATCCCATCAGGATCTAAGCCACGACAGATGGACATTGCACAGCCTCATTGGGAAACACCTTCCTTTTCTCATTATTTCTTTTAGTCTATTGCTTAATCAGCTTTCTCCATGTCCCAGGTGCTTCTTCACTGCCTCTACTCCTATCACTGAGACCTTCCAGTATGTTGGTCCGTCTTTGTCTCCTCTGATTAAGTAGTTGTAGAAAGCAAGCAGGTCTTCCCTGAGCCATCTCTTCTCCAAAACAGGCAGGCCTGGTTCTCTCAGCTTCTCCTCGCATGTCATGTTTGACAGCGCCCTAACCCCTGGGTTGCCTCTGTTGGACTTGCATGGCTGTGTCGCTATCCTTCCTTGATGTGGGAGCCCCAGTCTGGAAGCAGCACTGCAGAGGTGGTCTCAAATGGGACAGAGGGGCAGGGACACTTCCCTGCACCTGCTGGCAACACTTTGGCTGTCACAGCTCAGGGTGCGGTTCGTCTTCTTTGCTGCAAGGGCACGCTGCTGTCTCACGTTCAGCTAAGTGTCTCCTAAAACCACACATCCTTTTCTGTGCAACTCCTTCGTAGACAGCGACTGCCCAACATGTCTGAGTGCATGGTCTGGTTTCTAGCCCAGATGCAAAGCCTTGCCCTTGCTCTTTTTGGCCTTCATGAGGTTCCAGCCAGACCATTTCTTCATGGTCACAACTCTTGGAGCCTGCTAGTCGAGCACATTTTCCACCCACCTTATCAGCCTCTTAATGAACCCATTCATCATCAGGAAGTACTGGAGAGGGAGTCAAAGGTCCTTCTAAAATCCAGGTGCACACATGTCCCCTGCCCTTCCTCTTCTCTAGACTTCCTCTCACATCATGACAATGAGCAATGAGGTTGGCCTTGGGCAACAGTAGAGCTGCAGCTCAAAAGAGACTCCATGGAGAGGGGAATCAGGCCTGGCTGAGCTCTCCCAGCAGAGCTCCCTGGCAGTTGGCTCACTAAGGTCCCCGAGGGAATGGGGGAAGCCCTTAGCTCAGTGCTTCCAAGCTGGAGCTGAGCTCAGGCTGACAGATATTCCGGAGGGGAGATGCACTTAGAAAATTTGCCCAGTGTGCAGAGCCCATGTGAGAAAGAGGGTCTGTTCTGGACATGGCTGTGGGAGAGCAGCAGGCTTTGGGGGATGCGGTCTCAAACCCAATGTCCCTTCCCTTCCCTCCCAGGGGCAGTTGCTGGGCACTCAGACTGACATTCCAATGCAGAGCATGAAGGTGTTTGTGGGCTGAAGCCCAAAGCAGTCCTCAGGTCTTTGGCTTTCCCTGCGCAAGCCACAGGGTCTGTCCTTCCACTCACAGCACAGCGACATCAGGCTTCATGTTCCTTTCATTCCGTACCTGTTCAGGACAAGGTCTCAGTCCCTGCCTCACACAGCAGCACGTCGAAGGGCTGCACAAGGACATTTGGCATTGACATGGACATGAGAGGGGGCTGTGTCCCACACCAGGCACCGCTGACGCTGCATTGGAAGCAGATCCACTGAGGGATGGCCAGCACGAGGTGGGCAGGATTCCTCAGCCTTTCTCCATGCCCATCCTTTTGAACTCTCTAGCCCTGTGGAAGGCAGCGGTGTCCTGGCTTGGAGAGGCAGGGAGGGGGCACTGCCAGTTCCGCTGAGACACTCCCAATACTGTTACCATTGAACTAAAGTCAGGATCCAAGCTGGAGTGAACCTGTTGTTGTTGTGTCCCGAAATCGGCAGCAGCAGGGCGTGAGATTTGGAGGGGCAGGAATAGGTGGTGTCAGGAGGCAGGGGCTGCATTTCCGTGCCTCTTGCCTGGACAGATCTCCAGCAGGCTGCTGCCATCAGCACTCAGCTGCACTCAGGCTCCTTCTGACCCTGGGAACATGCTGCTCTGTGGTGCTCATGGACAGGGCAGAGGAGAGTGTCCCTGCCATGAGCAGCACATTCCCTCCTGATGAGGGGCACACAAGGACACACGGACATGGATAGCAGACAAAAGTAAAGAACACACATAGGAACACAACGAACCATGGACTCTGCTAAGGTCCCCTGGGGAGTGGGCAGTGTGAGGCAGGATGGGGTCAAAACCTAGGAGCACAATGCACACACCTGGGGAGGCAACAACAAGTGAGCATTGGGGTGATGTGAGGAGGGAGGGAAAGATAAGGACATAGGACGTCCTCATGCATGGGAGCCCATGGTGTTCAGCTGAGGGTGGCTGGACCTTCTTCCTCAGAACACCACTGCAAACAGCCCCACCGCAGTGACCCAGGCTGATGTCACCTGCTTGCTCTGGACCCATCCAGCACTTGAGCTGAGACTTCTGCCAGCACTGCTGCATTCTTGCCCTAGAAATCCTAGAGCCTTTCATCCGAGTGCTCAGAAGAAGCCTTCACTGGGAAATGGGCATGGCACAAATCTGGAAATGAAAAGGCATCAGTGCAGGAAACCAAAGCACAGCCCATGTCATTAGCTGCGCTGGTTTGCATTCAAGATGAGCTTGTCCGAGAATTGCTACCTCTGCCGCGGGTGCCTCTGGTCCTGTGGCAATGAAGGGCAGGTATAAAAGGCAGCGCAAGTGCCTGCTCTCTCATCCACTTCTCTTGCCTCCTTCTGCTTGGCAACCAGGTGAGTCTGAAGCCCCTTCTCCTCCTCTTCCAAACTGAGATCTCTCCCTGATGGACCTCTCAGCTGAAATTGCTCTGTTCTTTGCTGCATTTCAGATCTTCTGGTCATGGGAGAGGGAAGTGGGGAGAAGGTCTGGTTAGAGAGAGGCTGGGATGTGGCTGCGGGGGCTTTTGGCTCATGAATTAGGAGTGAGTGTCCCTGGGCCAGGCTGCTCTTTGTAGGACTATGAAGACTGTGTTCCTCCTAGCGCATCCCTCTCGCCACTGAATTGTGGCCTTGCCTCCATTGCCACTGTGTAACCAAGGCTGCTCATCACCCACCCTTGTGCTCTGCTTCCTCCCTGCTTCTCTCCCAGGTGCATCTCCAGCCCAGAGACATGTCCTGCTACAGCCCGTGCCTGCCCTGCCAGCCCTGCGGCCCGACCCCACTGGCCAACAGCTGCAACGAGCCCTGTGTCAGGCAGTGCCAGAACTCCACCGTCATCATCCAGCCCTCCCCCGTGGTGGTGACCCTGCCTGGACCCATCCTCAGCTCCTTCCCACAGAACACCCTTGTGGGCTCCTCCACCTCTGCTGCTGTTGGCAGCATCCTCAGCTCTGAGGGAGTGCCCATCTCCTCTGGGGGCTTTGACCTCTCCTGCATTACCAACCGCTACTGTGGCAGAAGGTGCCTTCCCTGCTAAAGATGCTGGGAAACCCGTAGGAACACACCTTGAGGAACTCAGAACATGGTGCTGGGCACGGGATCGAGATTTCGGAGGTGTTTTCAGTACAGCTGAATGGCTTTCCCTTTTTTCCCCTCTTCTTTGTTTGCTTTGTATCCCCTTGGCAGCAAGGTCCCACCAAGGCCAGCCTGGTGGGGACCATCTGTCATGCAAGAACTCTCCATGGACAAGGACCGCAGACTCTAGGCTGCCTCCGGGGCTCCCTGCGCTGCTGTCCTCCACTCAGAGTGACTTTGTTCCCCTCTTTTAACTCATTAAAGTTCTGCTGCATTCAGGCCTGGCCTCCATGTGGTCTTTCTGTCTGTCGACACTCCCCAAGGTGCCAAAAGAAATAGGTGTTGCTCAGGGGTGGAAGGGAGGTGAGGGCACAAGGAGACCCTTCTCCATTCACAGAGGATTGGGAGGTTGGGACACCCTGCAGTGCCTCCTCTTTTGGGCACCATCCCTGGGAGCTGAAGGAGTCATCCCTGGCTGCTCGTGGCCATCAGGCCTTGCCTTGCTGTGCCTCTGCCCACAAATGGCCAGAGAGGCAGGAGGTGGTGAGGGATCAGCAGCCCCGTCAGCTCTTGAGGAAGGAATGTCCTCTTGCTAAGGTTTGAGCTGCACTGCGGTGGCAGGGGCTGGGTTTGCAGCACCAGCAGGCGATTTGCTTTGCAGAATGTCAAAAATGGTAAAGCAGGGAACAGCCTTTGGGATGGACCACAGCTACTGTTCCACCTTCCTCTCCCCTCCACCACCCAATCGAGCCAGCAGGCGTTGGCAGGGAATAGTCACCCATGCCATGGACTGCATCGAAGCTGGAAATTGGAGTAAAACATTTGGGAGCTGAGGGCAGTCAGCACAGACATGGGGACAGTGAAATGGTGTATTTCTGAGGGAGAGCAAATTGCTCTGATACAGAGCGTGCAGGAGAATGTGAAGATCAGCAAGGACGAGGGTACTGGGTGCACTTCCCAAGAGAGCTGCAGGGGGGCTCAGAGCTCTTGACTGCTTGCTCCCCCCAGAGAGTCTGTGCTCAGAACTGGCTGCCACTCTCGGGGGGAGGGATTTGGTTTTCCATGTAAATCTCCTCCTTTCTCATCAGTGGAAATGCCTCTTGGCAGCCACTATAGCCTCATATTCTATTTTCTGCATGAAAATCCAGATGTCTTGACAAAAGTATAGAAGTGGAAGAACAGAAATCCCCACACCTATGTCCTCCACCCAGAGGGAATTATGAAGCTAATAGAAACTAAATAAGCATATCTTGGAACAACTGAAGACCAAAAGCTTCAGTCACTCTTCTCCGGTCTCTTCCTTCCAAGGGTGCTGGAGGACTGCCAGCTGCTGGGCGGAGAGCACTGCTCCCTCTACACTGTCATGTCCTATGGCCACAGCTTGCCTACCTGCAACCCGCTGTGCTATGGGGCCATCCTGCATCAGGCTGTGTGCATCTGGCTGGTGGCAGGGACATGGCTGGCCGGTTCCCTGCCTCCTGCTCTGCATACAAGACTCACCTGCTAGTTGGCTCTCTGTGCCCACAGGCACATCTGCCACTTCTTCAGTGTTCCGCCAGCCGTGCTGGCCATGGCTTGTGCTGGCACTTCTGCAAACAAGGCTGTGATTATCTGCAGTGTTGGCAGTGTGGCCCTCAGCTGCTTCCTCTCCGCCTTCACTTCTTACAGGCGCAGAGCAAGAGCGATCCTGTGGCTCTGCTGTGCAGAAGGCAGGCACAGAGCTGCCTCAACCTGTGCTTCCCATTTCACTGCTGTGGCCTGTTCCTATGGCCCATGGGTCTTCATGGGAAGTGACCTCAAACGGGTCACTAGACAGGGCACTGCTTGTTCTTTACACGGCTCTTACTCCCCTGCCGAACACATTTCGCACACCCTAAGAAACAAGGATGGGAAAGCTGCTGGTATTTGCTCACCTGCAATACACAACTGGCAGGGTTGTAGTGTTTGACAGCTGAAATGATGGCTCAGTATGTTGCCATGTGAGGAAAATGCTCTAAAGCTCAACTTACCAAAAGGGGGTAACCATTCTGTGGATCAGATCTGCACAGGGTCCTGTGCCCTGGAAAGTGGGCAACACTTTTTCCTTGTGCTGTGGGAGTGACTGAGCACTGGCATAGGTATGCCAGGGAGTTTGCTGAGCCTCCCCCCTCAGAGAGATTAAAACCCCACCTAGACACAGGCCTGGGCAACTGGCTCTAGCTGGTCCTGCTTGAGCAGGGGGGGTGGACCCCATGACTTCCAGGGGTCCCTTCCAACCTCAGCTCTTCTGTGATTCTCTCATTCTGTGAGAGCAGCTGATGTTGAGCAGCTCAAGGTCCTCAGCATCTGAAGGGATGCAAGGTTATCTATATTGTCCTCTCTCTCTTTCTCGTCTTAGTGCTAAGAAATGGCATTTTCAGGACTGCTTTGTAGAGGCTGAGTGCCTCTCTTACTGGCATGTTATCAGTGTCATTTCTGGTGCCCCGGCCTCAGTGTTTGCAGCCTGTGGGGAGCCTGGCTTGTCTCGGGCATTCCACTCCCTGCTGCTGTGTGAATACATCCCTGAGGCAGCAGTCCCTTTACAGAGCAGGGGCTGGTCCTACACCTGCACACCTCCCCCAAGGAGAAGACTAGGGACAGCTGGGACCATCTAAGGCTGGAGGAGTTTCTGCAATTGTAATGTGGGGATTCTTTGTGGCTGCAGCAGTTTGCATGTTCTCTACTTTGTACATTACCCCTGACCCACAGACTTGGGACAGGGAGAGGCTCCATGTCTAGAAAGGCCACAACAGCTTCCACTCTGCTGTGGTTCCTCTCTCTTTTCTACTGAGAAAAGAGCTGACAGCCTCAGTCAAACTCTTGAGCTCGCTAAAGCTGATGGTGTTGGATTCATTGCCTTAACTGTAGGGCCTGAAGGACCTGCCTAGAGTCATGCCGAGAGGCTGAGAGCTGGCCCTGAGTGCCCTGGTTCTCAGCGGTGTGTGTGCATGTTCATGCTCACGTACATGTTCCCCTGGCTGTGCTCATGTGCGCTTTTGCACATACGTGTGTCTGTGAGTGCTTGTGGTAATGCACATGCAAGCGTGAGTGTGCACAAATGTTGCGCGCCAGTGTGTTTGGGCACGTCTGTTGATAAGTGTGTATGTCTTTTATCACATGCACGTGCCTTCATGCAGCTTAGCGTGGACGGGTGTGACATTGGTCTGTGTATATGAAAGTGTGTGGCCATATGTGGTGGATATGTGCTTTTATGTGTGTCCATCTCTGTACCTGAGCGTGCACTCATAACTGTACGCAAATACACGTGTGCAAGAGCATGCATATGTGTAAGCATGTGTGTTTGAATATCTGTGCATACATGTTGGCATGGGGGGTGGCTGTGCCTGTGTCTGCACATGGGCTCCTTTGGGAACCTGTGTGCACACACCTCTTCATAAGTGCACACATACGAGTTACTGTTTGGGTGCGTGCAAGCTCACGTGTGTGGTTGTGCCCATGTGTGTGAGACTGTGTGCACACACGTCTGTGTGTGTGCGTGCCTGTGAGTGTGCATACCTCTGTGTGTGTGTATAGGTGTGCACCCATGAGGGTATGTCAAAGTTCTTGCTAAAGTCAAGGTACCCCAGAGCCAGTGCTCCTCCCCTTCCCCACAGTGCCAGGCACCTCCTCAGAGAAAGCAAGGAGGTTGGTGAGATGTGATTTCTTCTTCTACTGTGGGTGCTGCTTCGTTCCCAGAGAGTCTGCAGGAGGATCAGGGTTGTGGTAGACCTGTGGAGAAGCCATACCAGGAAAAACTGAGGAGAAATAGGCATCGAGTACATCAGCCTTTTCCCCATCATTTGTCACCAAGTCCCCTTCCTCAGCCAGCAATGAGCCCTCATCTACTCAGCCTTCCTTTTGCTGCCAAGAGGCTCAGAGGTACCTGTCTACATTCCCTTCACCTGCCTTGCACGTTTCCACTGCATGAAAAGCTTTGGCTTTTCCTGACTCACCTTTGTGCACATTGCAGAGGACCATCCTTGTGCTCTGAGGACGCTGTCCTTGGAGGTTAGCCAGCTCTCCTGGGACCCTCTGTGCTCCAGGGCAGTTTCCCATGGCATCCTGCCAAGCAGGTAGGTCCCTGCTGAGACTAAGATGTGCCCTTCTGAAGTTGGGGGCAGAAGTCATCCTGTTTGTCTTGGTCAGTCTCTGAGGATCTTCAGAGGCACAGCCTCATGGTCACTGCAGGGAAAGCTGCCCTGGAACTTCACATCATCCAACAGTTCTCCTCATTGGTGAGTAGCAGGTCTAACGGAGTCTGTCTTCTAGTCCCTTCATGGATTGCCTGCATCAAAAATTTGTCTTCCAGATGCCCTAGACATGTCCTGCTTTGCTTGTGCCCAGCCACTTTGCTCCTGCAGCAGATACTGAGGTGGGAGAAGCCAGCCATGAGTAGCAGGGCCTGTGACTGTGAGGCTTTCCCCAAGTGCCTGACATCAGGAGGCATCATCTGCCTCCTCTTCTTGAGCAGGAGGTGTGTAGCAGACATGTAACTACACCACCACCTGTGTCACAGCGGTAGTGTCAGAGCCTCCCCTGGCATGCTGTCCCCCATGCACACCTCTTCTAGCCCTTGTGGTCTCCCTGTTCTTCAGTCTACGGCACACCTCCCCCTCCATACCTACTTTGAACTCCTCCTTCCAAGGGTAGCAGCTGTTTGCAAAGACACTCTTGCCCTCACCTTGCCAAACCCTTTCCACTCCTGTCCAGCAGTCCTCACTCTTCCAAGGGGGTCCCCTGGGGACAGAAGCCAAAGCTGCTGAGTGCTGCCACACCCCGCTCCTGCCATGCACGCTGCCCACATGAGCTCTCGAGGGAGAGGGATTCTCTTCTGACTTCTGTGCTGTGCTTTACACCTCACTCTTAGTAAATAAAATGGATGAAGTTCCCTTCAGGGAACATGTCCTTCCAGCCCTGTGGGACCAGCTCAGATTCCAGACATCCTCATGTAGGAGCTTATTCCACCCAAACTCCCTGCCCTGCAGGGGTGAACCTCAGAGCCATCTTTGTTACTGGCATAATTCATAGAATTAGCTGTATAGAATATGTATCTATACATAGAATTCATCAAATCATAGAATGGTTTGGGTTGGAAGGGACCCTGAAAGAACATCTAGTCTAACTCGCCCACCATGGGCAGGGAAATCTCTCATTAGGTCAGCTTGCTCAAAGCCCCATCTAACCTGACCTTGAACACTTCCAATGTTGGGGCATCCACAACACCTCTGGGCAACACCTTCCAGGGTCTCACCACTTTCATCGGAAAATATTTCTTCTTCATGCCCAAGCTAAATCTACCCTCTTTCAGTTTAAAGCCACTGCCCCTTGTCCTGTCACTACAGAGCCTGGCAAAATGTCTTTCTCTCTCTTTCTTATAAGGCCCCATTAAGTGTTGAAAGGCCACAAGAAGGCCTCCCCAGACACTTTCCCCTCTCCACACTCAACAACCCCCACCTCTCTCACTCTTTCTTCATAGAAGATGTGTTCCAACCCTCTGATCGTTTTCGTGGCCCTCCTCTGGACCTGCTCTAACAGTCTCTACAGACTCTTCCCACAGTCAGTGAAGAGACCTCAGCTCACACACAGGACTTATCCCATCCCACAGCAGATGTGCACAGTAAATGGGACAAATCATCTTTCTGGACACACTGATCCTGCAACTGAGCGATCATGGCCTCTACACTCCCCAGCTGGCATAATCCCACAGCAGGGCCTGCCTACCTGGTCACGTGTGCATGGCTTGCTTCATCACGCGATCAGAAGGGAACCCACAGGCTGTCCTACCAGAGCCTACAAGCACCTCCATCCCATGGCTAAAGCCCACATCCATGTCCATGGTACTCAGGGACAGACAGAGAGCAGGGAAAGGGCTTTGGTGTGGGCAGATGGGCTCAAGCTGGGCACGTTACTCTCATCACCTGCATCTCCCACTCTCACCCAGTGCAGAGCAGTCTTCCCGCAACCACGCTGAACCCTTGCAAAAAGGACACGCAGAAGAGGATTCTGTTCAAGTCCAACACTGTGCAGTGGTCCTGGACAGTGTAGACAGCCTTTGTTTGGGTGCCTTGAGTCTTCTCCATTAACTCAGGTGACTGGACATCCAGATCTGTGTGTGTGTATGTGTGTTGTGTAAGACAGTTTTTCAGTCTGTCTTCAGTGTCCTTCACCGGACTCTTCCGGCATGTTGAGATGAGTCCTCTGCCCACACTGATGTGTTTTGCACGGGAAATGCTTGGGCCTCTCATCCTGTCATGCAAAATACGCCTTCACTGGGGAATGTGCCTGGCATAAAGCAGGAAATGAAAAGCTGCAATCGAGGAAGCCAAAACACAGCCCATAGCATTAGCTGGCATGTCTTCCATTCAAGATGAGCTTGTCAGAAAATAACCACCTCTACAAGGGATGCCTCTGGCAGCCTGGGGCAGGAAAGGTCCATGATAAAAGCCAGCCCAGCTCCTCGCTCTCTCATCCACTTCTCTTGCTTTCTTCTCCTTGAGCGTCAGGTGAGTCTGAGCCCCTTCTCCTTCTCTGTTTTCTCTAAAAGGAGGTCTCACCTCAATGGACCTCTCAGCTGACACTAGCCTTGTCCTGTGCCAGATCTTGTGGGTGCTTGTTGTGGGAGAGGGAAGTGGTGAGAAAGTTAGCCATGGAGGGAAGCTGGGACTGTAGTGAGGTAGCTTCTAGACTAAGAGGCTGGACAGTAGCTGCACAGGAGGTGGTGGGTCTTTTTGGGCCCTGTCAGGATAAGGCCAAGAAGCCCTCATACATCTCTGCACAGCCTCCACCTCCCGGTCCTGCATGGTCTTTGGCTCCCTCATGGTGTGGTGACAGGCTGCTCCTCATGCATCCCTGTGTTTTGCTTCCTCCCTGCCCTCTCTCCCAGGTGCCCCTCAGGCCCCAAGACATGTCCTGCTACGACCAGTGCCAGCCCTGCCAGCCCTGCCAGCCCTGCGGCCCGACCCCGCTGGCCAACAGCTGCAACGAGCCCTGTGTCAGGCAGTGCCAGAACTCCACTGTTGTCATTGAACCCCCTGCTGTGGTGGTGACCCTGCCCGGACCAATCCTCAGCTCCTTCCCGCAGAACACCCTTGTGGGATCCTCCACCTCCGCTGCTGTTGGCAGCATCCTCAGCTGTGATGGAGTGCCCATCTCCTCTGGGTGCTGTGACCTCTCCTGCATTACCAGCCGCTACTGTGGCAGAAGGTGCCCCCCCTGCTAAAGATGCTGGCAATGGACCCTGACAAGGACCCCCAGGAACTCAGAACGTGGTGCTGGACACAGGATCGAACTTCATGCCATTGTTTTAAGAGCAGCTGACCATGTCTGACTTGCCCTGCAAGGGCAGACTGGAAGGGGCCAGCCTGGGCTCTCTGAAAACATGGCCAATGTCTACCTCTCCTATCTTCCACTCACCTTTTTCTCTCTTTTCTTTGTTGTCTTGTCCTCCTCTCAAAGCCTGCAGTGAGGACCCCAGAAACCAGCCTGCTAACCTCTCTCCCATTGCCAGGCAGGTCCCCACATGCCCTGTGGGAACTCTGCCACAGCAAAAGGGAAACAGCTTCTTGGCTGCTCCTGCTGCTCCCCTCGCTGGGGGCCTCCACTTGGAGGGACCTCATTTCCCTCTCCAAAATCATTAAAATTTGCTGCAACCTTGTCTGTGTCCCTTAGGGGGTCTGACCATCTGCATACTGACTGCTGATGAAGAAAGCCATTGCTTTGTGGAAGGAAATAGGTGGGGGCACAGGGCAACCCTTCATCACTGCTCGAGGCGGAGGGTGGGACGCACTGCAGCGATTCCTCTTCCAGGCACTGCCTCTTGAAGCTGAGGAAGACAGCCCTAGTTACTCCGCTGCCAATGGCCATCAGTCCTTGCCTTGCTGCGTCTCTGCTCAGAATTACCCCCTTGGCCCTGCAGCACGTCATGGGAACAGCAATCTGTTGTCCTCCAGAGAGGCACTGTGGGCATGTGGGAGGCCCTGGGGAGGTCAGCAGTCTCACAAACTCCCCTGTCCCTGGGAACACAACACCCCCTTGGCTGAAGGCAGGCCCAGGACAGTGACTGTTGCATGAACATGCAACGCTGCTCTGTGCTGCCTTGTGTGCCTCAAGCACAGCTTTCCTGAGGCCCAGCAGCTCTACAGACCCACAAGTGCTGCAATGCAACTCTGCTCTGGAAAGGTGCTGTGGGAGAGGAGATAACGCCCAGCTCCACAGGGTCATGTCACTGACAGTGGGATTTGATTCCAGCCTAAATCTACCCTCCTTTAGCTTAAAACCATTACTCCTTGTGCTGTCACAAGAGGCCTTGCTAAAAAGATTCTCCCCATCTTTCCTGTAGGCCCCCTTTAAGTACGGAAAGCCTGCAATAAGGTCTCCTCACAGCCTTCTCTTCTCCAGGATGAACAACCCCAACTCCCTCAGCCTGGCCTTGTAGGAGAGGGGCTCCAGCCCTCGGATCATTTTGGTGTCCCTCTTCTGGACCTGCTCCAACAGGTCCACGTCCTTCTTGTGCTGAGGGCTCCAGAGATGGACGCAGGGCTCCAGGTGAGGTCTCTCCAGAGCAGAGCAGAGGGCCAGAATGACCTCCCTTGATCTGCTGGCCACACTGCTTTTGATGCGGCCCAGCATATCGTTGGCTTTCTGGGCTGCAAGCACACATTGTTGACTCATGTCCAGCTTTTCATCCGCCAGGACCCCCAAGGTCTTCTCCACAGGGCTGCTCTCAACCCCTTCATCCCCCACCCTGTATTGATATTGGGGGTTGTCCTGTCCCAGGTGCAGGGCCTTGCACTTGGCCTTCTTGAACCTCATGAGGTTCACACAGGCCCACCTCTCCAGCTTTTCCAGGTCCCTTTGGATGACATCTCGTCCTTCTGGCGTGTCAACCGCACCACTCAGCTTGGTGTCATCTGCAAACTTGCTGAGGGTGCAGTCAATCCCACTGTCTATGTCATTGATGAAGATATTAAACAGCACTGGTCCCAGCACAGATCCCTGAGGGATTCCACTTGTCACTGGTCTCTGTGTGGACATTGAGCCGTTGACCACTACCCTCTGGATGCGACTATCCAGCCGATTCCTTACCCACCAAACAGTCCACCCATCAAATCCATGACTCCCCAATTTAGAGAGAAGGATGTTGTGGGGGACTGTCTCAAAGGCTTTACAGAAGTGCAGATAGATGACATGCATTGCTTTTCCCTTGGCCACTGATGCAGTCATTCCTTCATAGAAAGCCACTAGGTTGAGTCAGGCAGGACTTGCCCTTGGTGAAGCCATGCTGGCTGTCTCGAATCACCTCCCTGTCCTCCCCGTGCTTTAGCATAGCTTCTAGGAGGATCTGCTCCATGATCTGCCCAGGCACAGAGGTGAGGCTGACAGGTGGGTAGTTCCCAGGGGCCTCCTTTCTTCCCTTGTTAAAATTGGGCACAGTGTTTCCCTTCTTCCAGTCAGCAGGGACTTCACCTGACTGCCATGACTTTTCAAATATCATGGAGAGTGGCTTGGCAACTACATCAGCCAGTTCCCTCAGGACTCTGGGATGCATCTCATCAGAACTCATATACCTGTGTACGTTCAGGTTCCTCAGGAGGTCTCGAACCTGATCTTCCCTTACAGTGGGAGGGACTTTAGCCCCTGGTCCCCATCTTGCAGTCCATCGGCTTGGGAGGGGTGAGGACAGCAGTTGTCAGTGAAGACTGAGGCAAAGAAATTGTTGAGTATGTCAGCCTTCTCCTCATCTCCTGATACTAGGTCGCCATTCTTGTTCATCACAGGGGTACCCTTCCTTTAACCTTCCTTTTCTGGTTGACTCACCTCTAGAAGCCCTTCTTGTTATTCTTTACATGCCTTGCCAAATTCAGCTCCAGCTGCACCTTGGCCTTCCTGACCCCCTCCCTACACAACCAGGCAACTTCCCTGTACTCTTCCTAGGATACCTGTCCCTGCTTCCACTGCCTGTGCAGTTCCCTCTTACTCTTGAGTTTGACCAGCAGGTCTCGACTCAGCCATGCTGCTCTCTTCCCTTCCTTGCCTGATTTCTTACACTTGGGGACTGAGAGCTCTTGCGCTCTATGGAAGGTGTCCTTAAAGATCTGCCAGCTCTGTTCCGTTCCCATGTCCCTGAGGAGCGTTTCCCAAGGGTTCTTTCTGACTAACTCCTTGAAGAGCTGCAAGTTTGCTGTTCTAAAATTTAGGCTCCTGACTACACTCCTCGCTTTTCCCATATGCCTCAGGAGTGTGAACTCTGCCAATGCGTGATCACTGCAGCCAGGCCGCCTCCAGTCTTGACATCACCTGAGAAAGCTAATGGGCATAGCTCTTGGGAAGGCTCCCCAGGGACTACAGACATAGCGCTGAACAAAGAATGACTCTTCAGGCCATTGCTTTCAGAGGAATTCACCATCCTGAACTGCTCCTGCAAATGCTGGCAGGAAGGGGCCAGCCTGCGTTTAGCTGGAAACATGGGCTGTGTCTCTCCACCCATGCTTCCACCTACCTCTTTCTTTCTCTTTTCATTCTTTTCTTCTGCTCCCCTGGGCTGCAAGGATCTCTGCAGGAAAGGCAGACAGATGCCCTGCATGAACTTCACCGTGGCCGAGGGTGAGACTACAGTCTTTTACTTGCCCCTGGTGACCCCTGCATGCAGGGGCTCTGCTTGGAGTGACCTCGATTCCCTATTTAGACTCATTAAAGATTTCTGCATCCCAGCCTGGGCCTCCAAGTGGTCCTTTCCTCCATGTATGCCCTCCCAAGCTGCTCAGGGAGAATGGATTTGCTCTTGGCAGGGGATGAGATGAGGGTATGAGGAGACCCTTCACTAATCCCAGAAGAATGGCAGGTTGGGACACACTGCAGAGGGTCCTCGTGGCAGCACTATCCCTTGGCAGTATGCCAAACCACCCAGACTACCTCAGAGCAAGTGGCCATCAGCCCTTGCCTTGCGGTGGCTCTGCCCAGCTCTAGCCCCACAGAGCCTGCAAACAAGGAGCACAACCTCTGCTTTCCTCAAGTGAGAAGCTAGGACTCTGGGAGGCCATGGAGGCAAGCCACCCTGTAAGCTCTATAGGGAATGGGGCACCTCTTGCTCTAGTCAGTGCTGTGCTGGGGAAGGAGGAGAGGACAGAAGAGGTCCCCAAAGGACAGCAGGAGTGCTGATGGGTGGAATAGTCTCAGGGATGGCCCATGGCCTCACCTCCACCTTCTCCTCCCCACCATTGCCCATCTAGAGCCGTGGCCAGCACACATGGGCATGGGCAGCAGGGATCAGCCCCCCAAGCAGCCCTACCGCCACGCCTACAGCACTTGGCAGGGCCCACGTTTTGGCAGGCATGCAGGGCTGACATCATTCACAAGTCAGTATTGGGATTAACCACACTGGGTCACACACTAGAGTCCCTGGGAGCCCAACAGCCCCATGGGCCAGGGCAGTCCAAGGACAGTAACCAGTGCCCACAGCCCCATCGCTGCTCTGCGGTGCCTCGTCAACCCAAGCATGGACGGAGCAGCTTTCCTCAGGCCCAGCACCTCTAAGGTCCTGCTATGTCAGGACCAGCTCTGCACCGGAAAAGCTCTGGAGCTTTTCTCACCCCAGGCCCCTTGAGATGTGAAGGTGACAATGGGACACGCTCAGCGCTACCTGTGAGGTGTCTATGGCAGGCAACTTGTGTTCACGAGGGTACCTCTTGCTTCCACCGATGCTCTTGGGCACTGGTTTGATCCAAAGCACACCAGAGGCCTCAGCCAGGAAGAGCCTGATGGACAGAACACAACCATCCATCCATGCATGCATCCATCCATGCATCCGTCCACTGATGCTCTTGGGCACTGGTTTGATCCAAAGCACACCAGAGGCCTCAGCCAGGAAGAGCCTGATGGACAGAACACAACCATCCATCCATGCATGCATCCATGCATGCATCCATCCACAAAGGGGCCTGTGGAAACTGCCCTTTCCGCAGCTGGGAATTAGACAGCCTTTTCTTCTGGAGAGTCAGGTTGTGAAGTCCTTTGCCAACATCCCCTCCTCTTGCCTGCCTGCCCAATGCTGAAGCAGGGTGACCGAGGTGTCAAGGCACTGACCCCAGCTCCCTTGCAAACAAGGTGAATGAGGACTCTGTAAGCCAAGCTCTGCAGGCCTCAGTGCCACAAAATGTCTGTCCCTGGCACATCCCGGTGGGAAATGCCCACTTTTCAGCCATCCCTCCACAGTTTACAGCTGCTGAGTAACAGGGCAAGTGGCAGCGTGGCACAGCGGGTCCCTACAGACAGTTGGGCTCTCCAGGGTCCCACAGCCCGCTGAACTCAAAACAGGGGCTCAGGCACGCAGGGCCCAGCAGGCCAGGTGAGGTGCCCTGCACTTTCCTCCTGCTTGAGACTTGGGGCAGGGCCACTGATCCCTTCCATCTCTGTGGCTGCTGGACACGTTCTTGTCATAGCCAGAGAACAAGGGCTCGCTCACCTCCTCCCACACAAGCCCCGCACTGTTGGCACTGGGGTGAATTGTGAATATCTGGGCAACCCAGCTCCTCACCCTGCCTGGGACCCCCAGAGTTCTCCACTCTCTCCCTGCCCCACAGGCAGCCCTAGGGCACAAGCACCATAGAACAGAATCATAGAATGGAAAGGACCTCTACGATCATCAGTCCAGTCATCAACCCAACACCACCATGCCCACTAAACCACGTCCCAGAGTGCCACGTCTACCTGTTTTTTGAACACTTCCAGGGATGGTGACTGGGGACTCCTGCCCTGGGGATGCAGTGGCACATGCACTCATCAGCCCAACCACAGAGCACATGCTGGAGCATTCCCACCAGCACCCAGCTACCCAGCACCTCCAAGCCAGGCCGAGCTATCACTCTGCTTGCAGCACGCTTGTCCCAGCAATGACTATGCTCATGCTGGCCCAGCACCACAGGAGAAATCAAAGGTCAACAAGCTTCCTGGTGCAGAAAGGATGCCACAGCAGCAGAGGCAACTGGGAGAAGATGACAACAAAGCCCACTGCCCATTCTCCCACGGCTGGCAGGAAGTAGACTTTCTTCATCGTGACAGTGGTTTTTGGTAGAGCAGTTTGCATATGGTGACATAATGATCAAAGGACGTGGCTGAGAGGGTCAGGAACTCAGTCATGCCCAGGAAGAAGTGGAAAAATGACTGTGCCAGGCAGCAGGAACCACAAATGATAGTCCTGGTGGCAAGGAAACTCTCTAGTGTTTTGACGACAATGGTGGTGGTGCAGCAGATCTCCAAGGAGGAAAGCCTGCCAAGGAAGACCTACATCGGGATCGTCAGGGAGCCCACTGCTCACTCCCCACAGTGACAAGGGTGAGGCTGTTCCCACCATGGTGCAGAGACACATGGGGAAGGCAAAGACAAGCAGGGCCACGTGCCACCTGGGGAGGCCACTGTGCTTGACTACCTTTGTGTTTGCTTCGGGGCAATGTACTGCCCTGCTTGGAACAGCTTTCTCATGTCCAGAGGCAATCAGCTGCTCAGGCAAGAGGGAAGAACCAAAGGTGTGCTGGGGTAAATCTTTTGTGTCTCTCGGTGTCAGAAGAATAAAATCAACCGCTGCTGCAAGGCAAGGTAACCACTTTACCCCAGATGAAAGTCTCGACCTGCCAGGGCTGAGGAGCAGGTGGTAGACCACAGTAAAGAGAACTTGGCAGAGCCAAGCCATTTCTGGTTTCTTGCAATGGACCTTTGCCATGTAAGGGCTGACTCCGGCTGCAACTCATTCTATGTCTGGTAATGCCTGGGTGCATGGGTTTCATAATTGCCCCATTCTTAATGCTTACTTTGAATGTCCAAGGAGCCTGTCAGCAGTAATAACAGCCTTGGGTGGAGATGGTGGTGCCTGTCCTTGGGAAGGGAAAAACCACTGGGAAAGTGTCCCCTCTGTGACACTTTTCTGAGGCGATGCTGGCAGGCCAGAAGGTGCCACGTTAACCCAGAACACTCTGAGCCCTTTCTGGGAAGCAGGAGAGCCTTGTGGGAAACACCCGACTCCCCTCCCTGCCTTGCACAGAGCCTCTCATTCTCCACAGGTAGCGCTGAGCGAGGGCGGCTCTTTGCTGCCTTCAGGAGCACTGATCTGCAGCCACCATCACGGAGAAGAGGTGCTGAGCTCTGTTGGGTGTGGCTGAGATGGAGTGAGTTTTCCCCATAGCAGCCCTCATGGTGCTGTGCTTTGGACTGGTAGCAAGAAAGGTGTTGACAACACACCGGTGTTTTGGCTGCTGCTGAGCAGTGCTCCACAGCATCAAGGCTGTCTCTCCAATATTCCCCCATCTGGCTGGGGGCGGGCAAGAACTGGGGAGGGGGCACAGCCTGACCCAAAGTGATCAAAGGGATATTCCATACCATATGATGTCTGCTCAGCAATAAAAGCTATGACAAAGGAGGAGGAGGGGGGAGATCTGTTCTTATGATGTTTGTCTTCTGGAACGACTGTTATGTGTACTGAAGCCCTACTAACCAGGCAGTGGCTGGACATTGCCTGCTAATCGGAAGTAAAGGATATATCTTTTGTTTTCCTTTGCTTCTGTGCGCGACCGTTGCTTTGCTTTATAAAACTGCCTTTATCTTGACCCATGAGTTTCTGCTATCTTATTCCTCTCCATACCCGCACTGCGTCCTGCCGAGGAGGGCAGGAACGGAGCGGCTGGGTGGGCACCTGGTGCCCAGCCAAGGTCAGCCCACCCCATGAGCCCAGGCACTGACTGCAAGGAGGACCTGGGGATGCCGGTGCCGCTGTCGATGCCGAAGCCGTTCCCAGGACCGGTGGCGGCGGCGGTGCCGGGGGCGGAGCGGCAGCGCCCCCTGTCGGTCCCGGCCGGGGCTGTCCCCCCGCCCCCCCCCCCCCACACGCCCGGCCCCGCCCGCCGCGGTTCGTGCCCGCCCGCAGCCCCGGCTCCTCTCCCCGTGCCTCCCACGCCGCAGTAATACACCGCCGCGTCCCCGCGCCGGGGCCGGGAGAGCCGCAGGGCGCTGGACCGGCGGTCTGCCGCCACCGACAGCTGCCCCGGAGGGTCCTGCACGTACTTGGAGTCTTTAAGAGTGAGCGCGATGAATGTGGGGCCTTGGCCCGGGAGCTGACGGTACCAGCTGATGTACTCATAACTCTGTATGTTGGGGTGTGAGCAGTTGATGCTGATGTCGGTGTCCTCAGTGGTCTCTGCCGAGGGGTCCTGCTGCACCTGGGCTCTGCCCACAGCCACTGCACAGAAAGGAGAAGGGAAGCCCAAAGGTCATCAAAGAGCGCCCACCTCTGATTTTTCCCAGAGAAACTGTTGTGAAGAGTGGCAGAGAGACAGAGCCAGACTGGAACGGATGGAGAGCTGTTCAGCTGGGATGGAGAGTGATCCTGGTGTGGGTGTGTGGAGTGAGGGACAAAGGCTGGCAGGGAATTTGGAACTGATGCGTGCAGAGATGGGATGAAAGTCAGGTGCATGGATGGATGGACGGACAGCGAGAGGGAGAGGCAACGGAAGAGTTGGGTGTGTACCAGTGAAGGAAGGAGGGCTGAATTCAGAACAGAAATAAAGGCTGAATGCACGGGGGGATGAGAGGATGTTTGGCACAGTGCAGGAAAGCAAAACTGTGCGCACAGCTATGAAGGAAGCAGAGGGAGAGATGAGAGAGGGGTCTCAGAGCAGGAAGAGGGTTAGGGATGGTAGATGCATGGAGAGATGGCTCAGAAGAGGGGTCCATGCACGGATGGACAGAGGAAGAGTAGCCAGCAAGAGTGGGTGTTGCAGTGAAGGAGGGCTGAAATCAGGGCAATAGTACCAGCCGAATACCAGAGGCAAGAGTGCGTGCCCGGAGCAGCAGGCGCACGTGCCAGCCAAGTTGTGATGGTAGAGATGATGGGAACAAAGGAGGCTACGTAGGGGGGACTGCAGAGCTCTGGGAAAGGGGGAGCAGAGAGGGCAGAGAGGCCGGGAGGGGAAAGAGACGGTGCAGAAGGAGAGGCCCGAGCTGGCGCTGGGCTCCCTGGGGAGCAGCCCGGGCACAGAGCCTACCCCCCCGCCACCGCCGCCAGCCCCGCGCACCCAGCAGCACCGCGGCCAGCCCCGCCAGCCCTGCGCCCCGGCACCGCCGCATCCCGCCGCTCCGCCGCCCGCGCCTCGCTGCCCGCCGCCAGCCCCGGCTCTCTGCTCCGGCCGCGCCGCCTCCTCTCCTCTCCTCTCCTCTCCTCTCCTCTCCTCTCCTCTCCTCTCCTCTCCTCTCCTCTCCTCTCCTCTCCTCTCCTCTCCTCTCCTCTCCTCTCCTCTCCTCTCCTCTCCTCTCCTCTCCTCTCCTCTCCTCTCCTCTCCTCTCCTCTCCTCTCCTCTCCTCTCCTCTCCTCTCCTCTCCTCTCCTCTCCTCTCCTCTCCTCTCCTCTCCTCTCCTCTCCTCTCCTCTCCTCTCCTCTCCTCTCCTCTCCTCTCCTCTCCTCTCCTCGCCGCCGCCGCCAGCTCCGCCCCGGGGCTGAGCCCTGCGCCGGCGCCGCTCGGGGGCTCGCCCGGGCTCCCAGTGCTCAGCGGCTCTGCACGGGCACAACTTTGTCTCCTGCAAGCCCACTCTGCCCGTCCTCTCCCACCAACAACAAGCCTGCCCAGTGCCCGCTCCAGCCTGCGGCAGCTGCAGGGCCCTCACCCGCCACATGCACCAGCTTCCCAGAGCTGCCTGCCACCGCAGGGGCTGCAAAGAGCAGCCACGCATTTCCTGCCCAGGGGAAGGAGCAGGCTGCAGAGTCTCCCTTCAGCTGCCTCTCCCCAGTGCCGGCACAAGGCCTGACAGCTCTGCTGAGGCCGAGGGGGTTTGAGGACAAGTGAGCCCATGGGTGTGCAGGGCTCAAGGAGGGCTGGGAAAGGGTGGGAATCTCAGAATGCAGGTGAGAAGGCACCTCCAGAGGTCATCTAGATGCAACCCTCTGCTCAAATAGATCCCATCAGATTGGCTTGGCAAAACTCACATTCGGTCCATCCTTGAACACCTCCTGGGATGGTGTCCTGGTTGCGGCTGGGATAGAGTTAATTTTCTTCCTAGTAGCAGGCATAGTGCCATGTGTTGGATTTAGTAGGAGAAGAATGTTGATAACACACTGATATTTTTAGTTGTTGCTCAGTACTGCTTATGCCAGTCAAGGACATTTCAGCGTCCTATGCTCTGCCAGGCGCACAAGAAACTGGGAGGGGGCAGAGCCAGAATAGTTGATCCCAACTGACCAAAGGGCTATTCCATACCATATGGTGTCACGCTCAGTATAGAAAGAGGGGGGGGACTGGCTGGGGAGCAGCGATCGCTGCTCGGGAACTGTCTGGGTATCAGTCGGTGGGTGGTGAGCAATTGCATTGTGCATCACTTCCTTTGTATAATATTATTATTATTATCATTATTATATTGTTATTATTATCATTACTATTTTATTTTATTTCGATTATTAAACTGTTCTTATCTCAACCCAGGAGTGTTTCTCACTCTTACTCCTCCAATACTCTCCCTCATCCCATCAGGGTCTAAACCACGACAGATGGACATTGCACTGCCTCAATGGGAAACACCTTCCTTTTCTCATTATTTCTTTTAGCCTATTGCTTAATCAGCTTTCCCCATGTCCCAGTTGCTTCTTCACGGCCTCTACTCCTATCACTGACACCTTCCAGTATGTTGGTCCATCTTTGTCTCCTCTGATTAAGTAGTTGTAGAAAGCAAGCAGGTCTTCCCTGAGCCATCTCTTCTCCAAAACAGGCAGGCCTGGTTCTCTCAGCTTCTCCTCGCATGTCATGTTTGACAGCGCCCTAACCCCTGGGTTGCCTCTGTTGGACTTGCATGGCTGTGTCGCTATCCTTCCTTGATGTGGGAGCCCCAGTCTGGAAGCAGCACTGCAGAGGTGGTCTCAAATGGGACAGAGGGGCAGGGACACTTCCCTGCACCTGCTGGCAACACTTTGGCTGTCACAGCTCAGGGTGTGTTTGGTCTTCTTTGCTGCAAGGGCACGCTGCTGTCTCACGTTCAGCTAAGTGTCTCCTAAAACCACACATCCTTTTCTGTGCAACTGCTTCCTCGGCAGCCTGTCCCCAACGTGTCTGAGTGCGTGGTGTGGTTTCTAGCCCAGACGCAAAGCCTTGCCCTTGCTCTTTTTGGCCTTCATGAGGTTCTAGCCAGCCCATTTCTTCATGGTCACAACTCTTGGAGCCTGCTAGTCGAGCACATTTTCCACCCACCTTATCAGCCTCTTAATGAACCTATTCATCATCAGGAAGTACTGGAGAGGGAGTCAAAGGTCCTTCTAAAATCCAGGTGCACACATGTCCCCTGCCCTTCCTCTTCTCTAGACTTCCTCTCACATCATGACAATGAGCAATGAGGTTGGCCTTGGGCAACAGCAGAGCTGCAGCTCAAAAGAGACTCCATGGAGAGGGGAATCAGGCCTGGCTGAGCTCTCCCAGCAGAGCTCCCTGGCACTTGGCTCACTAAGGTCCCCAAGGGAACGGGGGAAGCCCTTAGCTCAGTGCCTTCAAGCTGGAGCTGAGCTCAGGCTGACAGATATTCCGGAGGGGAGATGCACTTAGAAAATTTGCCCAGTGTGCAGAGCCCATGTGAGAAAGAGGGTCTGTTCTGGACATGGCTGTGGGAGAGCAGCAGGCTTTGGGGGATGCGGTCTCAAACCCAATGTCCCATCCCTTCCCTCCCAGGGGCAGTTGCTGGGCACTCAGACTGACATTCCAATGCAGAGCATGAAGGTGTTTGTGGGCTGAAGCCCAAAGCAGTCCTCAGGTCTTTGGCTTTCCCTGCGCAAGCCACAGGGTCTGTCCTTCCACTCACAGCACAGCGACATCAGGCTTCATGTTCCTTTCATTCCGTACCTGTTCAGGACAAGGTCTCAGTCCCTGCCTCACACAGCAGCACGTCGAAGGGCTGCACAAGGACATTTGGCATTGACATGGACATGAGAGGGGGCTGTGTCCCACACCAGGCACCGCTGACGCTGCATTGGAAGCAGATCCACTGGGGGATGGCCAGCACGAGGTGGGCAGGATTCCTTAGACTTTCTCCCTGCCCATCAAGCAATCCCCATCCTTTTGAACTCTCTAGCCCTGTGGAAGGCAGCGGTGTCCTGGCTTGCAGAGGCAGGTAGGGGGCACTGCCAGTTACAATGAGACACTCCCAATACTGTTACCATTGAACTAAAGTCAGGATCCAAGCTGGAGTGAACCTGTTGTTGTGTCCTGAAATCAGCAGCAGCGGAGCGTGAGCTTTGGAGGGTCAGGAAGAGGAGGTCTCAGGAGGCAGGGGCTGCATTTCCGTGCCTCTTGCCTGGACAGATCTCCAGCAGGCTGCTGCCATCAGCACTCAGCTGCACTCAGGCTCCTTCTGACCCTGGGAACCTGCTGCTCTGTGGTGCTCATGGACAGGGCAGAGGAGAGTGTCCCTGCCATGAGCAGCACATTCCCTCCTGATGAGGGACACACAAGGACACACGGACATGGACAGTAGACACAAGTAAAGAACACACATAGGAACACAACGAACCATGGACTCTGCTGAGGTCCCCTGGGGAGTGGGCAGTGTGAGGCAGGATGAGGTCAAAACCTAGGAGCACAACACACACACCTGGGGAGGCAACAACAAGTGAGCATTGGGGTGATGTGAGGAGGGAGGGAAAGATAAGGACATAGGACGTCCTCATGCATGGGAGCCCACGTTGTCCAGCTGAGGGTGGCTGGACCTTCTTCCTGAGAACACCACTGCAAACAGCCCCACCGCAGTGACCCAGGCTGACATCACTTGCCTGCCCTGGACCCATCCAGCACTTGAGCTGAGACTTCTGCCAGCACTGCTGCATTCCTGTCCTACAAATGCCGCGGCCTTTCATCCGAGGGCTCAGAAGAATTCTTTCCTGGGAAATGGGCATGGCACAAATCTGGAAATGAAAAGGCATCAGTGCAGGAAACCAAAGCACAGCCCCTGTCATTAGCTGCGCTGGTTTGCATTCAAGATGAGCTTGTCCGAGAATTGCTACCTCTGCCGCGGGTGCCTCTGGTCCTGCGGCAATGAAGGGCAGGTATAAAAGGCAGCGCAAGTGCCTGCTCTCTCATCCACTTCTCTTGCCTCCTTCTGCTTGGCAACCAGGTGAGTCTGAAGCCCCTTCTCCTCCTCTTCCAAACTGAGATCTCTCCCTGATGGACCTCTAAGCTGAAATTGCTCTGTTCTTTGCTGCATTTCAGATCTTCTGGTCATGGGAGAGGGAAGTGGGGAGAAGGTCTGGTTAGAGAGAGGCTGGGATGTGGCTGCGGGGGCTTTTGGCTCATGAATTAGGAGAGAGTGTCCCTGGGCCAAGCTGCTCTTTGTAGGGTAATGGAGACCATGTGGCGCCTAGCGCATCCCTCTCACCACTGAATTGTGGCCTTGCCTCCTTTGTCACTGTGTAACCAGGCTGCTTCTCACCCACCCTTGTGCTCTGCTTCCCCCCTGCCCTCTCTCCCAGGTGCATCTCCAGCCCAGAGACATGTCCTGCTACAGCCCGTGCCTGCCCTGCCGGCCCTGCGGCCCGACCCCCGCTGGCCAACAGCTGCAACGAGCCCTGTGTCCGGCAGTGCCAGAACTCCACCGTTGTCATTGAACCCTCTCCTGTGGTGGTGACCCTGCCTGGACCCATCCTCAGCTCCTTCCCGCAGAACACCGTTGTGGGCTCCTCCACCTCTGCTGCTGTTGGCAGCATCCTCAGCTCTGAGGGAGTGCCCATCTCCTCTGGGGGCTTTGGCCTCTCTGGCATTACCAGCCGCTACTGTGGCAGAAGGTGCCTCCCCTGTTAAAGATGCTGGGAATGCCCCAGGAACACACCTTGAGGAACTGAGAACATGGTAATACACAGGGGATTGAGATTTCGGAGGTGTTTTCAGTATAGCTGAATGGTTTTGCCTTGTTTCCCCTTTTCTTTGTTTGCTTTGTATCCCCTTGGCACCAGGTCCCACCAAAGCCAGCCTGGTGGGGAACATCTGGCTCCTCTCCCTTGTATGGCACAGGCAGACGGTCGTCATGCAAGAACTCTCCATGCACAAGGACTGCAGGCTCTAGGCTCCCTGCACTGCTGTCCTCCACTCAGAGTGACTTTGTTTCCCTCTTTAGCCTCATTAAAGTTCTGCTGCACTCAGGCCTGGCCTCCATGTGGTCCTTCCCTCTGTGGACACTCCCCAAGGTGCCAAAGGGGAAGGGTCTTGCTGAGGGGTGGAAGCAGGTGAGGGCACAAGGAGACCCTTCTCCTTTCACAGAGGAATGGGAGGGTTTCACACGCTGTGGTGGCTCCTCTTTTGGGCACCGTCCCTGGGAGCTGAGGAAGTCATCCGTGGCTGCTCTGCTGCCAGTGACCATCAGGCCTTGCCTTGCTGTGTCTCTGCCCAAAAGTGGCCGGAGAGGCAGGAGGCGGTGAGGGATCAGCAGCCCCGTCAGCTCTTGAGGAAGGGCTTTGGTCTTGCTGTGTCTGGAGCTGTACTGGGGTAGTAGGGGGTGGGTGTGGGCTCCAGAAGGCCATTTGCTTTGCAGAATGGCAAGAGTGGCAAAGCAACAAACATAGAATCATAGAATCATAGAATCATAGAATCATAGAATCATAGAATCATTTAGGTTGGAAAAGACCTTTAAGATCATCCAGTCCAACCATTAACCTAACATTACCACATCCACACTAAACCAATTAAGGGTAGACTAGACTAAACCATGTCCCAAAGTGCCACATCTACCCGTTGTTTGAACGCCTCCAGGGATGGTGACTCCACCACCTCTCTGGGCAGCCTGTTCCAATGATTCACCACCCTTTCCGTGAAGAAATTTTTCCTAATATCCAATCCAAACCTCCCCTGGCGCAGCTTGAGCCCATTTCCTCTCATCCTATCACTAACTACATGGGAGAAGAGACCAACACCCACCTCACTACAGCCTCCTTTCAGGTAGTTGTAGAGAGCGATAAGGTCTCCCCTCAGACTCTTCAACTGCAGACTAAACAGTCCCAGTTCCCTCAGCCGCTCCTCAGAAGGCCTGTGTTCCAGAACCTTCCCCAGCTCCGTTGCCCTTCTCTGAACACGCTCCAGCACCTCAATGTCTTTCTTGTGTTGAGGGACCCAAAACTGGACACAGGATTCCAGGTGTGGCCTCACCAGCGCCGAGTACAGGGGCACAATCACCTCCCTGCTCCTGCTGGCCACACTATTCCTGATACAAGCCAGGATGCTCTTGGCCTTCCTGGCCACCTGGGCAGACTGCTGGCTCATGTTCAGCCGGCTGTCTACCAGCACACCCAGGCCCTTTTCGGCCAGGCCGCTTTCCAGCTACTTGGTGTCATCTGCAACCTTACTGAGGGTGCACTCAATGCCCTCATCCAGATCATCGATAAAGATATTAAACAAGGCTGGCCCCAAAACGGAGCCCTGGGGAACACCACTCGTGACCGGCCACCAACTGCACTTAACTCCATTCACCACTACTCTCTGGGCTCGCCCACCCAGCCACTTTTTTACCCAGTGAAGAGTACGCCCATCCAAGCCATGAGCTGCCAGCTTCCCAAGGAGAATGCTATGGGAACATATATGGAACACAACAGCCTTTGGGATTGCCCATAGCTGCTACTCCAGCTTCCTCTCCCCTCCACCACCCAGTCTAGGGGTCATGGCCAGCACACATGGGCAGCGGGAGCAGGGAAAAGTCACCCATGCTGCTGAGTGTGCCAAGGGTGGAAATTGGATGTAAGCATGTGGGAGCTGAGGGCAGTCAGCACAGAAACAGGGACAGTGAAATGGTGTATTTCTGAGGGAGAGCAAATTGCTCTGATACAGAGCGTGCAGGAGAATGTGAGATCAGCAAGCACGAGGGTACTGGGTGCACTTCCCAAGAGAGCTGCAGGGGGGCTCAGAGCTCTTGAGGGCTTCACTGGTCCCCCCAGAGAGTCTGTGCTCAGGAATTGGCTGGCATTCTCAGGGGAGAGGATTTTTTTCCATGTAAATCTCATCCCTTCTGGTTGGTGGAAATGTCTTGGCAGCTACTACAGTCTCATATCCTATTTTCTGCATGAAAATCCAGATGTCTTGACAAAAGTGTACAAGTGGAAGAATGCAAATCCCCACACTGATGTCCTTCACCAACAAGGAATTACAGCTCATGAAGCGTATCTTAGCATGACTGAAGGCCAAAAGCTTTATAAGGGCCTTTCATTTCCATGGCTGACATCCTTTTTCCCTCATCATACTATTAATAACCATCACCTCCAGCAGCACAGTTGGACTTTCTAACCTTACTGCACTAAATCTTGTAACAAGCAGAAGTACCTCAGGTCCTTCGCAGCCATGATACCATCTGCAATTGTCCTTGTAGAAGAGGGAGGGATGGCATTTCTTCTGGCAGACGAGTAAGCCCTTTGGCCAAAGCACTGCCAGAGCGCTGCTACTGGCTCTTGCCATGACCTGTAGTTCGGCTGCGCAACCGAGGAGATTTGGAAGGGTAGGAAAAGGGCACAGGATCCATGCAGGTTTGACACTTCCAACTAAGGGCACTGTTGCCAGAGATTGTTTTTTCTGATGGTGATTTAAATCATGCTGTGGCTCCACTGTGTGGAAGGCAGGCACCGATCTGTCTCAAGGTGTGCTGAGACTTCTGCCAGCACTGCTGCATTCCTGTCCTACAAATGCTGGGGCCTTATAGAATCATAGAATGCTTTGGGTTAGAAGGGACCTTTAGAGGTCATCTAGCCCAACCCCCCTGCAGTGAGCAGGGACAGCTTTAACCAGGTCAGGTTGCTCAGAGCCCCATCTAACCTGACCTGGAATATTTCTAGGGATGGGGCCTCCACTGCCTCTCTGGGCAACCCATTCCAGTGCTTCACTATCCTCACTGTAAAAAATTTCTTCCTTATATCCAGTCTAAAGTCTAGCCTCCTTTAGTTTTAAACCATTATTCCTTGTCCTGTCACAACAGGCCTTGCTAAAAAGATTGTCCCCATCTTTCCTGTAGGCCCCCTTAAAGTACAGAAAGCCTGCAATAAGGTCTCCTCACAGCCTTCTCTTCTCCAGGATGAACAACCCCAACTCCCTCAGCCTGGCCTCGTACGAGAGGTGCTCCAGCCCTCGGATCATTTTGGTGTCCCTCTTCTGGACCTGCTCCAACAGGTCCATGTCCTTCTTGTGCTGAGGGCTCCAGAGCTGGACGCAGGGCTCCAGGTGAGGTCTCACCAGAGCAGAGCAGAGAGCCAGAATGACCTCCCTTGACCTGCTGGCCATGCTGCTTTTGATGCAGCCCAGGATATGGTTGGCTTTCTGGGCTGCAAGCACACATTGTTGACTCATGTCCAGCTTTTCATCCACCAGGACACCCAAGGCCTTCTCGGCAGGGCTGCTCTCAATCCCTTCATCCCCCACCCTGTATTGATATTGGGGGTTGCCCCATCCCATGTGCAGGGCCTTGCACTTGGCCTTGTTGAACCTGATGAGGTTCACAGAGGCCCACCTCTCCAGCTTGTCCAGGTCCCTTTGGATGACATCTACTCGTTCTGGTGTGTCAACCGCACCACTCAACTTGGTGTCATCTGCAAACTTGCTGAGGGTGCACTCGATCGCACTGTCTATGTCATTGATGAAGATATTAAACAGCACTGGTCCCAGCGCGGACCCCTGAGGGACTCCACTTGTCACTGGTCTCCGTCTGGACATTGAGCCGTTGACCACTACACTCTGGATGCGACTATCCAGCCAATTCCTTACCCACCAAACAGTCCACCCATCAAATCCATGTCTCCCCAATTTAGAAAGAAGGATGTTGTGGGGGACTGTCTCAAAGGCTTTACAGAAGTCCACATAGATGACATCCGTTGCTTTTCCCTTGGCCACTTACGCTGTCACTCCTTCATAGAAAGACACTAGGTTGAGTCAGGCAGGACTTGCCCTTGGTGAAGCCATGCTGGCTGTCTCGAATCACCTCCCTGTCCTCCCCGTGCTTTAGCATAGCTTCTAGGAGGATCTGCTCCATGATCTGCCCAGGCACAGAGGTGAGGCTGACAGGTGGGTAGTTCCCAGGGGCCTCCTTTCTTCCCTTGTTAAAAAAGAGCACAGTGTTTCCCTTCTTCCAGTCAGCAGGGACTTCACCTGACTGCCATGACTTTTCAAATATCATGGAGAGTGGCTTGGCAACTACATCAACCAATTCCCTCAGGACTTGGAGGTCCCATAGACTTGTGTACGTTCAGGTTCCTCAGGAGGTCTCAAACCTGATCTTCCCTTACAGTGGGAGGGGCTTTACCCCCCTGGTCCCCATCTTGCGGTCCATCACCTCGGGAGGGGTGAGGAGAGAGGTTGCCAGTGAAGACTGAGGCAAAGAAATTGTTGAGTATGTCAGCCTTCTCCTCACCTGTTGATACCAGGTCGGCATTTGGGGGGGGGATATACTTTCTTTAACCTTCCTTATAACAATAATACTTTTGTATATTTATGTGCAGAAACTGTTTTGTATGTGAGAGCTTTGGCTGCAGGATAAACTCAGTCTGCTCATGGTGACAGAGGAGGCTGCAGGCAGCTCCCTCTCGCTACAGGCAATTACACCACGTGCACCTGCATGCAAAACACAAGAAGAAAAAAGGCCAGCACATCAATTAGAACTGGGGAAAAGCTAAAAAGAATGCATGAACTTTCACAGGCTGGCCAAACCACTTTTTCAGCTGCTCTGTAAATTAGTGTTGCTTCTGCATTTCTCTGCCTTTTGAAGAGAGGGTATTTGCCTTACAGTGAGTCTAGAGCCAGGCTCACTGCTACATCACTTCTCATGTCCCAGCCTCAGCGTCTGTAGCCTGAGGGGAGTCTGGCTTGTCCCAGACACAGCCTTCTGCAGCCACCTGAGTGTGTCACTGTAGCAGGGCTCCCTTTGCAAGAGCAGGGGCTGCTCCCTGGAGATCACACAGGTCAGGTGGGAGCTTCTAACACTGGAGGATTTTTATTCTTCTCCTAGGAATGTGGGAATTCTTTGTGGGGCTGTGGCGATGGGCATGTTCTCTAGTTTTTATATTATTGTTCACACACAAATGTGAGACGTGGAGAGGCTCAATGTGTGGAAAGGCCATGACAGCTTCAACTCTGCTGCGGTTTCTCTCTGCCTCACAGTGAGAAAAACACTAGACTGAACCACTGTCAGACCCTTGAGGTCACTCAAGCTGATGGGGCTGGCCAGGGACTGATTTGTTGCCTTGACTGTAGGGTCTGAAGGACTTGCCTGGAGCTGTCCAGAGGGGCTGAGAGCTGGTGTTGGGCGTCCTGGTTCTCAGTGGTTTGCGTGCATGGTCGTGCTCATGTACATGTTCTTCTGGCTGTGCTCATGTGTGCATTCGCACGTACATGTGTGTGCCTCTGGTAATACTCATGGCAACAGTGGCTGTGCACAAATGTTCTCTGTGTGTGAGCAATTGTGTCCGCGATTGTGTGTCACAAATGCAGGTTTGTGACTCCTGCTGATTATGTGAATTTATTGTGAATGAGTGACTTAACACAGTTTCATTTAGTAGCAGTTTAGATTTACTTGTAACAAATCGCAGGATTGCGTTGTAATATTTTAATAGCACTCAGTCATCAATGATTAATAAAGGGATTAGACAAAATTGATCAAAACAGTGACTTAGTTACAGATTGGAAGATGGCAAGGTTCACTCAATTATTACATGGAAATGCATCAAGGAAAATTAAATTACACTGAGTTGAATGATTCACAAAGAGATTGTGTATGCAGGGGATAAGGAGGACCCTCCTGCAGAGTCACGAGGTTCAGGATAGACCCCCTTGCTTTCTAAACTCCTTCTCAGAGAGGAGTCTAGGTGCAGCTGCATCAAATCTTAGTCTCAGACTTGGTCAATGGTTTATAGGAATAAGGATAATGCAGCAGTATAAGACTCACTTGGAAATCAAATCCTACGTCTACAGACTACTTAAACTGATTCACACATGCATATACACAGACAAAAATGGGTAGATGTGGCACTTTGGGACATGGTTTAGTCTAGTCTACCCTTGATTGGCTTAGAGTAGACTTGGTGGTGTAGGTTGATGGTTGGACTGGATAATCTTGAAGGTCTTTTCCAACCTAAACAATTCTATGATTCTATGTATACTTATATGAAAATATCTGGTATACCAGTTTAAAGATGCCCCTCGAGTTCAGTGAAATGCTCAGGTCTAATGTCTTGGCGTTTCTCAACGGGCGAGGGTTGAGCCTCAAGGAGTGAAGGGTTTCAGCCCAGGCTCCACTGTCAGTCAGCAACGGACCTCCGATTGTAGCAAACTGAGTCTGCTAGCTGTGAGAGGAGTCCTGCTCAGGGGGAGATGCTGGTGCAGCGCGCTGCAGTCCAGGAGAGCTCAAAGGGCCTCACTTAGGACTGCTGTTTTATAAAATCGTGAGATGATTTGCTTTAGTCACTGTGAATCTCCATCCAAGCCACGCTCTCAGTCAGTAATTACTGCTCTGTTTCAAAGCTGTCAGGGGGTAACTGATTGTTCTCACTCCCCTGTTCTCACTCCCCTGTTCTCACTCCCCACTTCAACCATGTAAGGCTTTCTGATAAGGACAAGGCCACTCTCCGCTTCGACCATGTAGCAGTTTCTGGTACAATTACAGGGCACCTAACCGACCAGCTCACTACACAAGGCCGCGGTCTGGCAGGAATCCCTGAGGTTGCAAAGCGGTTGAAGAGAGAAAAAAAAAAGGGGGGGAGGAGGGGGGATGCACCTCCAGAGTGTGCATGTGATTTAGCACACGCATGTGCCTTCATGCAGGGGAGCATGAAGGTGTGTGTGACTGGTCTGCATATACGTAATTGTGTGGGCATAGGTGCATGGGCATAGTGCTTTTGTGTGTGTACATCTGTGTGCCAGTACATGTGAGGAGGAATAGGCAGCGAGTACTTCAGACATTTCCCTATCACTTGTGACTAGATGCCCTTCCTCGCCGAGCAAGTAGCCCACATCTACTTAGCCTTCCAAGCACCTCCATCTCAGGGTTAAACCCCGTTTCCATGTCCAAGGTACTGAGGGGCAGAGAGAGAGCAGGGAGAGGGCTCCTCTGTGGGTGAATGGGCTCAAGCTGGGCACATGACTCTCCTCAGCTGCATCTCCCCCTCACACCCACTGCACGTTGGTCTCCCCTCAACCACATTAGAGCCTCAGACACAGGACTTAGAGAAGATGGCTCTGTCGAGTCCAACCCCTGGGTGGTGGGTTAATGAGGAGGGTGTGGGCATGTTCTTATCCTGATGATGCTGATGACTCTGATGTATGCTCTCCCTATATGGAGCTAAACTGCAGAGACGTTACACTGTGTGTGTGCACGCAAAGCCCCCCTTTGTGGAAGTAGAGCGCTGGCTGTGACGGGGAAAGAAAATTGGGATCACGAGCTGTCAATACCTACTAGGTGGATGGAGAGGAAGCAATGTCAGGCAATTGTGTACAGCTTGAAGTGAGTCAGCAAGGTGAGATCCGTTTGTCCTCCCTTCTCCTGACATCGCGGCATCCAGAGCTCCTCCAATACATCAACCTCTTTCCAACGTTCTCGCTCAGCCAAGGGGACCGTGGCTTTGTGTGGAGGATGGTGCACGAAGAGATGTCGTTTGGATCATGTGCATTGGCTGAGCTGGTGAGTGAAGCCTGCCCAAGACATAGAGCAATGACGTGCAATGCCTTGCACATTTAAGGAGAGCCAGATGAAGGGGCATTTCTCTGCTCTTTAGCCACATGAGACTTCTGGTCTGTAAATCCCTAAGGAGGAAGAAAGGCGTGAAAGGGATCCTTCAGATGGGGGTTCAGCTCCATCTGTCTTAGACACCCACTTGGGGATGAGATCGGTTCTCCCCTAGAGAACTGGTCAAGAATCCTCCCTCGTCTGCAGGGAGAGCATAGATTAGACCCTGCATTTGTGCCGGCTTCTTTCTCAGCAGAGGTGCCTCGCATGGGATTCAACTCAGAGGGATTTTGCCTTCAAGCACTGAGGCATGGATACCTCTGCCCTAGTTCATATGTCCAACTTATTCATCTGAGCTGCTTGCTAGACTCCTGCCTGAGTCCTCAGAGAGCCCTGGCACTCCTGGAGGGCTTTTAGCCAGGTGTGTAAGGCAAGAGGAGCCATGTGTCCCCAGTGCCTTTTCTCTGCCCGTGGAGAAAGACGCGGGGGTGCTCTGAGGAGCTGAGAGAAGAGTGTTTCATTGTACATCTTTCAACTCGGTCAGCATCTTATTTTCTGCGCCAGCACCGTGTCCTGCCGAGGAGGGCAGGAACGGAGTGGCTGGGTGGGCACCTGGTGCCCAGCCAAGGTCAGCCCACCCCATGAGCCCAGGCACTGACTGCAAGGAGGACCTGGGGATGCCGGTGCCGCTGTCGATGCCGAAGCCGTTCCCAGGACCGGTGGCGGTGGCGGTGCCGGGGGCGGAGCGGCAGCGCCCCCTGTCGGTCCCGGCCGGGGCTGTCCCCCCGCCCCCCACACACACGCCCGGCCCCGCCCGCCGCGGTTCGTGCCCGCCCGCAGCCCCGGCTCCTCTCCCCGTGCCTCCCACGCCGCAGTAATACACCGCCGCGTCCCCGCGCCGGGGCCGGGAGAGCCGCAGGGCGCTGGACCGGCGGTCTGCCGCCACCGACAGCTGCCCCGGAGGGTCCTGCACTTCCTTGGAGTCTTTAAGAGTGACCACGATGAATGCGGGGCCTCGGCCCGGGAGCTGACGGTACCAGCTGATGTAGTCGCCAGTGTTTATGTTGGGGTGTGAGCAGTTGATGCTGATGCTGGTGCCCTCGGTGGTCTCTGCCGAGGGGTCCTGCTGCACCTGGGCTCTGCCCACAGCCACTGCAGAGGAAGAAGAAGGGAAGCCCAAAGGTCATCAAAGATCGCCCAGCTCTCATTCTCCCAGAGAAATTGTTGTGAAGAGTGGCAGTGAGACAGAGCCGGACTGGAACGGATGGAGAGCTGTTCAGCTGGGATGGAGAGTGATCCTGGTGTGGGTGTGTGGAGTGAGGGACAAAGGCTGGCAGGGAATTTGGAACTGATGCATGCAGAGATGGGATGAAAGTCAGGTGCATGGATGGATGGACGGACGGCGAGAGGGAGAGGCGACGGGAGAGTTGGGTGTGTTCCAGTGAAGGAAGGAGGGCTGAATTCAGAACAGAAATAAAGGCTGAATGCACGTGGGGATGAGAGGATGTATGGCGCGGTGCAGGAAAGCAAAGCTGTGCCCGCAGCAGGTATGTAAAAAGCAGAGGGAGAGATGAGAGGGGGGTCTCAGAGTAGGAAGAGGGGTTAGGGATGGTAGATGCCTGGAGAGATGGGTCAGAAGAGGGGTGCATGTACAGATGAAGAGAGGAAGAGACAGTAGAGTAGCAGACAGTAGTACCCAGCGAGAGTGGGTGTTGCAGTGAAGGAGGGCAGAAATCAGGGCAGTAGTAAGTGGGGAATTACCCGGGGCCGGAGTGCGTGCCCAGAGAAGCGGGCGCACGTGCCAGCCAAGTTGTGATGGTAGAGATGATGGGAACAAAGGAGGCTACGTAGGGGGGACTGCAGAGCTCTGGGAAAGGGGGAGCAGAGAGGGCAGAGAGGCCGGGAGGGGAAAGAGACGGTGCAGAAGGAGAGGGCCGAGCTGGCGCTGGGCTCCCTGGGGAGCAGCCCGGGCACAGAGCCTACCCCCCCGCCACCGCCGCCAGCCCCGCGCACCCAGCAGCACCGCGGCCAGCCCCGCCAGCCCTGCGCCCCGGCACCGCCGCATCCCGCCGCTCCGCCGCCCGCGCCTCGCTGCCCGCCGCCAGCCCCGGCTCTCTGCTCCGGCCGCGCCGCCTCCTCTCCCTCTCCCTCTCCCTCTCCCTCTCCCTCTCCCTCTCCCTCTCCCTCTCCCTCTCCCTCTCCTCTCCTCTCCTCTCCTCTCCTCTCCTCTCCTCTCCTCTCCTCTCCTCCCCTCCCCTCCCCTCCCCTCCCCTCCCCTCCCCTCCCCTCCCCTACCTCCCCTCCCCTCTCCTCTCCTCTCCTCTCCTCTCCTCTCCTCTCCTCTCCTCTCCTCTCCTCTCCTCTCCTCTCCTCTCCTCTCCTCTCCTCTCCTCTCCTCTCCTCTCCTCTCCTCTCCTCTCCTCTCCTCTCCTCGCCGCCGCCGCCAGCTCCGCCCCGGGGCTGAGCCCTGCGCCGGCGCCGCTCGGGGGCTCGCCCGGCCTCCCAGTGCTCAGCGGCTCTGCACGGGCACAGCTTTGTCTCCTGCAAGCCCACTCTGCCCGTCCCCTCCCACCAACAACAAGCCTGCCCAGTGCCCGCTCCAGCCTGCGGCAGCTGCAGGGCCCTCGCCCGCCACATGCACCAGCTTCCCAGAGCTGCCTGCCACCGCAGGGGCTGCAAAGAGCAGCCATGCATTTCCTGCCCAGGGGAAGGAGCAGGCTGCAGAGCCTCCCTTCAGCTGCCTCTCCCCAGTGCCGGCACAAGGCCTGACAGCTCTGCTGAGGCCGAGGGGGTGTGAGGACAAGTGAGCCTATGGGTGTGCAGGGCTCAGGGAGGGCTGGGAAAGGGTGGGAATCTCAGAATGTAGGTGAGAAGGCACCTCCAGAGGTCATCTACATTCAATCCTCTGCTTGGAATAGCTCTCATTGGACTGAGTTGCTCAAGATCACATTCAGTCCATCCTTGAACACCTCTTGCGATGGACATTGCACAGACTCACTGTGAAACCCAGCTCTTTCCATTTCTTTTAGCCTACTCTTAATCAGATTTTTCCATCTTCCAGCTGCTTTCCATTGCCTCTACTTCCTAAAGTGACTCCCTGTCGCCTGGACCAGAAGCTATGGCCATCTTCTCTGTCTCCTCTGAACAAGTAGTTGCAGAAAGCAAGAACACCTCCCCTGAGCCTCCTGTTCTCCAAGATGAGCAGGCCCAGTTGTGTCAGGCTCTTCCCACATTGCCAGCCTCCTATCCATCTTGGTGACCTTTGTTCATCTCGCTTCAGTATGTCAATGTCCTTCCTGGCCAGGGGAGACCCAACCTGGACACAGTACTCCAGAGGCCAGAGGTCTCACAGGCGCCAGCATGAGTTTTGGAGGGTCAGGAAGAGGAGGTCTCAGGAGGCAGGGGCTGCATTTCCGCGCCTCTTGCCTGCACAGATCTCCAGCAGGCTGCTGCCATCAGCACTCAGCTGCACTCAGGCTCCTTCTGACCCTGGGAACATGCTGCTCTGTGGTGCTCATGGACAGGGCAGAGGAGAGTGTCCCTGCCATGAGCTGCACATTCCCTCCTGATGAGGGGCACAAAAGGACACACAGACATGGACAGTAGACACAAGTAAAGCTCATGCACATCAGTGTGGAGTCACAGACAAATTTCTTCTCCTACCTGCATCCACGTAAATCTGGCTGCAGATAAGTGCACACAGGACAGGAACACACGTAAGAACACAACCAGTTATGGGCTATGCTGAGGACACCTGGGGACAACTGGGGCAATGCTAGAGCATTGTGGGGAAGGACAAGGCCCCAGGCATGCCCATGGCATCACCTGTGTGCTCACAGACTGCACAGATGGAGTGAGTCAAAACAGGTCAGAATTTTTTCCTGAGGGCAGTGTTAGGCAGGATGGGGTCAAAACCTAGGAGCACAATGCACACGCCTGGGGAGGCAACAACAAGTGAGCATTGGGGTGATGTGAGGAGGGAGGGAAAGATAAGGACATAGGATGTCCTCATGCATGGGAGCCCACGGTGTTCAGCTGAGGACAGCTGGACCTTCTTCCTGAGAACACCACTGCAAACAGCCCCACCGCAGTGACCCAGTCTGACGTCACCTGCTTGCTCTGGACCCATCCAGCGCTTGAGCTGAGACTTCTGCCAGCACTGCTGCATTCCTGTCCTACAAATGCTGGGGCCTCTCATCCGAGGGCTCAGAAGAAGCTTTCGTTGGGAAATGGGCATGGCACAAATCTGGAAATGAAAAGGCATCAGTGCAGGAAACCAAAGCACAGCCCATGTCATTAGCTGCGCTGGTTTGCATTCAAGATGAGCTTGTCCGAGAATTGCTACCTCTGCCGCGGGTGCCTCTGGTCCTGCGGCAACGAAGGGCAGGTATAAAAGGCAGCGCAAGTGCCTGCTCTCTCATCCACTTCTCTTGCCTCCTTCTGCTTGGCAACCAGGTGAGTCTGAAGCCCCTTCTCCTCCTCTTCCAAACTGAGATCTCTCCCTGATGGACCTCTCAGCTGATATTGGCTCTGTTCTTCGCTGCATTTCAGATCTTCTGGTCATGGGAGAGGGAAGTGGGGAGAAGGTCTGGTTAGAGAGAGGCTGGGATGTGGCTGCGGGGGCTTTTGGCTCATGAATTAGGAGAGAGTGTCCCTGGGCCAGGCTGCTCTTTGTAGGGCAATGGAGACCATGTGGCTGCTGGCACAGTGTCCAGCTCCCTTCTTAGTAGTACCTTGCCTCCTTTGTCACTGTGTAACCAGGCTGCTTCTCACCCATCTTTGTGTTCTGCTTCCCCCCTGCCCTCTCTCCCAGGTGCATCTCCAGCCCAGAGACATGTCCTGCTACAGCCCGTGCCTGCCCTGCCAGCCCTGCGGCCCGACCCCGCTGGCCAACAGCTGCAACGAGCCCTGTGTCAGGCAGTGCCAGAACTCCACCGTCGTCATCGAGCCCTCTCCTGTGGTGGTGACCCTGCCCGGACCCATCCTCAGCTCCTTCCCACAGAACACCATTGTGGGCTCCTCCACCTCTGCTGCTGTTGGCAGCATCCTCAGCTCTGAGGGAGTGCCCATCTCCTCTGGGGGCTTTGACCTCTCCTGCATTACCAACCGCTACTGTGGCAGAAGGTGCCTCCCCTGTTAAAGATGCTTGGGAAAAACCCAGGGAGACACCTTGAGGAACTCAGAACATGGTGCTGGGCACAGGATTGATCTTTTTCATGTTGTTTTCAGCATAGCTGACCGGCCTTGCCTTTCTCTCCCTTTGCTTTGTTTGCTTTGGTTTGCAGTGGCAGCAAGGTTCCCTCAAGGCAAGCCTCATAGGAATCATCTGTCTCCTCTTTAGTCTCATTAAAGTTCTGGTGCATTCAAGCCTGGCGTCCATGTGGTCCTTCCCTCTGTGGACACTCCCCAAGGTGCACAGGAGACGGGTGTTGCTCAGGGGTGGAAGGGAGGTGAGGTCACAAGGAGGCCCCTCTCCTTCAGAAGGACTGAAGACCAAAAGGCAGGCTGTGTGCATCTGGCTGGTGGCAGGGACATGGCTGGCCGGTTCCCTGCCTCCTGCTCTGCATACAAGACTCACCTCCCAGTTGGCTCTCTATGGCCACAGGCACATCTGCCACTTCTTCAGTGTTCTGCCAGCCCTGCTGGCCATGGCTTGTGCTGGCACTTCTGCAAACAAGGCTGTGATTATCTGCAGTGTTGGCAGTGGCTGCTGCTACCTCTCCATCTTCACTTCTTACAGGCGCAGAGCAAGAGCGATCCTGTGGCTCTGCTGTGCAGAAGGCAGGCACAGAGCTGCCTCAACCTGTGCTTCCCATTTCACTGCTGTGGCCTGTTCCTATGGCCCATGGGTCTTCATGGGAAGTGACCTCAAAAGGGTCACTAGACAGGGCACTGCTTGTTCTTTACATGGCTCTTACTCCCCTACACCTTTCGCACACCCTAAGAAACAAGGATGGGAAAGCTGCTGGTATTTGCTCATCTGCAATACACAACTGGCAGGGTTGTAGTGTTTGACAGCTGAAATGATGACTCAATCTGTTGCCATGTGAAGAAAATGCTCTAAAGCTCAACTTACCAAAAGGGGGTAACCATTCTGTGGATCATATCTGCACAGGGTCCTGTGCCGTGGAAAGTGGGCAACACTTTTTCCTTGTGCTGTGGGAGTGACTGAGCACTGGCATAGGTATGCCAGGGAGTTTGCTGAGCCTCCCTCCTCAGAGAGATTAAAACCCCACCTAGACACAGGCCTGGGCAACTGGCTCTAGCTGGTCCTGCTTGAGTAAGGGGGGTGGACCACATGACCTCAGCCAGCAATGAGCCCTCATCTACTCAGCCTTCCTTTTGCTGCCAAGAGGCTCAGAGGTACCTGTCTACATTCCCTTCACCTGCCTTGCACGTTTCCACTGCATGAAAAGCTTTGGCTTTTCCTGACTCACCTTTGTGCACATTGCAGAGGACCATCCTTGTGCTCTGAGGACGCTGTCCTTGGAGGTTAGCCAGCTCTCCTGGGACCCTCTGTGCTCCAGGGCAGTTTCCCATGGCATCCTGCCAAGCAGGTAGGTCCCTGCTGAGACTAAGATGTGCCCTTCTGAAGTTGGGGGCAGAAGTCATCCTGTTTGTCTTGGTCAGTCTCTGAGGATCTTCAGAGGCACAGCCTCATGGTCACTGCAGGGAAGGCTGCCCTTGAACCTCACATCATCCAACAGTTCTTCCTCATTTGGGAGTCGCAGGTCTAACGGAGTCTGTCTTCTAGTCCCTTCATGGATTGCCTGCATCAAAAATTTGTCTTCCAGATGCCCTAGACATGTCCTGCTTTGCTTGTGCCCAGCCACTTTGCTCCTGCAGCAGATACTGAGGTGGGAGAAGCCAGCCATGAGTAGCAGGGCCTGTGACTGTGAGGCTTTCCCCAAGTGCCTGACATCAGGAGGCATCATCTGCCTCCTCTTCTTGAGCAGGAGGTGTGTAGCAGACATGTAACTACACCACCACCTGTGTCACAGCGGTAGTGTCAGAGCCTCCCCTGGCATGCTGTCCCCCATGCACACCTCTTCTAGCCCTTGTGGTCTCCCTGTTCTTCAGTCTACGGCACACCTCCCCCTCCATACCTACTTTGAACTCCTCCTTCCAAGGGTAGCAGCTGTTTGCAAAGACACTCTTGCCCTCACCTTGCCAAACCCTGTCTGCTCCTGGCCAGCAGTCCTCACTCTTCCAAGGGGGTCCCCTGGGGACAGAAGCCAAAGCTGCTGAGTGCTGCCACACCCCGCTCCTGCCATGCACGCTGCCCACATGAGCTCTCGAGGGAGAGGGATTCTCTTCTGACTTCTGTGCTGTGCTTTACACCTCATTCTTAGTAAATAAAATGGATCAAGATCCCTTCAGGGAACATGTCCTTCCAGCCCTGTGGGACCAGCTCAGATTCCAGACATCCTCATGTAGGAGCTTATTCCACCCAAACTCCCTGCCCTGCAGGGGTGAACCTTAGAGCCATCTTTGTTACTGGCATAATTCATAGAATTAGCTGTATAGAATATGTATCTATACATAGAATTCATCAAATCATAGAATGGTTTGGGTTGGAAGGGACCCTGAAAGAACATCTAGTCTAACTCGCCCACCATGGGCAGGGAAATCTCTCATTAGGTCAGCTTGCTCAAAGCCCCATCTAACCTGACCTTGAACACTTCCAATGTTGGGGCATCCACAACACCTCTGGGAAACATATTCCAGGGTCTCACCACTTTCATCGGAAAATATTTCTTCTTCATGCCCAAGCTAAATCTACCCTCTTTCAATTTAAAGCCACTGCCCCTTGTCCTGTCACTACAGAGCCTGGCAAAATGTCTTTCTCTCTCTTTCTTACAAGGCCCCATTAAGTATTGAAAGGCCACAAGAAGGCCTCCCCAGACACTTTCCCCTCTCCACACTCAACAACCCCCACGTCTCTCACACTTTCTTCATAGGAGATGTGTTCCAACCCTCGGGACCTGCTCTAACAGTCTCTACAGACTCTTCCCACAGTCAGTGAAGAGACCTCAGCTCACACACAGGACTTATCCCATCCCACAGCAGATGTGCACAGTAAATGGGACAAATCATCTTTCTGGACACACTGATCCTGCAACTGAGCGATCATGGCCTCTACACTCCCCAGCTGGCATAATCCCACAGCAGGGCCTGCCTACCTGGTCACGTGTGCATGGCTTGCTTCATCACGCGGTCAGAAGGGAACCCACAGGCTGTCCTACCAGAGCCTACAAGCACCTCCATCCCATGGCTAAAGCCCACATCCATATCCATGGTACTCAGGGACAGACAGAGAGCAGGGAAAGGGCTTTGGTGTGGGCAGATGGGCTCAAGCTGGGCACGTTACTCTCATCACCTGCATCTCCCACTCTCACCCAGTGCCGAGCAGTCTTCCCTCAGCCACGCTGAACCCTTGCAAAAAGGACACACAGAAGAGGACTCTGTTCAAGTCCAACACTGTGCAGTGGTCGTGGACAGTGTAGACAGCCTTTGTTTGGGTGCCTTGAGTCTTCTCCATTAACTCAGGTGACTGGACGTCTAGATCTGTGTGTGTGTATGTGTGTTGTCTAATCCAGCCGTTCAGTCTATCTTCAGTGTCCTTCACTCACAGAGTCCTCTGCCCATGCTGATGTGTTTTGCACTGGAAATTCTTGGGCCTCTCATCCTGTCATGCAAAATACGCCTTCACTGGGGAATGTGCTTGCCATGAAGCAGGAAATGAAAAGCTGCAATCGAGGAAGCCAAAACACAGCCCATAGCATTAGCTGGCATGTCTTGCATTCAAGATGAGCTTGTCAGAAAATAACCACCTCTACAAGGGATGCCTCTGGCAGCCTGGGGCAGGAAAGGTCCATGATAAAAGCCAGCCCAGCTCCTTGCTCTCTCATCCACTTCTCTTGCCTCCTTGTCCTTGGGAGTCAGGTGAGTCTGAAGCCCCTTCTCCTTGTCTGCTTTGTCTAAAAGGAGGTCTCACCTCAATGGACCTCTCAGCTGACACCAGCTTTGTGCTGGGCCAGACCTTGTGGTTGCTTCAGGTGGGAGAGGGAAGTGGTGAGAAAGTTAGCCATGGAGGGAAGCTGGGACTGTAGTGAGGTGGCTTCTGCACTCAGGGGCCCCGCAGTAGACACGTAACACCTGGTGGCTCTTTATGGGCCCTGACAGGATGAGGCCAAGAAGCCCTCATACATCTCTGCACAGCCTCCACCTCCCGGTCCTGCATGGTCTTTGGCTTCCTCATGGTGTGGTGACAGGCTGCTCCTCATGCATCCCTGTGTTTTGCTTCCTCCCTGCCCTCTCTCCCAGGTGCCCCTCAGGCCCCAAGACATGTCCTGCTACGACCAGTGCCAGCCCTGCCAGCCCTGCCAGCCCTGCGGCCCGACCCCGCTGGCCAACAGCTGCAATGAGCCCTGTGTCAGGCAGTGCCAGAACTCCACTGTTGTCATTGAACCCCCTGCTGTGGTGGTGACCCTGCCCGGACCCATCCTCAGCTCCTTCCCGCAGAACACCGTTGTGGGATCCTCCACCTCCGCTGCTGTTGGCAGCATCCTCAGCTGTGACGGAGTGCCCATCACCTCTGGGTGCTGTGACCTCTCCTGCATTACCAGCCGCTACTGTGGCAGAAGGTGCCCCCCCTGCTAAAGATGCTGGCAATGGACCCTGATAAGGACCCCCAGGAACTCAGAACATGGTGCTGGACACAGGATCGAACTTCATGCCATTGTTTTAAGAGCAGCTGACCATGTCTGACTTGCCCTGCAAGGGCAGACTTCAAGGGATCCACCTGGGCTCTCTGAAAACATGGCCAATGTCCACCTTTCCTGTATTCCACTCACCCTTTTTCTCTCTTTTCTATGTTCTCTTGTGCTCCCATCAAAGCCTGCAGTGAGGACCCCAGAAACCAGCCTGGAGAGAGCTGCTAGCCTCTCTCCCTTTGCCAGGCAGGTCCCCTCATGCCCTGTGGGAACTCTGCCACAGGAAACAGCTTCTTGGCTGCTCCTGCTGCTCCCCTCACTGGGGACCTCCACTTGGAGGGACCTCATTTCCCTCTCCAAACTCATTAAAATTTGCTGCAACCCTGCCTGTGTCCATTAGGGGGTCTGACCATCTGCATACTGACTGCTGATGAAGAAAGCCATTGCTTTGTGGAAGGAAATAGGTGGGGGCACAGGGCAACCCTTCATCACTGCTCGAGGTGTTGGAGGGTGGGACGCACTGCAGCGAGTCCCCTTCCAGGCACTGCCTCTTGAAGCTGAGGAAGACAGCCCTAGTTACTCCGCGGCCAATGGCCATCAGTCCTTGCCTTGCTGCGTCTCTGCTCAGAATTACCCCCTTGGCCCTGGAGCACGCCATATGAACAGCAATCTGTTGTCCTCCAGAGAGGCACTGTGGGCATGTGGGAGGCCCTGGGGAGGTCAGCAGTCTCACAAACTCCCCTGTCCCTGGGAACGCAACACCCCCTTGGCTGAAGGCAGGCCCAGGACAGTGACTGTTGCATGAACATGCAACGCTGCTCTGTGCTGCCTTGTGTGCCTCAAGCACAGCTTTCCTGAGGCCCAGCAGCTCTACAGACCCACAAGTGCTGCAACGCAACTCTGCTCTGGAAAGGTGCTGTGGGAGAGGAGATAACGCCCAGCTCCACAGGGTCATGTCACTGACAGTGGGATTTGATTCCAGCCTAAATCTACCCTCCTTTAGTTTAAAACCATTCCTCCTTGTGCTGTCACAACAGGCCTTGCTAAAAAGATTGTCCCCATCTTTCCTGTAGGCCCCCTTAATGTACAGAAAGGCTGCAATAAGGTCTCCTCACAGCCTTCTCTTCTCCAGGATGAACAACCCCAAGTCCCTCAGCCTGTCCTCATAGGGGATGTGCTCCAGCCCTTGGATCATTTTTGTGGTCCTCTTCCAATCCCGCTCCAACAGGTCCATGTCCTTCTTGTGCTGAGGGCTCCAGAGCTGGAGGCAGGGCTCCAGGTGAGGTCTCACCAGAGCAGAACAGAGAGCCAGAATGACCTCCCTCGACCTGCTGGCCACGCTGCTTTTGATGCAGCCCAGGATATGGTTGGCTCTCTGGGATGCAAGCACACATTGTTGGCTCATGTCCGGGTTTTCATCCACCAGGACACCCAAGGCCTTCTCGGCAGGGCTGCTCTCAATCCCTTCATCCCCCAGCCTGTATTGATATTGGGGGTTGCCCCATCCCAGGTGCAGGACCTTGCACTTGGCCTTGTTGAACCTCATGAGGTTCACACAGGCCCACCTCTCCAGCTTTTCCAGGTCCCTTTGGATGACATCTTGTCCTTCTGGCGTGTCAACCGCACCACTCAGCTTGGTGTCATCTGCAAACTTGCTGAGGGTGCACTCAATCGCACTGTCTATATCATTGATGAAGATATTAAAGAACACTGGTCCTGGCACAGACCCCTGAGGGACTCCACTTGTCACTGGTCTCCATGTGGACATCGAGCCATTGACCACAACCCTCTGGATGCGACCACCCAACCAATTCCTTACCCACCGAACAGTGCACCCATCATATCCACTTCTCCCCAGTTTAGAGAGAAGGATGTTGTGGGGGACTGTGGTGGTACATCTCCCCCCAGCCCTCTGTTTTTCTGTTCTGTTTTTCCCCTTCACTTCGGCTGCTTTACAATCTCAGGAATTCCAGGCCGCAGCTTTTGTGTAGCGAGTTGGTCAGTTAAGTGCCCCTTAATTGTACCAGAAACTCGTACATGGCTGGAGCAGAGAGCGGCTCTGTTCTTATCAAGATTCGTATTATGGCTAACGAGGGGAACGAGAACAAACAGCTACCCTGGACAGCCTTGAAACAGGGTGGTATCATCATTGCTTGGAATTCCAACAACAAGCCCACCCGAATTGTGGCTCGGATGGAAATTTACTGGTGATTAAAGTCAATCATCTCACAATCCTAGATATAGTACTAGATATACATATATACATATATATATACACACATTACATCATCCTTATCCATATAAACCATTGACCAAGTCTGAGACTGGACCTAGCTTAACCTAGGCTCCTCTCTGAGAAGGATTTTAGAAAGCAAGGGGGTCTAGTCTAAACCTCGTGACCCAACGGGAGGGTTTCTGTATCCCCTACATACAATTTCTCTCTCTCTCTCTCATATAACACAATTTCCTTTATGCACTTTTCCTATGTACTAGATATACATATATATATATACACACACATTGCATTATCCTTATCCATATAAACTGTTGACCGAGTCTGAGACTAAGACTAGACCCAGCCGCACCTAGGCTCCTCTCTGAGAAGGAGTTTAGAAAGCAAGGGGGTCTAGTCTAAACCTCGTGACTCAACGGGAGGGTCCCCCTTATTCCATATACACGCAAGCCCTTTATGAATCATTCTAACTCAGTGTGATTTAGGTTTCTTTTATGCGCTTCTATGTAGTCATAGAGTGAACCTTGCCATCTGCGAATCTGTAACTAAGTCACGGTTTTGATCAATTTTGTCTAATCACTTTATTAATCATTGATGATTGAGTGCTATTAAAAATATTATAATCAAATTCTGCGATTTGCTACAAGTAAATTCTAACTGTTACTAGATCAAACTGTGTAAAATCACTCATTCATAGTGAATTGACACAATCAGCAGGATTCACAAACCTGCATTCGTGACACATTCTTTCTGGGATCCATCTACAAGCATGCTCCAACCTCATGGATAAAAACAAAATAAATTCCAAATTTCCAGTATAAATTTCCCCTGTTCCAGACTGCGTTCATTACCTTAATTTCTATCACTACACTCAGGAAGAGTTTCACTCCCTCTAGGTTCCTCCAGTCATCCTCCAAGTTTGTCTCCAGAGGCTCCCTCCTCTCTTCATCCTCCAGTCAAGTGTTAGTAGATTAGAAAACTCTTCCTTTAGCTTCTCATCTGAAGGCTGAAGAAGGTAATTTCTCTCAGCCTCTCCTCGTGTCTTGTGTAACAGAAACACAGAACTGTTAAATTTAGAAGGGACCTGTGGCGGTCACCCGGTCCAACCCCCTGCTCAGGAACGCTCACCTAGAGCTGGTTGTCTGGCTTTTGAATGCCTCCAAGGATGGAGATGGCACAACATCTCTGGGCATCCTGTACCAGTGCTTCCTCTCCCTCACAGTCAAATGTTATTTCCTGATGTTCAGACAGAGCCTCCTGTGTTTTACATTGTGCCCATGGCCTCTTGTCCTGTCACTGGGCACAACGGAGAAGAGCCTGGCTGCACCTTCTTCACAGACTCGCATGAGATATTTGTACACATCGATAAGATCTTCCCTGAGACTTTTCTCTGTGCTGAACAGTCCCAGCTCCCTCAGCTGGGATCACCGTATGAGAGAACCTCCAGTCTCTTCATCATCTAAGTGGCACTTTGCCTGACTGTCTCCAGTGTGCCAGTGACATACGGTTCCCTAGTGAAAACGCACACACCTCCACCCTCGGCACTCACAAGCACACTCACATTCGTGCACCACCAAATGTCTGCGCAAGCCTTCAGCCCATCTAATAGCCCTGCCTGGAGCCTGGGCCCTCTTCCCCAGCCCCTGGGTCTCCTCCTTCTCTCTGGCTAGGCCAGCCTGATGTTCACTACCAAACAGATGCATGCAACCACCCACTCCTCTCACAATCACCCCCACACTCTTGGATCCCTCAAACATTGCCACGGCTTGGTAATATCAGCCTGTGACATGTTTTTCATTCTCCAGCTGCTGGCACCCAGACCTTGCTTACACCCGAGTCGCTCCAGCTGCTGGCACAGAGACTGACAGGTCCTGTGACCAGTGACCCCTGCTCCACTTGCTGGCACTTAGACCTTGCCGCACACACCCCGGTCCATCCAGTTGCTGGCACCCAGGCCTACAATGCCTATGGCCTTTGGTTGTTTGCCCACTTACTGGCACCCAGACCTCTCTCTCACACCAGTCTCTCCAGCTGTTGGCACTCCGACCTTGCAGCACTCACACATGGGAAAGGGAGTGAAGAGACACAGAAGGATGGTTAGGAAAGGGTTTAAGGCGGCAGCTGTGGTGGTCAGGCACAGGGCTCATCCCAACAAGTGCACTGACCAGCCCCTGCTTAGGTGCAGGTGCCTCCTTTTAAGCTTCCTCCTCTCTATTGCCTCCCCTTGCTCCTCCCCACTGCCCTCTTTGCCCCCACCTTTGACCCTTCCCCTAAGGGTGCCTGAAGAGGTGTTGTCTAGTCCCGCAGGACCACCCTCAAACACCCATAGTCCTCATGTTCCTCTTGTCACTTCTTGTCACTTGCAAAGCTGAGCCTCACCCACTTCAGAGCCACACCCAGTCTCCTAGTGGCCCATGGGTGAGAGGCTGCAGAGCTCTGGTCTCCCTCCTTGCCTCCCTTATCACTTACTCAGAGATTGGTGTCATGGTGTGCTTTGTTTGTCACTCTCCCTTTTACTTGTCCCCCCTTTGAAAGGAAAAGGGACTTGACCTGACAGCCTTAGTGAACCATCAGCTCTCACCTTCCTGCACAAGCCTTTGCAGTGACCACTGCTGAACTTGCTCAGGCGTGCGAGTTCCTCAGGACACTGGAAGGTTCCTGTCCACAGAGAAAATTGTGTCTCTTCAGTCAAGGTGTTACCTCAAACGTATATATTTCTCTTGGATGAAATGGAAATGGTGCAGGAGTTAGTAGTTAAGAAAGGATCACAGTGAAGAGTGGGAACTAACACATGAGAATTTTAGAATATTCAAGGTAGTAAATAATGCTTAGGCCAGATAAGAGGGTATCAGCAATGCATGCCTCACTAACGAGTACCTTCTCAGAAGAATACAAACCTGTAGAACTTCAAGGACTGACAGTGGAACTATCCTCCTACGAAGAAGGTTGTAAAGGGAAGGCCACAAATGTGGTGTCAGCAGTGATAAAAGGAACATCTTGCCCCAGAAGATGCTGAGAAATTGGGCAATTGCCGAAGCATGGTAACTGGGGGAAAGGTAATTCCGGCTGGGGGACATTGCCACCACTGACTCAATTGAGGGACGAAAAGACTAACCCCCCACTGCTTTTGAGCACGTGCAGTGAAGTAAAATCATACTGTAGCTTTACAATTAAGCAGAAAAGGTACAGACCCATGGAAGAAGAGGATGCTCAGTCAGTGCAATGATTCCGTATTAGAAAGGCGTGGTGTGTTAACGGTCACATATAAATGTCAAATGAACTTCAGCAGGTGTGCTTGATTTGTGGAAATATTCCACCATGCACCCTGCGCAGAGTAAAACAACGTCTCCTCTCTAAATATACTTTGTGTGTTTTGGGAGTTATTCTAAATGACAGGTAACAAATGCTCTGGGGGGAAAGCTCATGTTGAGCCCAGTCTTTCGAGTGCCTCCCTGCAACACCTGCAGCAACACTAAAGCATGGCAGTCACTTTTCAGGACACCTGAGAAGTTACAAACATGAAGAAAAAGGGAAAGATTGGCCAAATGAGCAATCAGTTGCAGATGTAACGTGGGTGGGTGTAAAAAAGCACCCAGGTCACTTACAATGTGGGAATGGGGCTTCTCATCCACCTCCCGGTACCTCACAGAGACACTTGTCTCCAGCTGTCTCACTCTCTGTGCCTCCTTCCCTTTCCCTCTGCCCATGTCTCCCTTGGATGTATTCCCCACTCCCTCTCTTTCACAAAGCCTGAACTTCCTTTGTGAAGTCCTCACTGCAAACACCTGCTGGCATGGCCTACTGAGGTGACGTCACTCCAGGAATTAGAGCATGTTGGCCTGCCACCATGGCTGCTTTTCTCAGCTTTCCCCAGAGCTTCCCCTCTCCAGGGCCACCTCTTTGCTTTCCAAAACAGACGTAGCATAACAAGAGGTGATTGCCCAGAGGACAAACTAGATCCCAGAAACGCACATCCCAGGAATGCAGCCACCAGCAGTTTTGTGCTGGGCAGGGAATCCACAGGGCCTCAGGGACACAGCGACTCCTCCCAGCCAAGCACTGGTGAGTCCCCAGAGCTGGAGGAGAGGCATGAAAAGCAGGGGGACAGCTCAAGGGGTTGAACAGAGAATCTTGTCCAGTGTCTGTCTGATGGGTCTTGGTCACATGTTGAGGCTTTTGCTGATCCCCAGGTGCAGGGTTAGGAGGACATTTTCCCTCCTTGGGCTTCTTTAAGTAGGAGGTAAAGCCACAGGAGCAGTCATGTCTGCTGCCAAGAGCCCCCTTCTCCAACAGTGGTCACTGATGGACGCTGAGGAAAGAGTAAGAGCTGGACAAGCAGCTGGGCTACTTCTCCTGAATACTCACGGCTGTGTCCCACTCAGTTTCAGTGGCTCAGGTGCTTTCCTGAGTCTGCTCTGGCAATGCACCCTCGTGGCAAGGAAGGCCAACAGCATCCTGGGCTGCAGAAGGAAGAGCGTTGCCAGCAGGACAAGGGACCTGCTCCTTCCTCTCTACTCAGTGCTGGTGAGGCCACCTCTGGAGTGCTGGGTCCAGTTCTGGGTGCACCAGTACAAGAAAGGTAAAGCCCAGGAAAGATACAGACAAAGCAAGGCCAGCAAAATGGTGCAGGGACTGGAGCATCTTTCCTGTGAGGAGCAGCTGAGAGGGCTGGCAGTGTTCAGCCTGGGGAAGAGAAGGCTCCTGGGGGATCTTGGCAACGTGTGTAAACAGCTGATGGGGGGGCATGAAGAAGAGAGTCTTCTGAGTTAGGTGTGCTTGGGACTCCACACCTCTGCCACGAGGAGGCTCTGTAGGGAAACAAATGGGAGGTATTAAAATACTTAGCCCAAGGAAAGACACCAAACTGCAACCCTTACCGTGTTGCAGCTTTGCAAGGACCAAGAGGAGGTTGTTCAGCACTGGGAGGCTTGTCTTTGGGCAGACAGGCCACAGCTGAAGAGCTGATAGCTTCTTCCAAGTGAGAAGGTGCTCGAGCATCCTCTCAAACACACCCCTCTGCTGTAGAAGTGCTGCCTCTCAGCTCCAGGAGAAGCAGCAGAGGCAGGGAAAGGGAAAGATCAAGGTGCTTTGGCCTGGAGTAGCATAGGAAGACAGGTGGAGACAGGGACGAAAAGCGATGATGCCGTGTGAACATGTGGCTGCTCCATGTGATCTCCTGGCCATGCCTGTTGCTCTGCCATGTTTGTCCAGCTGCCAGGAGTTCCCTGGAAACAGAGCTATGAAGTCCAGCTGTGACAGGGAGCAGGGCTGATCCTTCCCTCTGTGCCTCTGAAGCCTCTGGCCATGGGCTTTGAACAGCTGTGGCAGCTACTGGAGCCACACAGAGTTCCCCGGGGACTGGCTGGAGCCACAGTCTCTTCCCAGAGGCCTCCTTCCGGCTCTCACTCACCTCACACCTCCAGCCCCTTAGGGCAACTCAGCAAATCTGTTTCTGACTCACTCATCGAGTAGGAACCTGGCATCCCTTGAGGCTGGGGTCCGTGTGGCCAGTGCAAGCGTTTGGCCTGTCTCCTGGGCCTCAGCTCCAAAGGTTCTGAATCCTGTCAAACAAGCTCATAGTCTCAACACTGAGCCACTGTGGGGAGCGCTTGAACGTGCCCCTCACCTCAACATCCCCTTCTCCGGTCGGTGTGGAGCTTGAACTCCTGACACCATGGGGTGACTTTGTAGCACTAGCAGGAACGTTCTGCAAGCTCCCTGAAAGCCTGCAGCGTGAAGGGTTTAATTGTATTTCTGAGCTCTTACACAGTAACAAAATGTGAAACCCTTTCTTCCTCTTTCACGAGGAAAGTTCTGCCTTAGCAACTGGCGAGTGGAGTCCCTGTGTTTGCAGCGCAGAGCAGAGCACCTGCTCAGGGCTCCCTTGGCTGTCCTAGTGGGGAAAGTCAGAAGCCCGAGAAGAGGCCCTGCGTGTTGCGTGTCAGCAGTGGCCGGTGCATGTGGTGGGCCCGAGGACTGCCGGCTGCCCGTGGGCAGGAGGATCTCTGCTGCCCGCCTCCCTGCACAGAGCAGAAAGGCGCTGCTCTTCACCGGGAGCCAGCGGCACCGCCAGCTGTAATCGCTCCTTCCCGGGCACTGCGGGACACCACGGCCGCTGCGGTTGCGGTTCCTCCCGTGCCACCGCCACTGTTGCAGGGGATTTCTGTCTGCGTAGAGGTGGGAGTGTGGGGGTGATGGGGTGCTGAGGGGCGGGAGAAGGTTTCTGCCTGGTGGGCAGCTCCGGAGCTGCGTTGGGGGACCTCCCGGGGCCGCGGGAGCTCTTCAGGCCTGAGGATGCTGCTGTTAGTGATGCCAGTACCGGTGGCAGTGCCAGTGTTGATGCTGAAGCCATTGCCAGGACGGGTGCCAGTACCAGTGTTGATGCTGAAGGCGTTGCCAGTGCTGGTGCCGGTGCTGGTGATGCTGCTGAAGCCGTTGCCACTACCGGTGCCGGTGTCGATGCTGAAGCCGTTCCCAGTACCGATGGTGGCGGTGCCAGGGGGCGGAGCGGCAGCGCCCCCTGTCGGTCCCGGCCGGGGCTGTCCCCCCGCCCCCCCCACACACACGCCCGGCCCCGCCCGCCGCGGTTCGTGCCCGCCCGCAGCCCCGGCTCCTCTCCCCGTGCCTCCCACGCCGCAGTAATACACCGCCGCGTCCCCGCGCCGGGGCCGGGAGAGCCGCAGGGCGCTGGACCGGCGGTCTGCCGCCACCGACAGCTGCCCCGGAGGGTCCTGCACATTCTTGGAGTCTTTAAGAGTGAGCGCAATGAATGTGGGGCCTTGGCCCAGGAGCTGACGGTACCAGTAGATCAAGTCGTTGCTCCTTATGTTGGGGTGTGAGCAGTTGATGCTGATGTCGGTGCCCTCGGTGGTCTCTGCCGAGGGGTCCTGCTGCACCTGGGCTCTGCCCACAGCCACTGCAGAAGAAGAAGAAGGGAAGCCCAAAGGTCATCAAAAGATCACCCAGCTCTCATTCTCCCAGAAAAATTGTTGTGAAGAGTGGCAGTGAGACAGAGCCGGACTGGAACGGATGGAGAGCTGTTCAGCTGGGATGGAGAGTGATCCTGGTGTGGGGTGTGTGGAGTGAGGGGAAAAGGCTGGCAGGGAATTTGGAATTGCTGCATGCAGAGATGGGATGAAAGTCAGGTGCATGGTGGATGGACGGACGGCGAGAGGGAGAGGCGACGGGAGAGTTGGGTGTGTTCCAGTGAAGGAAGGAGGGCTGAATTCAGGACAGAAATAAAGGCTGAATGCACGGGGGGATGAGAGGATATATGACACAGTGCAGGAAAGCAAAGCTGTGCGCACAGCTAGGAAGGAAGCAGAGGGAGAGATGAGAGGGGGGTCTCAGAGCAGGAAGAGGGTTAGGGATGGTAGACGCATGGAGAGATGGGTCAGAAGAGGGGCGGATGCACAGATGGAGAGAGGAAGAGTAGCCAGCGAGAGTGGGTGTTGCAAGTGAAGGAGGGCTGAAATCAGGGCAGCAGTACCTGCCGAATTACCAGAGGCAAGAGTGTGTGCCTGGAGCAGCGGGCGCACGTGCCAGCCAAGTTGTGATGGTAGAGATGATGGGAACAAAGGAGGCTACGTAGGGGGGGACTGCAGAGCTCTGGAAAGGGGGAGCAGAGAGGGCAGAGAGGCCGGGAGGGGAAAGAGACGGTGCAAGAAGGAGAGGGCCGAGCTGGCGCTGGGCTCCCTGGGGGAGCAGCCCGGGCACAGAGCCTACCCCCCCGCCACCCGCCGCCAGCCCCGCGCACCCAGCAGCACCGCGGCCAGCCCCGCCAGCCCTGCGCCCCGGCACCGCCGCATCCCGCCGCTCCGCCGCCCGCGCCTCGCTGCCCGCACGCCAGCCCCGGCTCTCTGCTCCGGCCGCGCCGCCTCCCTCCTCCTCTCCTCTCCTCTCCTCTCCTCTCCTCTCCTCTCCTCTCCTCTCCTCTCCTCTCCTCCTCCTCTCCTCTCCTCTCCTCTCCTCTCCTCTCCTCTCCTCTCCTCTCCTCTCCTCTCCTCTCCTCTCCTCTCCTCTCCTCTCCTCTCCTCTCCTCTCCTCTCTCTCCTCTCCTCTCCTCTCCTCTCCTCTCCTCCTCCTCTCCTCTCCTCTCCTCTCCTCTCCTCTCCTCTCCTCTCCTCTCCTCTCCTCTCCTCTCCTCTCTCCTCTCCTCTCCTCTCCTCTCCTCTCCTCTCCTCTCCTCTCCTCTCCTCTCCTCTCCTCTCCCTCTCCTCTCCTCTCTCTCCTCACCTCTCCTCTCCTCTCCTCTCCTCTCCTCTCCTCTCCTCTCCTCTCCTCTCCTCTCCTCTCCTCTCTCCTCTCCTCTCCTCTCCTCTCCTCTCCTCTCCTCTCCTCTCCTCTCCTCTCCTCTCCTCTCCTCTCCTCTCCTCTCCTCTCCTCTCCTCTCCTCTCTCTCCTCTCCTCTCCTCTCCCTCTCCTCTCCTCTCCTCTCCTCTCCTCTCCTCCTCTCCTCTCCTCTCCTCTCCTCTCCTCTCCTCTCCTCTCCTCTCTCCTCTCCTCTCCTCTCCTCTCCTCTCCTCTCCTCTCCTCTCCTCTCCTCTCCTCTCCTCCTCCTCTCTCCTCTCCTCTCCTCTCCTCTCCTCTCCTCTCCTCTCCTCTCCTCTCCTCTCCTCTCCTCTCCTCTCCTCTCCTCTCCTCTCCTCCTCCTCTCCTCTCCTCCCTCTCCTCTCCTCTCCTCTCCTCTCCTCTCCTCTCCTCTCCTCTCCTCTCCTCTCCTCTCCTCTCCTCTCCTCTCCTCTCCTCTCCTCTCCTCTCCTCTCCTCTCCTCTCCTCTCCTCTCCTCTCCTCTCCTCTCCTCTCCTCTCCTCTCCTCTCCTCTCCTCTCCTCTCCTCTCCTCTCCTCTCCTCCTCCTCTCCTCTCCTCTCCTCTCCTCTCCTCTCCTCTCCTCTCCTCTCCTCTCCTCTCCTCTCCTCTCTCCTCTCCTCTCCTCTCCTCTCCTCTCCTCTCCTCTCCTCTCCTCTCCTCTCCTCTCCTCTCCTCTCCTCGCCGCCGCCGCCGCCGCCGCCGCCGCCGCCGCGCCGCCGCCGCCGCCGCCGCCGCCGCCGCCGCCGCCGCCGCCAGCTCCGCCCCGGGGCTGAGCCCTGCGCCGGCGCCGCTCGGGGGCTCGCCCGAGCTCCCAGTGCTCAGCGGCTCTGCACGGGCACAACTTTGTCTCCTGCAAGCCCACTCTGCCCGTCCCCTCCCACCAACAACAAGCCTGCCCAGTGCCCGCTCCAGCCTGCGGCAGCTGCAGGGCCCTCACCCGCCACATGCAACCCAGCTTCCCAGAGCTGCCCTGCCACCGCAGGGGCTGCAAAGAGCAGCCACGGCATTTCCTGCCCAGGGGAAGGAGCAGGCTGCAGAGCCTCCCTTCAGCTGCCTCTCCTCAGTGCTGGCACAAGGCCTGACAGCTCTGCTGAGGCCGAGGGGTGTGTGAGAGAACCAATAAAGTGAGCCCATGGGTGTGCAGGGCTCAGGGGAAGGCTGGTGTAAGGGTGGAATCTCAGAATGTAGGTGAGAAGGCACCTCCAGAGGTCATCTAGCCTAACCATCTGCTCGGAATAGATCCCATTGGACTGAGTTGCTCAAGATCACATTCAGTCCATCCTTGAACACCTCCCTGGATGGACATTGCACAGCTTCACTGGGAAACACCTTCCTTTCTCACTATTTCTTTTAGTCTATTGCTTAATCAGCTTTCCCCATGTCCCAGGTGCTTCTTCACTGCCTCTACTCCTATCACTGAGCACTTCAGTATGTTGGTCCGTCTTTGTCTCCTCTGATTAAGTAGTTGTAGAAAGCAAGCAGGTCTTCCCTGAGCCATCTCTTCTCCAAAACAGGCAGGCCTGGTTCTCTCAGCTTCTCCTCGCATGTCATGTTTGACAGCGCCCTAACCCCTGGGTTGCCTTTGTTGGACTTGCATGGCTGTGTCGCTATCCTTCCTTGATGTGGGAGCCCGAGTCTGGAAGCAGCACTCCAGAGGTGGTCTCAAATGGGACAGAGGGGCAGGGACACTTCCCTGCACCTGCTGGCAACACTTTGGCTGTCACAGCTCAGGGTGTGTTTGGTCTTCTTTGCTGCAAGGCACGTACTGTCTCAACGTTCAGCTAAGTGTCTCCTAAAACCACACATCCTTTTATGTGCATTGGCTTCCTCGGCAGCCTGTCCCCAACGTGTCTGAGTGCGTGGTGTGGTTTCTAGCCCAGACGCAAAGCCTTGCCCTTGCTCTTTTTGGCCTTCATGAGGTTCTAGCCAGCCCATTTCTTCATGGTCACAACTCTTGGAGCCTGCTAGTCGAGCACATTTTCCACCCACCTTATCAGCCTCTTAATGAACCTATTCATCATCAGGAAGTACTGGAGAGGGAGTCAAAGGTCCTTCTAAAATCCAGGTGCACACATGTCCCCTGCCCTTCCTCTTCTCTAGACTTCCTCTCACATCATGACAATGAGCAATGAGGTTGGCCTTGGGCAACAGTAGAGCTGCAGCTCAAAAGAGACTCCATGGAGAGGGGAATCAGGCCTGGCTGAGCCCTCCCAGCAGAGCTCCCTGGCACTTGGCTCACTAAGGTCCCCAAGGGAACGGGGGAAGCCCTTAGCTCAGTGCCTCCAAGCTGGAGCTGAGCTCAGGCTGACAGATATTCCGGAGGGGAGATGCACTTAGAAAATTTGCCCAGTGTGCAGAGCCCATGTGAGAAAGAGGGTCTGTTCTGGACATGGCTGTGGGAGAGCAGCAGGCTTTGGGGGATGCGGTCTCAAACCCAATGTCCCTTCCCTTCCCTCCCAGGGGCAGTTGCTGGGCACTCAGACTGACATTCCAATGCAGAGCATGAAGGTGTTTGTGGGCTGAAGCCCAAAGCAGTCCTCAGGTCTTTGGCTTTCCCTGTGCAAGCCACAGGGTCTGTCCTTCCACTCACAGCACAGCGACATCAGGCTTCATGTTCCTTTCATTCCGTACCTGTTCAGGACAAGGTCTCAGTCCCTGCCTCACACAGCAGCACGTCGAAGGGCTGCACAAGGACATTTGGCATTGACATGGACATGAGAGGGGGCTGTGTCCCACACCAGGCACCGCTGACGCTGCATTGGAAGCAGATCCACTGGGGGATGGCCAGCACGAGGTGGGCAGGATTCCTCAGCCTTTCTCCATGCCCATCCTTTTGAACTCTCTAGCCCTGTGGAAGGCAGCGGTGTCCGGGCTTGCAGAGGCAGGGAGGGGGCACTGCCAGTTCCGCTGAGACACTCCCAAAACTGTTACCATTGAACTAAAGTCAGGATCCAAGCTGGAGTGAACCTGTTGTTGTGTCCTGAAATCAGCAGCAGCGGAGCGTGAGCTTTGGAGGGGCAGGAAGAGGAGGTCTCAGGAGGCAGGGGTTGCATTTCCATGCCTCTTCCCTGGACAGATCTCGAGCAGGCTGCTGCCATCAGCACTCAGCTGCACTCAGGCTCCTTCTGACCCTGGGAACATGCTGCTCTGTGGTGCTCATGGACAGGGCAGAGGAGAGTGTCCCTGCCATGAGCGGCACATTCCCTCCTGATGACGGACACACAAGGACACACAGACATGGACAGTAGACACAAGTAAAGAACACACATAGGAACACAACAAACCATGGACTCTGCTAAGGTCCCCTGGGGAGTGGGCAGTGTGAGGCAGGATGAGGTCAAAACCTAGGAGCACAACGCACACACCTGGGGAGGCAACAACAAGTGAGCATTGGGGTGATGTGAGGAGGGAGGGAAAGATAAGGACATAGGACGTCCTCATGCATGGGAGCCCATGGTGTTCAGCTGAGGGTGGCTGGACCTTCTTCCTGAGAACACCACTGCAAACAGCCCCACCGCAGTGACCCAGGCTGACGTCACCTGCTGGCTCTGGACCCATCCAGCACTTGAGCTGAGACTTCTGCCAGCACTGCTGCATTCCTGTCCTACAAATCCTAGAGCCTTTCATCCGAGTGCTCCTGGGAAATGGGCATGGCACAAATCTGGAAATGAAAAGGTATCAGTGCAGGAAACCAAAGCACAGCCCCTGTCATTAGCTGCGCTGGTTTGCATTCAAGATGAGCTTGTCCGAGAATTGCTACCTCTGCCGCGGGTGCCTCTGGTCCTGCGGCAATGAAGGGCAGGTATAAAAGGCAGCGCAAGTGCCTGCTCTCTCATCCACTTCTCTTGCCTCCTTCTGCTTGGCAACCAGGTGAGTCTGAAGCCCCTTCTCCTCCTCTTCCAAACTGAGATCTCTCCCTGATGGACCTCTCAGCTGATATTGGCTCTGTGCTTTGCTGGGGCTTGGAGCATCTTGCCACAGGAGCAGAAGTGGGGAGAAGGTCTGGTTAGAGAGAGGCTGGGATGTGGCTGTGGGGGCTTTTGGCTCATGAATTAGGAGTGAGTGTCCCTGGGCCAGGCTGCTCTTTGTAGGACTATGAAGACTGTGTTCCTCCTAGCGCATCCCTCTCGCCACTGAATTGTGGCCTTGCCTCCTTTGTCACTGTGTAGCCAGGCTGCTCATCACCCACCCTTGTGCTCTGCTTCCTCCCTGCTTCTCTCCCAGGTGCACCTCTGACTTTGAGACATGTCCTGCTACGACCAGTGCCTGCCCTGCCGGCCCTGCGGCCCAACCCCGCTGGCCAACAGCTGCAATGAGCCCTGTGTCAGGCAGTGCCAGAACTCCACCGTCGTCATTGAGCCCTCTCCTGTGGTGGTGACCCTGCCCGGACCCATCCTCAGCTCCTTCCCGCAGAACACTGTTGTGGGCTCCTCCACCTCTGCTGCTGTTGGCAGCATCCTCAGCTCTGAGGGAGTGCCCATCTCCTCTGGGGGCTTTGACCTCTCCTGCATTACCAGCCGCTACTGTGGCAGAAGGTGCCCTCCCTGCTAAAGATGCTGGGAAACCCGTAGGAACACACCTTGAGGAACTCAGAACACGGTGCTGGGCACGGGATCGAGATTTTGGAGGTGTTTTCAGTATAGCTGAATGGCTTTGCCTTGTTTCCCCTCTTCTTTGTTTGCTTTGTATCCCCTTGGCAGCAAGGTCCCACCAAGGCCAGCCTGGTGGGGACCATCTGTCATGCAAGAACTCTCCATGGACAAGGACCGCAGACTCTAGGCTGCCTCCGGGGCTCCCTGCGCTGCTGTCCTCCACTCAGAGTGACTTTGTTCCCCTCTTTTAACTCATTAAAGTTCTGCTGCATTCAGGCCTGGCCTCCATGTGGTCTTTCTGTCTGTCGACACTCCCCAAGGTGCCAAAAGAAAAAGGTGTTGCTCAGGGGTGGAAGGGAGGTGAGGGCACAAGGAGACCCTTCTCCATTCACAGAGGATTGGGAGGTTGGGACACCCTGCAGTGCCTCCTCTTTTGGGCACCATCCCTGGGAGCTGAAGGAGTCATCCCTGGCTGCTCGTGGCCATCAGGCCTTGCCTTGCTGTGCCTCTGCCCACAAATGGCCAGAGAGGCAGGAGGTGGTGAGGGATCAGCAGCCCCGTCAGCTCTTGAGGAAGGAATGTCCTCTTGCTAAGGTTTGAGCTGCACTGCGGTGGCAGGGGCTGGGTTTGCAGCACCAGCAGGCGATTTGCTTTGCAGAATGTCAAAAATGGTAAAGCAGGGAACAGCCTTTGGGATGGACCACAGCTACTGTTCCACCTTCCTCTCCCCTCCACCACCCAATCAAGCCAGCAGGCGTTGGCAGGGAATAGTCACCCATGCCATGGACTGCATCGAAGCTGGAAATTGGAGTAAAACATTTGGGAGCTGAGGGCAGTCAGCACAGACATGGGGACAGTGAAATGGTGTATTTCTGAGGGAGAGCAAATTGCTCTGATACAGAGCGTGCAGGAGAATGTGAAGATCAGCAAGGACGAGGGTACTGGGTGCACTTCCCAAGAGAGCTGCAGGGGGGCTCAGAGCTCTTGACTGCTTGCTCCCCCCAGAGAGTCTGTGCTCAGAACTGGCTGCCACTCTCGGGGGGAGGGATTTGGTTTTCCATGTAAATCTCCTCCTTTCTCATCAGTGGAAATGCCTCTTGGCAGCCACTATAGCCTCATATTCTATTTTCTGCATGAAAATCCAGATGTCTTGACAAAAGTATAGAAGTGGAAGAACAGAAATCCCCACACCTATGTCCTCCACCCAGAGGGAATTATGAAGCTAACAGAAACTAATGAAGCATATCTCGGAACAACTGAAGACCAAAAGCTTCAGTCACTCTTCTCCGGTCTCTTCCTTCCAAGGGTGCTGGAGGACTGCCAGCTGCTGGGCGGAGAGCACTGCTCCCTCTACACTGTCATGTCCTATGGCCACAGCTTGCCTACCTGCAACCCGCTGTGCTATGGGGCCATCCTGCATCAGGCTGTGTGCATCTGGCTGGTGGCAGGGACATGGCTGGCCGGTTCCCTGCCTCCTGCTCTGCATACAAGACTCACCTCCCAGTTGGCTCTCTGTGGGCCCAGGCACATCTGCCACTTCTTCAGTGTTGCGCCAGCCCTGCTGGCCATGGCTTGTGCTGGCACTTCTGCAAACAAGGCTGTGATTATCTGCAGTGTTGGCAGTGTGGCCCTCAGCTGCTTCCTCTCCATCTTCACTTCTTACAGGCGCAGAGCAAGAGCAATCCTGTGGCTCTGCTGTGCAGAAGGCAGGCACAGAGCTGCCTCAACCTGTGCTTCCCATTTCACTGCTGTGGCCTGTTCCTATGGCCCATGGGTCTTCATGGGAAGTGACCTCAAACGGGTCACTAGACAGGGCACTGCTTGTTCTTTACACGGCTCTTACTCCCCTGCTGAACACCTTTAACACACCCTAAGAAACAAGGATGGGAAAGCTGCTGGTATTTGCTCACCTGCAATACACAACTGGCAGGGTTGTAGTGTTTGACAGCTGAAATGATGACTCTATCTGTTGCCATGTGAAGAAAATACTCTAAAGCTCAACTTACCAAAATGGGGTAACCATTCTGTGGATCAGATCTGCATAGGGTCCTGTGCCCTGGAAAGTGGGCAACACTTTTTCCTTGTGCTGTGGGAGTGACTGAGCACTGGCATAGGTATGCCAGGGAGTTTGCTGAGCCTCCCCCCTCAGAGAGATTAAAACCCCACCTAGACACAGGCCTGGGCAACTGGCTCTAGCTGGTCCTGCTTGAGCAGGGGGGGTGGACCCCATGACTTCCAGGGGTCCCTTCCAACCTCAGCTCTCCTGTGATTCTCTCATTCTGTGAGAGCAGCTGATGTTGAGCAGCTCAAGGTCCTCAGCATCTGAAGGGATGCAAGGTTATCTATATTGTCCTCTCTCTCTTTCTCGTCTTAGTGCTAAGAAATGGCATTTTCAGGACTGCTTTGCAGAGGCTGAGTGCCTCTCTTACTGGCATGTTATCAGTGTCATTTCTGGTGCCCCAGCCTCAGTGTTTGCAGCCTGTGGGGAGCCTGGCTTGTCTCGGGCACTCCACTCCCTGCTGCTGTGTGAATACATCCCTGAGGCAGCAGTCCCTTTACAGAGCAGGGGCTGGTCCTACACCCGCACACCTCCCCCAAGGAGAAGACTAGGGACAGCTGGGACCATCTAAGGCTGGAGGAGTTTCTGCAATTGTAATGTGGGGATTCTTTGTGGCTGCAGCAGTTTGCATGTTCTCTACTTTGTACATTACCCCTGACCCACAGACTTGGGACAGGGAGAGGCTCCATGTCTAGAAAGGCCACAACAGCTTCCACTCTGCTGTGGTTCCTCTCTCTTTTCTACTGAGAAAAGAGCTGACAGCCTCAGTCAAACTCTTGAGCTCGCTAAAGCTGATGGTGTTGGATTCATTGCCTTAACTGTAGGGCCTGAAGGACCTGCCTAGAGTCATGCCGAGAGGCTGAGAGCTGGCCCTGAGTGCCCTGGTTCTCAGCGGTGTGTGTGCATGTTCATGCTCACGTACATGTTCCCCTGGCTGTGCTCATGTGCGCTTTTGCACATACGTGTGTCTGTGAGTGCTTGTGGTAATGCACATGCAAGCGTGAGTGTGCACAAATGTTGTGCGCCAGTGTGTTTGGGCACGTCTGTTGATGAGTGTGTATGTCTTTTATCACATGCACGTGCCTTCATGCAGCTTAGCGTGGACGGGTGTGACATTGGTCTGTGTATATGAAAGTGTGTGGCCATATGTGGTGGATATGTGCTTTTATGTGTGTCCATCTCTGTACCTGAGCGTGCACTCATAACTGTACGCAAATACACGTGTGCAAGAGCATGCATATGTGTAAGCATGTGTGTTTGAATATCTGTGCATACATGTTGGCATGGGGGGTGGCTGTGCCTGTGTCTGCACATGGGCTCCTTTGGGAACCTGTGTGCGCACACCTCTTCATAAGTGCACACGTATGAGTTACTGTTTGGGTGCGTGCAAGCTCACGTGTGTGGTTGTGCCCATGTGTGTGAGACTGTGTGCACACACGTCTGTGTGTGTGCGTGCCTGTGAGTGTGCATACCTCTGTGTGTGTGTATAGGTGTGCATGGGTGTGCACCCATGAGGGTATGTCAAAGTTCTTGCTAAAGTCAAGGTACCCCAGAGCCAGTGCTCCTCCCCTTCCCCACAGTGCCAGGCACCTCCTCAGAGAAAGCAAGGAGGTTGGTGAGATGTGATTTCTTCTTCTACTGCGGGTGCTGCTTCGTTCCCAGAGAGTCTGCAGGAGGATCAGGGTTGTGGTAGACCTGTGGAGAAGCCATACCAGGAAAAACTGAGGAGAAATAGGCATCGAGTACATCAGCCTTTTCCCCATCATTTGTCACCAAGTCCCCTTCCTCAGCCAGCAATGAGCCCTCATCTACTCAGCCTTCCTTTTGCTGCCAAGAGGCTCAGAGGTACCTGTCTACATTCCCTTCACCTGCCTTGCACGTTTCCACTGCATGAAAAGCTTTGGCTTTTCCTGACTCACCTTTGTGCACATTGCAGAGGACCATCCTTGTGCTCTGAGGACGCTGTCCTTGGAGGTTAGCCAGCTCTCCTGGGACCCTCTGTGCGCCAGGGCAGCTTCCCATGGCATCCTGCCAAGCAGGTAGGTCCCTGCTGAGACTAAGATGTGCCCTTCTGAAGTTGGGGGCAGAAGTCATCCTGTTTGTCTTGGTCAGTCTCTGAGGATCTTCAGAGGCACAGCCTCATGGTCACTGCAGGGAAAGCTGCCCTGGAACTTCACATCATCCAACAGTTCTCCTCATTGGTGAGTAGCAGGTCTAACGGAGTCTGTCTTCTAGTCCCTTCATGGATTGCCTGCATCAAAAATTTGTCTTCCAGATGCCCTAGACATGTCCTGCTTTGCTTGTGCCCAGCCACTTTGCTCCTGCAGCAGATACTGAGGTGGGAGAAGCCAGCCATGAGTAGCAGGGCCTGTGACTGTGAGGCTTTCCCCAAGTGCGTGACATCAGGAGGCATCATCTGCCTCCTCTTCTTGAGCAGGAGGTGTGTAGCAGACATGTAACTACACCACCACCTGTGTCACAGCGGTAGTGTGAGAGCCTCCCCTGGCATGCTGTCCCCCATGCACACCTCTTCTAGCCCTTGTGGTCTCCCTGTTCTTCAGTCTACGGCACACCTCCCCCTCCATACCTACTTTGAACTCCTCCTTCCAAGGGTAGCAGCTGTTTGCAAAGACACTCTTGCCCTCACCTTGCCAAACCCTGTCTGCTCCTGGCCAGCAGTCCTCACTCTTCCAAGGGGGTCCCCTGGGGACAGAAGCCAAAGCTGCTGAGTGCTGCCACACCCCGCTCCTGCCATGCACGCTGCCCACATGAGCTCTCGAGGGAGAGGGATTCTCTTCTGACTTCCGTGCTGTGCTTTACACCTCACTCTTAGTAAATAAAATGGATGAAGATCCCTTCAGGGGGTATGTCCTTCCAGCCCTGTGGGACCAGCTCAGATTCCAGACATCCTCATGTAGAAGCTTATTCCACTCAAACTCACTGCCCTGCAGGGAAGAACCTCAGAGCCATCTTTGTTACCAGCAAAATTCATAGAATTAAATATATAGAATATACATCTATACATAGAATTCATCAAATCATAGAATGGTTTGGGTTGGAAGGGACCCTGAAAGAACATCTAGTCTAACTCCCCCACCATGGGCAGGGAAATCTCTCATTTGGTCAGCTTGCTCAAAGCCCCATCTAACCTGACCTTGAACACTTCCAATGATGGGGCATCCACAACACCTCTGGGCAACATATTCCACTTTCATGGGAAAATATTTCTTCTTCATGCCCAAGCTAAATCTACCCTCTTTCAGTTTAAAGCCACTGCTCCTTGTCCTGTCACTACAGAGCCTGGCAAAATGTCTTTCTCTCTTTCTTATAAGGCCCCTTTAAGCATTGAAAGGCCACAAGAAGGCCTCCCCAGACACTTTCCCCTCTCCACACTCAACAACCCCCACGTCTCTCACACTTTCTTCATAGGAGATGTGTTCCAACCCCTTGATCGTTTTCGTGGCCCTCCTCTGGACCTGCTCTAACAGGCTCTACAGACTCTTCCCACAGTCAGTGAAGAGACATCAGCTCACACACAGGACTTATCCCATCCCACAGCAGATGTGCACAGTAAATGGGACAAATCATCTTTCTGGACAAACTGATCCTGCAACTGAGCAATCATGGCCTCTACACTCCCCAGCTGGCATAATCCCACAGCAGGGCCTGCCTACCTGGTCACGTGTGCATGGCTTGCTTCATCACGCGGTCAGAAGGGAACCCACAGGCTGTCCTACCAGAGCCTACAAGCACCTCCATCCCATGGCTAAAGACCACATCCATGTCCATGGTACTCAGGGACAGACAGAGAGCAGGGAAAGGGCTTTGGTGTGGGCAGATGGGCTCAAGCTGGGCACGTTACTCTCATCACCTGCATCTCCCACTCTCACCCAGTGCCGAGCAGTCTTCCCGCAGCCATGCTGAACCCTTGCAAAAAGGACACGCAGAAGAGGACTCTGTTCAAGTCCAACACTGTGCAGTGGTCCTGGACAGTGTAGACAGCCTTTGTTTGGGTGCCTTGAGTCTTCTCCATTAACTCAGGTGACTGGACATCTAGATCTGTGTGTGTGTATGTGTGTTGTCTAAGACAGTTTTTCAGTCTGTCTTCAGTGTCCTTCACTGGACTCTTCCGGCATGTTGAGATGAGTCCTCTGCCCACGCTGATTTGTTTTGCACTGGAAATGCTTGGGCCTCTCATCCAGTCATGCAAAATACGCCTTCACTGGGGAATGTGCTTGCCATAAAGCAGGAAATGAAAAGCTGCAATCGAGGAAGCCAAAACACAGCCCATAGCATTAGCTGGCATGTCTTGCATTCAAGATGAGCTTGTCAGAAAATAACCACCTCTACAAGGGATGCCTCTGGCAGCCTGGGGCAGGAAAGGTCCATGATAAAAGCCAGCCCAGCTCCTTGCTCTCTCATCCACTTCTCTTGCCTCCTTGTCCTTGGGAGTCAGGTGAGTCTGAAGCCCCTTCTCCTTGTCTGCTTTGTCTAAAAGGAGGTCTCACCTCAATGGACCTCTCAGCTGACACCAGCTTTGTGCTGGGCCAGACCTTGTGGTTGCTTCAGGTGGGAGAGGGAAGTGGTGAGAAAGTTAGCCATGGAGGGAAGCTGGGACTGTAGTGAGGTGGCTTCTGCACTCAGGGGCCCCGCAGTAGACACGTAACACCTGGTGGCTCTTTATGGGCCCTGACAGGATGAGGCCAAGAAGCCCTCATACATCTCTGCACAGCCTCCACCTCCCGGTGCTGCATGGTCTTTGGCTCCCTCATGGTGTGGTGACAGGCTGCTCCTCATGCATCCCTGTGTTTTGCTTCCTCCCTGCCCTCTCTCCCAGGTGCCCCTCAGGCCCCAAGACATGTCCTGCTATGACCAGTGCCAGCCCTGCCAGCCCTGCCAGCCCTGCGGCCCGACCCCGCTGGCCAACAGCTGCAACGAGCCCTGTGTCAGGCAGTGCCAGAACTCCACTGTTGTCATTGAACCCCCTGCTGTGGTGGTGACCCTGCCCGGACCCATCCTCAGCTCCTTCCCGCAGAACACACTTGTGGGCTCCTCCACCTCTGCTGCTGTCGGCAGCATCCTCAGCTCTGAGGGAGTGCCCATCACCTCTGGGTGCTGTGACCTCTCTGGCATTACCAGCCGCTACTGTGGCAGCAGATGTCCCCCTTGTTAAAGATGCTGGCAATCGACCATGATAAGGACCCCCAGGAACTCAGAACGTGGTGCTGGACACAGGATCAAACTTCATGCCATTGTTTTAAGAGCAGCTGACCATGTCTGACTTGCCCTGCAAGGGCAGACTTCAAGGGATCCACCTGGGCTCTCTGAAAACATGGCCAATGTCTACCTCTCCTATCATCCACTCACCTTTTTCTTTCTTTTCTTTGTTGTCTTGTCCTCCTCTCAAATCCTGCAGTGAGGACCCCAGAAACCAGCCTGCAGGGAGCTGCTAGCCTCTCTCCCTTTGCCAGGCAGGTCCCCACATGCCCTGTGGGAACTCTGCCACAGCAAAAGGGAAACAGCTTCTTGGCTGCTCCTGCTGCTCCCCTCACTGGGGGCCTCCACTTGGAGGGACCTCATTTCCCTCTCCAAACTCAATAAAATTTGTTGCAACCTTGCCTGCGTCCCTTAGGTGGTCTGTCCATCTGCATACTGACTGCTGATGAATAGAGCCATTGCTTTGTGGAAGGAAATAGGTGGGGGCACAGGGCAACCCTTCATCACTGCTCGAGGCGTTGGAGGGTGGGACACACTGCAGCGAGTCCCCTTCCAGGCACTGCCTCTTGAAACTGAGGAAGACAGCCCTAGTTACTCCGCTGCCAATGGCCGTCAGTCCTTGCCTTGCTGCGTCTCTGCTCAGAATTACCCCCTTGGCCCTGGAGCACGCCATATGAACAGCAATCTGTTGTCCTCCAGAGAGGAACTGTGGGCATGTGGGAGGCCCTGGGGAGATCAGCAGTCCCACAAACTCTTGGGCAAGAGTGCTTCTCTTGCTTTGTGTGGGGCTGTGCTGGGCAAGGAGGCTCAGAAGTAGTTCCCAAAGGGTGGCTGGTTTTGGGAATGGGTAAATAGCCTTGGGGATGGTGCACAGTCCCTATTCCACCTGCCCCACCGCTCTTTCACCTGATCTAGGGGCCATGGTCAGCATGCCTGGGCATGGGCAGCAGGCACAGCTTCCCTCTGTTGCCCTCTCAGCCTTCAGCACAGCAGCTGGCATGGCCCACCTGTTGCCAACACGTGCAGGCCTGAGGTGTTCACAAGTTACTACTGGTATCAGCTAGAGCAGGCCACGCACTGGAGTCCCCTGTCCCTGGGAATGCAACACCCCCTTGGCTGAAGGCAGGCCCAGGACAGTGACTGTTGCACAAACATGCAGCGCTGCTCTGTGCTGCCTTGTCTTCCTCAAGCACAGCTTTCCTGAGGCCCAGCAACTCTACAGCCCCACAAGTGCCACAACACAGTTCTGGTCTGGAACGGCGCTATGTGAGAGGAGATAATGCCCAGCGCTGTGGAGACATGGCAGTGACAGTGGGATCTGATTCTGCACCCAGCAGCATCCGTGAGCTGTCCCTGAGTGGCACAGGGCACGCACCAGCCCAACCATGGGGCCGACGTTGGGGTGCCTTCCCCAGGCACCAAGCTCCTCCAGCGTTCCCAGAGCCCTGGGGCTGAAGTAGCCCCTTGTGCTCTGTGCAGCACTGCGGCTCCCCACACACAGGCCTGGGTCTTCCCACATGCGCAGGCCCTGGGGCCCAGTGGTGTGGGGCTTTGCCCTCACACAGACCCCACACACCACCAGTGCCATAGCTCCATGACGGAGGACAGGGTCATGCTTCTGTGCTGGGTAAGGATGGGGAGCGTGTGTCCCCAGGTTCTGTGGGAGGCGGTGCTGGGCCAAGAGTTAACACAGGAGCGACAAGCATCAGGACCAAGCCCACCTAGGCCCAGTGCAACCATGGGTCCCAGCTCTGGCTTGGCCCCTGGCCCAGGGTCTCTATGAGAGCTCAGGCCTAGCGCAGGCCTGCCCCAGCTCTGCCGTATCTGTGCCTGTGTCTGGCCTGGGCTACTGTTGTCCTCCTGTCTTGGCCAGGCTCCCAGGTAGTCTGCAGCAGCTGCTGGATGGATCCTTCACCTGGGTCTCTCTTGAGTCCAGCCTTGGCCTGGGCCCCAGCCCCAGCCCTGACCCTGGCACTGAGACCTTCTGCACATAATACATCTGTTGCCCAGACTACGGAAATAATCAATAGATGCTTCTGGGGTACAATTTTCTGCCGTCTGAGGTGGACCATTGCCTCATACTTTGGGGGTGCTCATTTCTCTGGATCATGACAAAAACCTTCCAGACAACAAATTAAAATGTTGATGCCATCTCTGCTCTTCCCTGCCTGCAGTGTATGTCAATTAAGGAGAACAAGACCAACATTTAAAAAGGACTTTGTCCACATAGTGTCTCATTCTCTGTGAAAAACCATGCTAGGCCTGATCAGCATACACTGTTTTGAAAAGTATATAAATTGCAAGTTTTGCTCACTTGCTTTTCTTCTCCGTATGTCAAGATCGGTGTAACTAAAGAGAAAGGCTCTTCACTAGAACGTCTTGGCAGAAGACTAAGGACCATGCTCGCTATTTAATCTGAAAGTGCAGTTGTATTGCAGTTCCACAAACACAGGGTTTGGGCTCTGTTTTCTGACCTGTCAGGAACCTTTGCTAGGCTGAAGTAGCCTTTCCCTGCCTTGCCGTTCTCCTCAGAGCTGCCTTCACCTCCTTGTTTCTGATGGTGTAGGTGAAAGGAGTCAGCAAAAGAGTCAGGAGAGTGCTGAGGGTGGACTCCACTCTGTTGCGGCTAAAGGATGAGCAAGCCATGAGTTTCAGATACATGAAGACCACAGCTCCATAGAGGATGGGGACCTTGGTGCGATGAGAAGTACAGGCAGATAATGCCTTCCAGTGGCTGAAAGACCAGGGAATATGTGGAGAATTGCCAAGTTGATGCAGATGAAGAAAACTATCCTGAAAAGCAAAGTGCTTTGGATGTTGGGGATGGGCACTAGAAAGCCAAGGGTCTCAATGAGCATTGTATCACCTCAGGCCAGGCTAAGGAGAGGCCCAGCATCACAGTAGAAATGGTCAATGTTGTTCTTGGAGCAGAGAAGGTGCTGCACCAGCAGCAGAGACATCTGGGAGTTGACGACCACGACACTCAGTAGCCATGCTCCTAGGCATAGAAAGAAGAAGAGTATCTTCATCGTGACAGTGATGCAATGCAGCCGTTTGCGTATGGCCCCGGCTGTGCTGTGCTACGAGCAGAGCTTGGCCTTCAGGCCCATGTTGTGCTGCGCAAACCCCTTGTCCACAGTTAGAACTCAGCCAGTGGATTGCAAACGATGAGCGTGTAGGCAGCTCCTGCTCAGTGACACTGATTGCACTACCCGGGTCTTCTTGCCTGTATCTAAAGGCACAGTAAGATGTTCTCGTGTGAACATCGTTTCTGTTTGACAGTAGAAACGGTGAATGGAGCTGTTTCATTTTATGAAAATCCTCTAAAAGCTTGACTGACCAAAATGGGGTAACCCTTTCATGGGCAGGATCTGCGTGGTGTGCTGTGCCCAGGTTGCAGCAGCCTTCCCCCCACCCCTCCCTTCTTCCTGGGTTCAGCTTCATTCCCGACATCTCTACCTCGTCCCCGCGAGGGGTGCAAGGGGATGGGGAGTGGGGATTGCAGTCAGTTCATAACACATGTTCTCTGCCATTCCTTCCTCCTCATGCTCTTCCCCTGCTTCAGCATGGAGTCCATCCCACAGGCAGCAGTTTTTCAGGAATGGACTGTTCCAGCGTGGGTCCCCCATGGGCCACAGGTCCTGCTGGAAAACCTGTGGCAGCGTGGGCTCCTTTCCATGGGCCACACTTTCTGTCAGGAGCCTGCTCCAGTGTGCCTTCTGCACAGGCTGCAGCCTGTGATTCCATGGCTGCAGGGGAGTCTCTGCTCCAGCCCCTGGAGCACCTCCTCCCCCTCCTTCCTCACTGACTTTGGTGTCTGCACAGTGGCTTCTCTCACATGTTCTCAATCCTCTCTCCCAGCTGCGGCACACTGATTTTACACCTTCTTAAATATGTTATCACAGCAGTGCTACAAACTGTTGTTGACTAGCTCAGCGTTGGGCAGCAGTGGGATGTGTCTTGGGGCCGTCTGAAACTGCCTCTGTCTGACATGGGGACAGCTTCTGGCATCTTCTCTCAGAAGCCATCGCTGCAGCCTTTCCACTACAAAAACTCTGCCAGGTAAACCAAATACGCTGCTGTTACTCTTAATCATAGAATCATAGAATGCTTTGGGTTGGAAGGGACCTTTAGAGGTCATCTAGCCCAACCCCCCTGCAGTGAGCAGGGACAGCTTTAACCAGATCAGGTTGCTCAGAGCCCCATCCAACCTGACCTTGAATGTTTCTAGGGGTGGGGCCTCCACTGCCTCTCTGGGAAACCCGTTCCAGTGCTTCACCACCCTCACTGTAAAAAATTTCTTCCTTATACGCAGTCTACGTCTAGCCTCCTTTAGTTTGAAACCATTATTCCTTGTGCTGTCACAAGAGGCCTTGCTAAAAAGATTGTCCCCATCTTTCCTGTAGGCCCCCTTAAAGTACAGAAAGCCTGCAATAAGGTCTCCTCACAGCCTTCTCTTCTCCAGGATGAACAACCCCAACTCCCTCAGCCTGGCCTTGTAGGAGAGGTGCTCCAGCCCTCGGATCATTTTTGTGGCCCTCCTTTGGACCCGCTCCAACAGGTCCATGTCCTTCTTGTGCTGAGGGCTCCAGAGCTGGACGCAGGGCTCCAGGTGAGGTCTCACCAGAGCAGAGCAGAGGGGCAGAATCACCTCCCTCGACCTGCTGGCCACGCTGCTTTTGATGCAGCCCAGCATATCGTTGGCTTTCTGGGTTGCAAGCACACATTGTTGACTCATGTCCAGCTTTTCATCCACCAGGACCCCAAGTCCTTCTCCGCAGGGCTGCTCTCAATCTCTTCATCCCCCAGCCTGTATTGATATTGGGGGTTGCCCCATCCCAGGTGCAGGACTTTGCACTTGGCCTTGTTGAACCTCATGAGGTTCACACAGGCCCACCTCTCCAGCTTGTCCAGGTCCCTTTGGATGACATCTCATCCTTCTGGCGTGTCGAATGCACCACTCAGCTTGGTGTCATCTGCAAACTTGCTGAGGGTGCACTCGATCCCACTGTCTATGTCATTGATGAAGATGTTAAACAGCACTGGTCCCAGTACGGACCCCTGAGGGACACCACGTGTCACCGGTCTCCGTGTGGACATTGAGCCGTTGACCACTACTCTCTGGATGTGACCATCCAGCCAATTCCTTACCCACCAAACAGTCCACCCATCAAATCCATATCTCCCCAATTTAGAGAGAAGGATGTTGTGGGGGACTGTCTCGGAGGCTTTACAGAAGTCCAGATAGATGACATCTGTTGCTTTTCCCTTGGCCACTGATGCAGTCACTCCTTCATAGAAAGACACTAGGTTGAGTCAGGCAGGGCTTGCCCTTGGTGAAGCCATGCTGGCTGTTTCGAATCACCTCCCTGTCCTCCCCGTGATTTAGCATAGCTTCTAGGAGGATCTGCTCCATGATCTGCCCAGGCACAGAGGTGTGGCTGACAGGTGGGTAGTTCCCAGGGGCCTCCTTTCTTCCCTTGTTAAAAATGGGCACAGTGTTTCCCTTCTTCCAGTCACCAGGGACTTCACCTGACTGCCATGACTTTTCAAATATCATGGAGAGTGGCTTGGCAACTACATCAGTTGGTTTCCTCAGGAGTCTGGGATGCATCTCATCAGAACTCATAAATGTGTACACGTTCAGGTTCCTCAGGAGATCTCAAACCTGATCTTCCCTTACCGTGGGAGGGGCTTTACGCCCCTGGTCCCCATCTTGCAGTCCATTGGCTTGGGAGGGGTGAGGAGAGCAGTTGCCAGTGAAGACTGAGGCAAAGAAATTCTTGAGTATGTCAGCCTTCTCCTCACCTGTTGATACCAGGTCGGCATTAATGTTCATCAGGGGGGGTACGCTTTCTTTAACCTTCCTTATAACAATAATACTCTTGTATTATTATGTGCAGAAACTGTTTTGTATGTGAGAACTTTGGCTGCAGGATAAACTCATTCTGCTCATGGTGACAGAGGAGGCTGCAGGCAGCTCCCTCTCGCTACAGGCAATTACACCACGTGCACCTGCATGCAAAACACAAGAAGAAAAAAGGCCAGCACATCAATTAGAACTGGGGAAAAGCTAAAAAGAATGCATGAACTTTCACAGGCTGGCCAAACCACTTTTTCAGCTGCTCTGTAAATTAGTGTTGCTTCTGCATTTCTCTGCCTTTTGAAGAGAGGGTATTTGCCTTACAGTGAGTCTAGAGCCAGGCTCACTGCTACATCACTTCTCATGTCCCAGCCTCAGCGTCTGTAGCCTGAGGGGAGTCTGGCTTGTCCCAGACACAGCCTTCTGCAGCCACCTGAGTGTGTCACTGTAGCAGGGCTCCCTTTGCAAGAGCAGGGGCTGCTCCCTGGAGATCACACAGGTCAGGTGGGAGCTTCTAACACTGGAGGATTTTTATTCTTCTCCTAGGAATGTGGGAATTCTTTGTGGGGCTGTGGCAATGGGCATATTCTCTAGTTTTTATATTATATATATATAATATATATATATATATATCTCACAAATGTGAGACGTGGAGAGGCTCAATGTGTGGAAAGGCCATGACAGCTTCAACTCTGCTGTGGTTTCTCTCTGCCTCACAGTGAGAAAAAGACCTGCGTGAACCACTGTCAGACCCTTGAGGTCACTCAAGCTGATGGGTCTGGCCAGGGACTGATTTGTTGCCTTGACTGTAGGGTCTGAAGGACTTGCCTGGAGCTGTCCAGAGGGGCTGAGAGCTGGTGTTGGGCGTCCTGGTTCTCAGTGGTGTGCGTGCATGGTCGTGCTCATGTACATGTTCTTCTGGCTGTGCTCATGTGTGCATTCGCACGTACATGTGTGTGCCTCTGGTAATACTCATGGCAACTGTGGCTGTGCACAAATGTTCTCTGTGTGTGAGCAATTGTGTCCGTGATTGTGTGTCACAAATGCAGGTTTGTGACTCCTGCTGATTATGTGAATTTATTGTGAATGAGTGACTTAACACAGTTTCATTTAGTAGCAGTTTAGAATTTACTTGTAACAAATCGCAGGATTACGTTGTAATATTTTAATAGCACTCAGTCATCAGTGATTAATAAAGGGATTAGACAAAATTGATCAAAACAGTGACTTAGTTACAGATTGGAAGATGGCAAGGTTCACTCTATTATTACATGGAAATGCATCAAGGAAAATTAAATTACACTGAGTTGGAATGATTCACAAAGAGATTGTGTATGCAGGGGATAAGGAGGACCCTCCTGCAGAGTCATGAGGTTCAGGATAGACCCCCTTGCTTTCTAAACTCCTTCTCAGAGAGGAGTCTAGGTGCGGCTGGGTCCAATCTTAGTCTCAGACTTGGTCAATGGTTTATAGGAATAAGGATAATGCAGCAGTATAAGACTCACTTGGAAATCAAATCCTACGTCTACCGGCTAAAACTGATTCACACATGCATACACACAGCCATGGATACATGTATACATACATAAAAAGATCTGGTATACCAGTTTAAAGATTCCCGTCGAGTTCAGTGAAATGCTCAGGTCTAATGTCTTGGCGTTTCTCAACGGGCGAGGGTTGAGCCTCAAGGAGTGAAGGGTTTCAGCCCAGGCTCCACTGTCAGTCAGCAATGGACCTCCGGTTGTAGCAAACTGAGTCTGCTAGCTGTGAGAGGAGTCCTGCTCAGGGGGAGATGCTGGTGCAGCGCGCTGCAGTCCAGGAGAGCTCAAAGGGCCTCACTTAGGACTGCTGTTTTATAAAATCATGAGATGATTTGCTTTAGTCACTGTGAATCTCCATCCAAGCCACGCTCTCAGTCGGTAATTACTGCTCTGTTTCAAAGCTGTCAGGGGGTAACTGATTGTTCTCACTCCCCTGTTCTCACTCCCCTGTTCTCACTCCCCACTTCAACCATGTAAGGCTTTCTGATAAGGACAAGGCCACTCTCCGCTTCGACCATGTAGCAGTTTCTGGTACAATTACAGGGCACCTAACCGACCAGCTCACTACACAAGGCCGCGGTCTGGCAGGAATCCCTGAGGTTGCAAAGTGGTTGAAGAGAGAAAAAAAAAAAAAAGGGGGGGAGGAGGGGGGATGCACCTCCAGAGTGTGCATGTGATTTAGCACACGCATGTGCCTTCATGCAGGGGAGCATGAAGGTGTGTGTGACTGGTCTGCATATACGTAATTGTGTGGGCATAGGTGCATGTAGATGTGTGCTTTGTGTGTGTACATCTGTGCAGAGGAGCACGTGTGTACATCTGTGTGCCAGTACATGTGAGGAGGAATAGGCAGCGAGTACTTCAGACATTTCCCTATCACTTGTGACCAGATGCCCTTCCTCGCCGAGCAAGTAGCCCACATCTACTTAGCCTTCCAAGCACCTCCATCTCAGGGTTAAACCCCGTTTCCATGTCCAAGGTACTGAGGGGCAGAGAGAGAGCAGGGAGAGGGCTCCTCTGTGGGTGAATGGGCTCAAGCTGGGCACATGACTCTCCTCAGCTGCATCTCCCCCTCACACCCACTGCACGTTGGTCTCCCCTCAACCACATTAGAGCCTCAGACACAGGACTTAGAGAAGATGGCTCTGTCGAGTCCAACCCCTGGGTGGTGGGTTAATGAGGAGGGTGTGGGCATGTTCTTATCCTGATGATGCTGATGACTCTGATGTATGCTCTCCCTATATGGAGCTAAACTGCAGAGATGTTACACTGTGTGTGTGCACACAAAGCCCCCCTTTGTGGAAGTAGAGCGCTGGCTGTGACGGGGAAAGAAAATTGGGATCACGAGCTGTCAATACCTACTAGGTGGATGGAGAGGAAGCAATGTCAGGCAATTGTGTACAGCTTGAAGTGAGTCAGCAAGGTGAGATCCGTTTGTCCTCCCTTCTCCTGACATCGCGGCATCCAGAGCTCCTCCAATACATCAACCTCTTTCCAACGTTCTCGCTCAGCCAAGGGGACCGTGGCTTTGTGTGGAGGATGGTGCATGAAGAGATGTCGTTTGGATCATGTGCATTGGCTGAGCTGGTGAGTGAAGCCTGCCCAAGACATAGAGCAATGACGTGCAATGCCTTGCACGTTTAAGGAGAGCCAGATGAAGGGGCATTTCTCTGCTCTTTAGCCACATGAGACTTCTGGTCTGTAAATCCCTAAGGAGGAAGAAAGGCGTGAAAGGGATCCTTCAGATGGGGGTTCAGCTCCATCTGTCTTAGACACCCACTTGGGGATGAGATCGGTTCTCCCCTAGAGAACTGGTCAAGAATCCTCCCTCGTCTGCAGGGAGAGCATAGATTAGACCCTGCATTTGTGCCGGCTTCTTTCTCAGCAGAGGTGCCTCGCATGGGGTTCAACTCAGAGGGATTTTGCCTTCAAGCACTGAGGCATGGATACCTCTGCCCTAGTTCATATGTCCAACTTATTCATCTGAGCTGCTTGCTAGACTCCTGCCTGAGTCCTCAGAGAGCCCTGGCACTCCTGGAGGGCTTTTAGCCAGGTGTGTAAGGCAAGAGGAGCCATGTGTCCCCAGTGCCTTTTCTCTGCCCGTGGAGAAAGACGCGGGGGTGCTCTGAGGAGCTGAGAGAAGAGCGTTTCATTGTACATCTTTCAACTCGGTCAGCATCTTATTTTCTGCGCCAGCACCGTGTCCTGCCGAGGAGGGCAGGAACGGAGCGGCTGGGTGGGCACCTGGTGCCCAGCCAAGGTCAGCCCACCCCATGAGCCCAGGCACTGACTGCAAGGAGGACCTGGGGATGCCGGTGCCGGTGTCGATGCCGAAGCCGTTCCCAGGACCGGTGGCGGTGGCGGTGCCGGGGGCGGAGCGGCAGCGCCCCCTGTCGGTCCCGGCCGGGGCTGTCCCCCCGCCCCCCACACACACGCCCGGCCCCGCCCGCCGCGGTTCGTGCCCGCCCGCAGCCCCGGCTCCTCTCCCCGTGCCTCCCACGCCGCAGTAATACACCGCCGCGTCCCCGCGCCGGGGCCGGGAGAGCCGCAGGGCGCTGGACCGGCGGTCTGCCGCCACCGACAGCTGCCCCGGAGGGTCCTGCACTTCCTTGGAGTCTTTAAGAGTGACCACGATGAATGCGGGGCCTCGGCCCGGGAGCTGACGGTACCAGCTGATGTAGTCGCCAGTGTTTATGTTGGGGTGTGAGCAGTTGATGCTGATGCTGGTGCCCTCGGTGGTCTCTGCCGAGGGGTCCTGCTGCACCTGGGCTCTGCCCACAGCCACTGCAGAGGAAGAAGAAGGGAAGCCCAAAGGTCATCAAAGATCGCCCAGCTCTCATTCTCCCAGAGAAATTGTTGTGAAGAGTGGCAGTGAGACAGAGCCGGACTGGAACGGATGGAGAGCTGTTCAGCTGGGATGGAGAGTGATCCTGGTGTGGGTGTGTGGAGTGAGGGACAAAGGCTGGCAGGGAATTTGGAACTGATGCATGCAGAGATGGGATGAAAGTCAGGTGCATGGATGGATGGACGGACGGCGAGAGGGAGAGGCGACGGGAGAGTTGGGTGTGTTCCAGTGAAGGAAGGAGGGCTGAATTCAGAACAGAAATAAAGGCTGAATGCACGTGGGGATGAGAGGATGTATGGCGCGGTGCAGGAAAGCAAAGCTGTGCCCGCAGCAGGTATGTAAAAAGCAGAGGGAGAGATGAGAGGGGGGTCTCAGAGTAGGAAGAGGGGTTAGGGATGGTAGATGCCTGGAGAGATGGGTCAGAAGAGGGGTGCATGTACAGATGAAGAGAGGAAGAGACAGTAGAGTAGCAGACAGTAGTACCCAGCGAGAGTGGGTGTTGCAGTGAAGGAGGGCAGAAATCAGGGCAGTAGTAAGTGGGGAATTACCCGGGGCCGGAGTGCGTGCCCAGAGAAGCGGGCGCACGTGCCAGCCAAGTTGTGATGGTAGAGATGATGGGAACAAAGGAGGCTACGTAGGGGGGACTGCAGAGCTCTGGGAAAGGGGGAGCAGAGAGGGCAGAGAGGCCGGGAGGGGAAAGAGACGGTGCAGAAGGAGAGGGCCGAGCTGGCGCTGGGCTCCCTGGGGAGCAGCCCGGGCACAGAGCCTACCCCCCCGCCACCGCCGCCAGCCCCGCGCACCCAGCAGCACCGCGGCCAGCCCCGCCAGCCCTGCGCCCCGGCACCGCCGCATCCCGCCGCTCCGCCGCCCGCGCCTCGCTGCCCGCCGCCAGCCCCGGCTCTCTGCTCCGGCCGCGCCGCCTCCTCTCCCTCTCCCTCTCCCTCTCCCTCTCCCTCTCCCTCTCCCTCTCCCTCTCCCTCTCCCTCTCCTCTCCTCTCCTCTCCTCTCCTCTCCTCTCCTCTCCTCTCCTCTCCTCTCCTCTCCTCTCCTCTCCTCTCCTCTCCTCTCCTCTCTTCTCCTCTCCTCTCCTCTCCTCTCCTCTCCTCTCCTCCCCTCCCCCCCCTCCCCTCCCCTCCCCTCCCCTCCCCTCCCCTCCCCTCCCCTCTCCTCTCCTCTCCTCTCCTCTCCTCTCCTCTCCTCTCCTCTCCTCTCCTCTCCTCTCCTCTCCTCTCCTCTCCTCTCCTCTCCTCTCCTCTCCTCTCCTCTCCTCTCCTCTCCTCTCCTCTCCTCTCCTCTCCTCTCCTCGCCGCCGCCGCCAGCTCCGCCCCGGGGCTGAGCCCTGCGCCGGCGCCGCTCGGGGGCTCGCCCGGCCTCCCAGTGCTCAGCGGCTCTGCACGGGCACAACTTTGTCTCCTGGAAGCCCACTCTGCCCGTCCTCTCCCACCAACAACAAGCCTGCCCAGTGCCCGCTCCAGCCTGCGGCAGCTGCAGGGCCCTCACCCGCCACATGCACCAGCTTCCCAGAGCTGCCTGCCACCGCAGGGGCTGCAAAGAGCAGCCATGCATTTCCTGCCCAGGGGAAGGAGCAGGCTGCAGAGCCTCCCTTCAGCTGCCTCTCCCCAGTGCCGGCACAAGGCCTGACAGCTCTGCTGAGGCCGAGGGGGTGTGAGGACAAGTGAGCCCATGGGTGTTCAGGGCTCAGGGAGGTCTGGGGTAAGTGTGGAATCTCAGAATGTAGGTGAGAAGGCACCTCCAGAGGTCATCTACATTCAATCCTCTGCTCGGAATAGCTCTCATTGGACTGAGTTGCTCAAGATCACATTCAGTCCATCCTTGAACACCTCTTGCGATGGACATTGCACAGACTCACTGTGAAACCCAGCTCTTTCCATTTCTTTTAGCCTACTCTTAATCAGATTTTTCCATCTTCCAGCTGCTTTCCATTGCCTCTACTTCCTAAAGTGACTCCCTGTCGCCTGGACCAGAAGCTATGGCCATCTTCTCTGTCTCCTCTGAACAAGTAGTTGCAGAAAGCAAGAACACCTCCCCTGAGCCTCCTGTTCTCCAAGATGAGCAGGCCCAGTTGTGTCAGGCTCTTCCCACATTGCCAGCCTCCTATCCATCTTGGTGACCTTTGTTCATCTCGCTTCAGTATGTCAATGTCCTTCCTGGCCAGGGGAGACCCAACCGGGACACAGTACTCCAGAGGCCAGAGGTCTCACAGGTGCCAGCATGAGCTTTGGAGGGTCAGGAAGAGGAGGTCTCAGGAGGCAGGGGCTGCATTTCCGCGCCTCTTGCCTGGACAGATCTCCAGCAGGCTGCTGCCATCAGCACTCAGCTGCACTCAGGCTCCTTCTGACCCTGGGAACCTGCTGCTCTGTGGTGCTCATGGACAGGGCAGAGGAGAGTGTCCCTGCCATGAGCAGCACATTCCCTCCTGATGAGGGGCACAAAAGGACACACAGACATGGACAGTAGACACAAGTAAAGAACACACATAGGAACACAACAAACCATGGACTCTGCTAAGGTCCCCTGGGGAGTGGGCAGTGTGAGGCAGGATGGGGTCAAAACCTAGGAGCACAACGCACACACCTGGGGAGGCAAAAACAAGTGAGCATTGGGGTGATGTGAGGAGGGAGGGAAAGATAAGGACATAGGACATCCTCATGCATGGGAGCCCACAGTGTTCACCTGAGGACAGCTGGACCTTCTTCCTCAGAACACCACTGCAAACAGCCCCACCGCAGTGACCCAGTCTGACGTCACCTGCTTGCTCTGGACCCATCCAGCGCTTGAGCTGAGACTTCTGCCAGCACTGCTGCATTCCTGTCCTACAAATGCTGGGGCCTCTCATCCGAGTGCTCAGAAGAAGCCTTCACTGGAAAATGGGCATGGCACAAATCTGGAAATGAAAAGGCATCAGTGCAGGAAACCAAAGCACAGCCCATGTCATTAGCTGCGCTGGTTTGCATTCAAGATGAGCTTGTCCGAGAATTGCTACCTCTGCCGCGGGTGCCTCTGGTCCTGCGGCAATGAAGGGCAGGTATAAAAGGCAGCGCAAGTGCCTGCTCTCTCATCCACTTCTCTTGCCTCCTTCTGCTTGGCAACCAGGTGAGTCTGAAGCCCCTTCTCCTCCTCTTCCAAACTGGCATCTCTCCTCGATGGACCTCTAAGCTGAAATTGCTCTGTTCTTTGCTGCATTTCAGATCTTCTGGTCATGGGAGAGGGAAGTGGGGAGAAGGTCTGGTTAGAGAGAGGCTGGGATGTGGCTGCGGGGGCTTTTGGCTCATGAATTAGGAGAGAGTGTCCCTGGGCCAGGCTGCTCTTTGTAGAACAATGGAGACCATGTGGCTCCTAGCACATCCCTCTCACCACTGAATTGTGGCCTTGCCTCCTTTGTGACTGTGTAACCAGGCTGCTCATCACCCACCCTTGTGCTCTGCTTCCCCCCTGCCCTCTCTCCCAGGTGCATCTCCAGCCCAGAGACATGTCCTGCTACAGCCCGTGCCTGCCCTGCCGGCCCTGCGGCCCGACCCCGCTGGCCAACAGCTGCAACGAGCCCTGTGTCCGGCAGTGCCAGAACTCCACCGTCGTCATTGAACCCTCTCCTGTGGTGGTGACCCTGCCCGGACCCATCCTCAGCTCCTTCCCACAGAACACCCTTGTGGGCTCCTCCACCTCTGCTGCTGTTGGCAGCATCCTCAGCTCTGAGGGAGTGCCCATCTCCTCTGGGGGCTTTGGCCTCTCTGGCATTACCAGCCGCTACTGTGGCAGAAGGTGCCTCCCCTGTTAAAGTTGCTGGGAATGCCCCAGGAACACACCTTGAGGAACTCAGAACATGGTAATACGCAGGGGATTGAGATTTTGGAGATATTTTCAGTACAGCTGAATGGCTTTGCCTTGTTTCCTCTTTTCTTTGTTTGCTTTGTATCCCCTTGGCACCAAGGTCCCACCAAAGCCAGCCTGGTGGGGACCATCTGGCTCCTCTCCCTTGTATGGCACAGGCAGACAGACATCATGCAAGAACTCTCCATGCACAAGGACTGCAGAATCTTGGCTGCCTCCGGGGCTCCCTGCACTGCTGTCCTCCACTCAGAGTGACATTATTTCCCTCTTTTGCCTCATTAAAGTTCTGCTGCATTCAGGCCTGGCCTCCATGTGGTCCTTCCCTCTGTGGAAACTCCCCAAGGTGCCAAAGGAGAAGGGTCTTGCTGAGGGGTGGAAGCAGGTGAGGGCACAAGGAGACCCTTCTCCTTTCACAGAGGAATGGGAGGGTTTCACACGCTGTGGTGGCTCCTCTTTTGGGCACCGTCCCTGGGAGCTGAGGAAGTCATCCGTGGCTGCTCTGCTGCCAGTGACCATCAGGCCTTGCCTTGCTGTGTCTCTGCCCTAAAGTGGCGGGAGAGGCAGGAGGCGGTGAGGGATCAGCAGCCCCGTCAGCTCTTGAGGAAGGGCTTTGGTCTTGCTGTGTCTGGAGCTGCACTGGGGTAGCAGGGGGTGGGTGTGGGCTCCAGAAGGCCATTTGCTTTGCAGAATGGCAAGAGTGGCAAAGCAAGAAACATAGAATCATAGAATCATAGAATGGTTTAGGTTCGAAAAGACCTTTAAGATCATCCAGTCCAACCAGTAACCTAACATTACCACGTCCACGCTAAACCAATTAAGGGTAGACTAGACTAAACCATGTCCCAAAGTGCCACATCTACCCGTTGTTTGAACGCCTCCAGGGATGGTGACTCCACCACCTCTCTGGGCAGCCTGTTCCAATGCCTCACCACCCTTTCCATGAAGAAATTTTTCCTAATTTCTAACCTAAACCTCCCCTGGCGCAGCTTAAGCCCATTTCCTCTCATCCTATCGCTAACTACATGGGAGAAGAGACCAACACCCACCTCACTACAAGCTCCTTTCAGGTAGTTGTAGAGAGCGATAAGGTCTCCCCTCAGACTCCTCTTCTCTAGGCTAAACAACCCCAGTTCCCTCAGCCGCTCCTTATAAGGCCTGTGCTCCAGACCCTTCACCAGCCTTGTTGCCCTTCTCTGAACACGCTCCCGCACCTCAATGTCTTTCTTGTATTGAGGGACCCAAAATTGGACACAGTATTGCAGGTGTGGCCTCACCAGCGCCGAGTACAGGGGAACAATCACTTCCATGCTCCTGCTGGCCACACTATTCCTGATACAAGCCAGGATGCTGTTGGTTTTCTTGGCCACCTGGGCACACTGCTGGCTCATGTTCAGCCGGCTGTCTACCAGCACACCCAGGCCCTTTTTTGGCCAGGCAGCTTTCCAGCCACTTGGTGTCATCTGCAACCTTACTGAGGCTGCACTCAATGCCCTCATCCAGATCATTGATAAAGATATTAAACAAGGCTGGCCCCAAAACAGAGCCCTGGGGAACACCGCTCGTGACCGGCCACCAACTGCACTTAACTCCATTCACCACTACTCTCTGGGCTCGCCCACCCAGCCACTTTTTTACCCAGCAAAGACTACACCCGACCAAGCCATGAGCTGCCAGCTTCCCAAGGAGAATGCTATGGGAACATATATGGAACACAACAGCCTTTGGGATTGCCCATAGCTGCTACTCCAGCTTCCTCTCCCCTCCACCACCCAGTCTAGGGGTCATGGCCAGCACATGGGAAAAGTCACCCATGCTGCTGAGTGTGCCAAGGGTGGAAATTGGATGTAAGCATGTGGGAGCTGAGGGCAGTCAGCACAGAAACAGGGACAGTGAAATGGTGTATTTCTGAGGGAGAGCAAATTGCTCTGATGCAGAGCGTGCAGGAGAATGTGAGATCAGCAAGCACAAGGGTACTGGGTGCACTTCCCAAGAGAGCTGCAGGGGGGCTCAGAGCTCTTGACGGCTTCACTGGTCCTCCCGAAGAGTTTGTGCTCAGGAATTGGCTGCCATTCTCAGGGGAGAGGACTTTTTTCCATGTAAATCTCATCCCTTCTGGTTGGTGGAAATGTCTCTTGGCAACTACTACAGTCTAATATCCTATTTTCTGCATGAAAATCCAGATGTCTTGACAAAAGTGTACAAGTGGAAGAATGCAAATCCCCACACTGATGTCCTTCACCAACAAGGAATTACAGCTCATGAAGCGTATCTCAGCATGACTGAAGGCCAAAAGCTTTATAAGGGCCTTTCATTTCCATGGCTGACATCCTTTTTCCCTCATCATGCTATTAACAACCATCACCACCGGCAGCACAGTTGGGCTTCCTAACCCTACTGCACTAAACCTTGTAGCAAGCAGAAGTACCTCAGGTCCTTCACAGTCATGATACCATCTGCAATTGTCCTTGTAGAAGAGGAAGGGATGGCATTTTTTCTGACAGACGAGTAAGCCCTTTGGCCAAAGCACCGCCAGAGCGCTGCTACTGGCTCTTGCCATGACCTGTAGTTCGGCTGCGCAACCGAGGAGATTTGGAAGGGTAGGAAAAGGGCACAGGATCCATGCAGGTTTGACACTTCCAACTAAGGGCACTGTTGCCAGAGATTGTTTTTTCTGATGGTGATTTAAATCATGCTGTGGCTCCACTGTGTGGAAGGCAGGCACTGATCTGTCTCAACGTGTGCTTCCCATTTCACTGCTGTGGTCTGTTTCTATGGCCTACGTGTCTTCACCAACACGGGAGCCCCCTCAAAAGGGTCACGAGGCAGAGCAGTGGCTGTTCTTTATGTCGTTCTTACTCCCCTTGCTCAACCAGTGGCTTTACACCCTAAGAAACAAGGATGCAAAAGGTGCTCTGAGCTGGTTCAAGAGCTGGTATTTGTTCATGTGAAGGAAACAACTGGCAGGGGGCTGTGACCCTCACCCAAGGATCACCGTACATCGAGGAGTTAGTGATCCATGTAACAGATAACCTGAGGAGGCCCTGGCCTCTGCTGTGCTGTGCTATGAGCAGAGCTTGGCCTTCAGGCCCATGTTGTGCTGCGCAAACCCCTTGTCCACAGTTAGAACTCAGCCAGTGGATTGCAAACGATGAGCATGTAGGCAGCTCCTGCTCGGTGCCACTGATTGCACTACCCGGGTCTTCTTGCCTGTATCTAAAGGCACAGTAAGATGTTCTCGTGTGAACATCGTTTCTGTTTGACAGTAGAAATGATGAATGGAGCTGTTTCATTTTATGAAAATCCTCTAAAAGCTTGACTGCCCAAAACGGGGTAACCCTTTCATGGGCAGGATCTGCGTGGTATGCTGTGCCCAGGTTGCAGCAGCCTTCCCCCCACCCCTCCCTTCTTCCTGGGTTCAGCTTCATTCCCGTCACCTCTACCTCGTCCCCGCGAGGGGCGCAAGGGGATGAGGAGTGGGGATTGCAGTCAGTTCATAACACATGTTCTCTGCCATTCCTTCCTCCTCATGCTCTTCCCCTGCTTCAGCATGGAGTCCATCCCACAGGCAGCAGTTCTTCAGGAATGGGCTGTTCCAGCGTGGGTCCCCCACGGGCCACAGGTCCTGCTGGAAAACCTGTGGCAGGGTGGGCTCCTTTCCATGGGCCACACTTTCTGTCAGGAGCCTGCTCCAGTGTGCCTTCTGCACAGGCTGCAGCCTGTGATTCCATGGCTGCAGGGGAGTCTCTGCTCCAGCCCCTGGAGCACCTCCTCCCCCTCCTTCCTCACTGACTTTGGTGTCTGCACAGTGGCTTCTCTCACATGTTCTCAATCCTCTCTCCCAGCTGCGGCACACTGATTTTACACCTTCTTAAATATGTTATCACAGTATTCCTAACAACATTGCTGACTGGCTCAGCGTTGGGCAGCAGTGGGATGTGTCTTGTGGCCATCTGGAACTGCCTCTGTCTGACATGGGGACAGCTTCTGGCATCTTCTCACAGAAGCCATCGCTGCAGCCTTTCCACTACAAAAACTCTGCCAGGTAAACCAAATATGCTGCTGTTACTCTTAATCATAGACTCATAGAATCATAGACTCATAGAATCATAGAATCATAGAATGCTTTGGGTTGGAAGGGACCTTTAGAGGTCATCCAGCCCAACCTCCCTGCAATGAGCAGGGACAGCTTTAACCAGATCAGGTTGCTCAGAGCCCCATCCAACCTGACCTTGAATGTTTCTAGGGGTGGGGCCTCCACTGCTCCTCTGGGCAACCTGTTCCAGTGCTTCACCACCCTCACTGTAAAAAATTTCTTCCTTATATCCAGTCTAAGTCTAGCCTCCTTTAGTTTGAAACCATTCCTCCTTGTGCTGTCACAAGAGGCCTTGCTAAAAAGATTCTCCCCATCTTTCCTGTAGGCCCCCTTTAAGTACGGAAAGCCTGCAATAAGGTCTCCTCACAGCCTTCTCTTCTCCAGGATGAACAACCCCAACTCCCTCAGCCTGGCCTTGTAGGAGAGGGGCTCCACCCCTTGGATCATTTTGGTGGCCCTCCTTTCGACCTGCTCCAACAGGTCCATGTCCTTCTTGTGCTGAGGGCTCCAGAGCTGGACGCAGGGCTCCAGGTGAGGTCTCACCAGAGCAGAACAAAGAGACAGAATGACCTCCCTCGACCTGCTGGCCATGCTGCTTTTGATGCAGCCCAGGATATGGTTGGCTCTCTGGGATGCAAGCACACATTGTTGGCTCATGTCCGGGTTTTCATCCACCAGGACCCCCAAGGCCTTCTCGGCAGGGCTGCTCTCAATCCCTTCATCCCCCAGCCTGTATTGATATTGGGGGTTGTCCTGTCCCAGGTGCAGGGCCTTGCACTTGGCCTTGTTGAACCTCATGAGGTTCACACAGGCCCACTTCTCCAGCTTTTCCAGGTCCCTTTGGATGACATCTTGTCCTTCTGGCGTGTCAACTGCATCACTCAGCTTGGTGTCATCTGCAAACTTGCTGAGGGTGCACTCAATCGCACTGTCTAGGTCATTGATGAAGATATTAAACAGCACTGGTCTCAGCACAGATCCCTGAGGGACTCCACTTGTCACCGGTCTCCGTGTGGACATTGAGCCGTTGATCGCTACCCTCTGGATGCAACCATCCAGCCAATTCCTTACCCACTGTCGTGGTTTAGCCCCAGCCAGCAACTCAGTACCACGCAGCCGCTCGCTCACTCCCCCTACCCCGATGGGATGGGGGAGAGAATCGGAGGAGTAAGAGTGAGAAACACTCCTGGGTGGAGATAAGAACAGTTTAATAATTGAAATAAAGTAAAATAGTAATGCTAATAGTAACAGTATAATAATGGTAATAATAATAATGATACACGAAGCAAGTGATGCACAATGCAATTGCTCACCACCCGCCGACCGATACCCAGACAGTTCCCGAGCAGCGATCGCTGCTCCCCGGCCAACCCCCCCCAGTTTATATACTGAGCATGACGTCATATGGTATGGAATAGCCCTTTGGTCAGTTTGGATCAACTATTCTGGCTGTGCCCCCTCCCAGTTTCTTGTGCGCCTGGCAGAGCATGGGAAGCTGAAAAAGTCCTTGACTAGCATAAGCAGTACTCAGCAACAACTAAAAACATCAGCATGTTATCAACATTCTTCTCCTACTAAATCCAAAACACAGCACTATGCCTGCTGCTAGGAAGAAAATTAACTCTATCCCAGCCGAAACCAGGACACCCACCAAACAGTCCACCCATCAAATTCATATCTCCCCAATTTAGAGAGAAGGATGTTGTGGGGGACTGTCTCGCAGGCTTTACAGAAGTCCACATAGATGACATCTGTTGCTTTTCCCTTGGCCACTGATGCAGTCATTCCTTCATAGAAAGTCACTAGGTTGGGTCAGGCAGGGCTTGCCCTTGGTGAAGCCATGCTGGCTGTCTCGAATCACCTCCCTGTCCTCCCCGTGCTTTAGCATAGCTTCTAGGAGGATCTGCTCCATGATCTTCCCAGGCACAGAGGTGAGGCTGACTGGTCGGTAGTTCCCAGGGGCATCCTTTCTTCCCTTGTTAAAAATGGGCAACGTTTCCCTTCTTCCAGTCAGCAGGGACTTCACCTGACTGCCATGACTTTTCAAATATCATGGAGAGTGGCTTGGCAACTACGTCAGCCAGTTCCCTCAGGACTTGGAGGTCCCATAGACTTGTGTACGTTCAGGTTCCTCAGGAGGTCTCAAACCTGATCTTCCCTTACCATGGGAGGGGCTTTACCCCCCTGGTCCCCATCTTGCGGTCCATCACCTCGGGAGGGGTGAGGAGAGAGGTTGCCAGTGAAGACTGAGGCAAAGAAATTGTTGAGTATGTCAGCCTTCTCCTCACCTGTTGATACCAGGTCGGCATTAAAGTTCATCAGGGGGGATATGCTTTCTTTAACCTTCCTTATAACAATAATACTCTTGTATTATTATGTGCAGAAACTGTTTTGTATGTGAGAGCTTTGGCTGCAGGATAAACTCAGTCTGCTCATGGTGACAGAGGAGGCTGCAGGCAGCTCCCTCTCGCTACAGGCAATTACACCACGTGCACCTGCATGCAAAACACAAGAAGAAAAAAGGCCAGCACATCAATTAGAACTGGGGAAAAGCTAAAAAGAATGCATGAACTTTCACAGGCTGGCCAAACCACTTTTTCAGCTGCTCTGTAAATTAGTGTTGCTTCTGCATTTCTCTGCCTTTTGAAGAGAGGGTATTTGCCTTACAGTGAGTGTAGAGCCAGGCTCACTGCTACATCACTTCTGATGTCCCAGCCTCAGTGTCTGTAGCCTGAGGGGAGCCTGGCTTGTCCCAGACACAGCCTTCTGCAGCCACCTGAGTGTGTCACTGTAGCAGGGCTCCCTTTGCAAGAGCAGGGGCTGCTCCCTGGAGATCACACAGGTCAGGTGGGAGCTTCTAACACTGGAGGATTTTTATTCTTCTCCTAGGAATGTGGGAATTCTTTGTGGGGCTGTGGCGATGGACATGTTCTCTAGTTTTTATATTATTGTTCACACACAGACGTGAGACGTGGAGAGGCTCAATGTGTGGAAAGGCCATGACAGCATCAACTCTGCTGCGGTTTCTCTCTGCCTCACAGTGAGAAAAAGACCTGCGTGAACCACTGTCAGACCCTTGAGGTCACTCAAGCTGATGGGTCTGGCCAGGGACTGATTTGTTGCCTTGACTGTAGGGTCTGAAGGACTTGCCTGGAGCTGTCCAGAGGGGCTGAGAGCTGGTGTCGGGCATCCTGGTTCTCAGTGGTGTGCGTGCATGGTCGTGCTCATGTACATGTTCTTCTGGCTGTGCTCATGTGTGCATTCGCATGTACATGTGTGTGCCTCTGGTAATACTCATGGCAACAGTGGCTGTGCACAAATGTTCTCTGTGTGTGAGCAATTGTGTCCGTGAGTGTGTATGTGATTCAGCACACGCATGTGCCTTCATGCAGGAAGCATAAATGTGTGTGACTGGTCTGTACATACGTAATTGTGTGGGCACAGGTGCATGTAGATATGTGCTTTGTGTGTGTACATCTGTGCAGAGGAGCATGCGTGTACATCTGTGTGCAAATACATGTGTGCAGGAGCCTGCATATGTGTGAGCATGTGTGTTTGAATATCTGTGTGTACATGTTGGTAGAGTGGTGTTGTGGTTTAGCCCCAGCCAGCAACTAAGCAGCACACAGCCGTTCGCTCACTCCCCCTACCCCGATGGGATGGGGGAGAGAATCGGAGGAGTAAGAATGCTCCTGCAGAAAACACCTTCTGCCATTCCAAGGTGAAGGGTGCAAGGGGGATAGGCCTGCACCGGGTGACCAACCGCTCTGACACATCCTCCTGTGCAACACCTTGGGAGTCTCTCCTTCCTTGATGCCCGTGTCTTCTGTCTCTCCATCCTCAAGCCCTTGGCTGGGTTGGCCTCTCCTGGCTCCTGCACGGTGTCTATCCGCTGGCTCCTGTCAGCACACCCCAAGGCTGCAGCTCTCACAAACACCCTGTCCTGGTTTCAGCTGGGATAGAGTTAATTTTCTTCCTGTAGTGGGCATAGTGCTGTGTTTTGGATTTAGAAGGAGAATAACGTTGATAACACACTGGTGTTTTTGTTGTTGCTAGCTAGTGCTAACACTAATGAAGGAATTTTTCAGCTTCCCATGCTCTGCCAGGGGCACAAGAAGCTGGGAGGGGGCACAGCCAGGACAGCTGACCCAAACTGACCCAAGGGTTCTTCCATACCATATGGCGTCATGTTCAGCATAAAAACTGGGGGGGAGCTGCCCAGGGGGCAGCGATCACTGCTCGGGAACTGGCTGGGTACCAGGCAGCGGGTAGGGAACAATTTATTCTGCATCACTTATTTTCTATATTATTATTATTATTATTATTATTATTATCCCTTCCTTTTCTGTCTCTCCAATATTCCCCCGCCTGGCTGGGGGCGGTCAAGAACTGGGGAGGGGGCACAGCCTGATCCAAAGTGATCAAAGGGATATTCCATACCATATGACGTCTGCTCAGCAATAAAAGCTATGGAAAGGAGGAGGAGGGGGCGATCCATTCTTATGATGTTTGTCTTCTGGAATGACCGTTATGTGTACTGAAGCCCTACTTCTCGGGCAGTGGCTGGACATTGCCTCCTAATCGGCAGTAGAGGATATATCTTCTGTTTTCCTTTGCTTCTGTGCGCGACCTTTGCTTTTGCTTTATAAAACTTTAGAGTTTTAGGGTCAGCCCAAACCATGAGCCCAGGCACTGACTGCAAGGAGGACCTGGGGATGCCGGTGCCGCTGTCGATGCCGAAGCCGTTCCCAGGACCGGTGGCGGTGGCGGTGCCGGGGGCGGAGCGGCAGCGCCCCCTGTCGGTCCCGGCCGGGGCTGTCCCCCCGCCCCCCACACACACGCCCGGCCCCGCCCGCCGCGGTTCGTGCCCGCTCGCAGCCCCGGCTCCTCTCCCCGTGCCTCCCACGCCGCAGTAATACACCGCCGCGTCCCCGCGCCGGGGCCGGGAGAGCCGCAGGGCGCTGGACCGGAGGTCTGCCGCCACCGACAGCTGCCCCGGAGGGTCCTGCACGTACCTGGAGCCTTGGTTAGCAAATGCGATGAATGTGAGGCCTTGGCCCGGGAGCTGACGGTACCAGTAGATGAAGTCGGTGGTCCTTATGTTGGGGTGTGAGCAGCTGATGCTGATGCTGGTGCCCTCGGTGGTCTCTGCCAAGGGGTCCTGCTGCACCTGGGCTCTGCCCACAGCCACTGCACAGAAAGGAGAAGGGAAGCCCAAAGGTTATCAAAGATCGCCCAGCTCTCATTCTCCCAGAGAAACTGTTGTGAAGAGTGGCAGTGAGACAGAGCCGGACTGGAACGGATGGAGAGCTGTTCAACTGGGATGGAGAGTGATCCTGGTGTGGGTGTGTGGAGTGAGAGCAAAAGGCTGGCAGAGATTTTGAAACTGATGCATGCAGAGATGGGATGAAAATCAGGAGCATGGATGGATGGACGGACGGCGAGAGGGAGAGGTGACGGGAGAGTTGGGTGTGTTCCAGTGAAGGAAGGAGGGCTGAATTCAGAACAGAAATAAAGGCTGAATGCACAGGGGGATGAGAGGATGTATGGCGCGGTGCAGGAAGGCAAACCTGTGCGCACAGCTAGGAAGGAAGCAGAGGGAGAGATGAGAGAGGGGTCTCAGAGCAGGAAGAGGGGTTAGGGATGGTAGATGCATGGAGAGATGGGTCAGAAGAGGGGTGCATGCACAGATGGAGAGAGGAAGAGTACCCAGGGAGAGTGGGTGTTGCAGTGAAGGAGGGCTGAAATCAGGGCAATAGTAAGTGCGGAATTACCAGAGGCAAGAGTGCGTGCCCGGAGCAGCGGGCGCACGTGCCAGCCAAGTTGTGATGGTAGAGATGATGGGAACAAAGGAGGCTACGTAGGGGGGACTGCAGAGCTCTGGGAAAGGGGGAGCAGAGAGGGCAGAGAGGCCGGGAGGGGAAAGAGACGGTGCAGAAGGAGAGGGCCGAGCTGGCGCTGGGCTCCCTGGGGAGCAGCCCGGGCACAGAGCCTACCCCCCCGCCACCGCCGCCAGCCCCGCGCACCCAGCAGCACCGCGGCCAGCCCCGCCAGCCCTGCGCCCCGGCACCGCCGCATCCCGCCGCTCCGCCGCCCGCGCCTCGCTGCCCGCCGCCAGCCCCGGCTCTCCTCTCCTCTCCTCTCCTCTCCTCTCCTCTCCTCTCCTCTCCTCTCCTCTCCTCTCCTCTCCTCTCCTCTCCTCTCCTCTCCTCTCCTCTCCTCTCCTCTCCTCTCCTCTCCTCTCCTCTCCTCTCCTCTCCTCTCCTCTCCTCTCCTCTCCTCGCCGCCGCCGCCGCCGCCGCCGCCGCCGCCGCCGCCGCCAGCTCCGCCCCGGGGCTGAGCCCTGCGCCGGCGCCGCTCGGGGGCTCGCCCGGGCTCCCAGTGCTCAGCGGCTCTGCACGGGCACAACTTTGTCTCCTGCAAGCCCACTCTGCCCGTCCCCTCCCACCAACAACAAGCCTGCCCAGTGCCCGCTCCAGCCTGCGGCAGCTGCAGGGCCCTCACCCGCCACATGCACCAGCTTCCCAGAGCTGCCTGCCACCGCAGGGGCTGCAAAGAGCAGCCACGCATTTCCTGCCCAGGGGAAGGAGCAGGCTGCAGAGCCTCCCTTCAGCTGCCTCTCCCCAGTGCCGGCACAAGGCCTGACAGCTCTGCTGAGGCCGAGGGGGTGTGAGGACAAGTGAGCCCATGGGCGAGCAGGGCTCAGGGAAGGCTGGGGTAAGGCTGGAATCTCAGAATGTAGGTGAGAAGGCACCTCCAGTGGCCGTCCAGATCACCCCCCTGCTCGGAATAGATCCCATTAGATCCAGTTACCCATGGTCTCTAGAGTAAGGCACCTCCAGAGGTCATCGAGGGCGACCATCTGCTCGGAGTAGATCCCATCAGATCGTGTTGCCCAAAGTCACATTCAGTCCATCCTTGAACACCTCCCTGGATGGACATTGCACAGCTTCACTGGGAAACACCTTCCTTTTCTCATTATTTCTTTTAGCCTATTGCTTAATCAGCTTTCCCCATGTCCCAGTTGCTTCTTCACGGCCTCTACTCCTATCACTGACACCTTCCAGTATGTTGGTCCGTCTTTGTCTCCTCTGATTAAGTAGTTGTAGAAAGCTAGCAGGTGTTCCCTGAGGCATCTCTTCTCCAAAACAGGCAGGCCAGGTTCTCTCAGCTTCCCCTCGCATGTCATGTTTGACAGCGCCCTAACCCCTGGGTTGCCTTTGTTGGACTTGCATGGCTGTGTCGCTATCCTTCCTTGATGTGGGAGCCCGAGTCTGGAAGCAGCACTCCAGAGGTGGTCTCAAATGGGACAGAGGGGCAGGGACACTTCCCTGCACCTGCTGGCAACACTTTGGCTGTCACAGCTCAGGGTGCGGTTGGTCTTCTTTGCTGCAAGGGCACGCTACTGTCTCACGTTCAGCTAAGTGTCTCCTAAAACCACACATCCTTTTCTGTGCAATGGCTTCCTCGGCAGCCTGTCCCCAACGTGTCTGAGTGCGTGGTGTGGTTTCTAGCCCAGACGCAAAGCCTTGCCCTTGCTCTTTTTGGCCTTCATGAGGTTCTAGCCAGCCCATTTCTTCATGGTCACAACTCTTGGAGCCTGCTAGTCGAGCATATTTTCCACCCACCTTATCAGCCTCTGAATGAACCCATTCATCATCAGGAAGTACTGGAGAGGGAGTCAAAGGTCCTTCTAAAATCCAGGTGCACATGCTCCCTGCCCTTCCTCTTCTCTAGACTTCCTCTCACATCATGACAATGAGCAATGAGGTTGGCCTTGGGCAACAGCAGAGCTGCAGCTCAAAAGAGACTCCATGGAGAGGGGAATCAGGCCTGGCTGAGCTCTCCCAGCAGAGCTCCCTGGCACTTGGCTCACTAAGGTCCCCAAGGGAACGGGGGAAGCCCTTAGCTCAGTGCCTCCAAGCTGGAGCTGAGCTCAGGCTGACAGATATTCCGGAGGGGAGATGCACTTAGAAAATTTGCCCAGTGTGCAGAGCCCATGTGAGAAAGAGGGTCTGTTCTGGACATGGCTGTGGGAGAGCAGCAGGCTTTGGGGGATGCGGTCTCAAACCCAATGTCCCGTCCCTTCCCTCCCAGGGGCAGTTGCTGGGCACTCAGACTGACATTCCAATGCAGAGCATGAAGGTGTTTGTGGGCTGAAGCCCAAAGCAGTCCTCAGGTCTTTGGCTTTCCCTGCGCAAGCCACAGGGTCTGTCCTTCCACTCACAGCACAGCGACATCAGGCTTCATGTTCCTTTCATTCCGTACCTGTTCAGGACAAGGTCTCAGTCCCTGCCTCACACAGCAGCACGTCGAAGGGCTGCACAAGGACATTTGGCATTGACATGGACATGAGAGGGGGCTGTGTCCCACACCAGGCACCGCTGACGCTGCATTGGAAGCAGATCCACTGAGGGACGGCCAGCACGAGGTGGGCAGGATTCCTCAGCCTTTCTCCCTGCCCATGAAGCAATCCCCATCCTTTTGAACTCTCTAGCCCTGTGGAAGGCAGCGGTGTCCTGGCTTGGAGAGGCAGGTAGGGGGCACTGCCAGTTCCGCTGAGACACTCCCAATACTGTTACCATTGAACTAAAGTCAGGATCCAAGCTGGAGTGAACCTGTTGTTGTTGTGTCCTGAAATCGGCAGCAGCGGAGCGTGAGCTTTGGAGGGGCAGGAAGAGGAGGTCTCAGGAGGCAGGGGCTGCATTTCCACGCCTCTTGCCTGGACAGATCTCCAGCAGGCTGCTGCCATCAGCACTCAGCTGCACTCAGGCTCCTTCTGACCCTGGGAACATGCTGCTCTGTGGTGCTCATGGACAGGGCAGAGGAGAGTGTCCCTGCCATGAGCGGCACATTCCCTCCTGATGACGGACACACAAGGACACACACACATGGACAGTAGACACAAGTAAAGAACACACATAGGAACACAATGAACTATGGACTCTACTAAGGTCCCCTGGGGAGTGCTTCCCATTTCACCCCGCTCCTGCCATGCACGCTGCCCAAATGAGCTCTCGAGGGAGAGGGATTCTCTTCTGACTTCTGTGCTGTGCTTTACACCTCACTCTTAGTAAATAAAATGGATCAAGATCCCTTCAGGGAACATGTCCTTCCAGCCCTGTGGGACCAGCTCAGATTCCAGACATCCTCATGTAGAAGCTTATTCCACCCAAACTCCCTGCCCTGCAGGGAAGAACCTCAGAGCCATCTTTGTTACCGGCATAATTCATAGAATTAGCTGTATAGAATATGTATCTATACATAGAATTCATTAAATCATAGAATGGTTTGGGTTGGAAGGGACCCTGAAAGAACATCTAGTCTAACTCGCCCACCATGGGCAGGGAAATCTCTCATTAGGTCAGCTTGCTCAAAGCCCCATCTAACCTGACCTTGAACACTTCCAATGATGGGGCATCCACAACATGTCTGGGCAACAACTTCCAGGGTCTCACCGCTTTCATCGGAAAATATTTCTTCTTTATACCCAAGCTAAATCTACCCTCTTTCAGTTTAAAACCATTGGCCCTTGTCATGTCGCTACAGGCCCTGGCAAAACATCTTTCTCTCTTTCTTATAAGCCCCCTTTAAGTACTGAAAGGCCACAAGAAGGCCTCCCCAGAGCCCTTCCCTCTCCAGGCTCAACAACCCCAACCTCTCTCAGACTTTCTTCATAGGAGATGTGTTCCAACCCCCTGTTCACTTTTGTGGCCCTCCTCTGGACCTGCTCTAACATACCCTACAGACTCTTCCCACAGTCAGTGAAGAGACATCATAGAATCATAGAATCGTTTAGGTCAGAAAAGACCTTTAAGATCATCCAGTCCAACCAGTAACCTACACTACCAAGTCTACTCTACACTAATCAAGGGTACACTAGACTAAACCATGTCCCAAAGTGCCACATCTACCCATTGTTTGAACTCCTTCAGGGATGGTGACTCCACCACCTCTCTGGGCAGCCTGTTCCAATGCCTGACCACCCTTTCCATGAAGAAATTTTTCCTAATTTCCAACCTAAACCTCCCCTGGCGCAGCTTAAGCCCATTTCCTCTCATCCTATCACTACCTACATGGGAGAAGAGACCAACAGCCACCTCATTACAACCTCCTTTCAGGGAGCTGTAGAGAGCGATAAGGTCTCCCCTCAGACTCCTCTTCTCTAGGCTAAGCAACCCCAGTTCCCTCAGCGGCTCCTCATAAGGCCTGTGCTCCAGACCCTTCACCAGCCTTGTTGCCCTTCTCTGGACACGCTCCCCGCACCTCAATGTCTTTCTTGTATTGAGGGACCCAAAAGTGGACACCGTATTCCAGGTGCGGCCTCACCAGCGCCGAGTACAGGGGGACAATCACCTCCCTGCTCCTGCTGGCCACACTATTCCTGATACAAGCCAGGATGCTGTTGGCCTTCTTGGCCACCTGGGCACACTGCTGGCTCATGTTCAGCCGGCTGTCTACCAACACCCCCAGGTCTTTTTCAACCAGCCAGTTTTCCAGCCACTCTTCCCCAAGCCTGTAGCGCTGCATGGGGTTGTTGTGACCGAAGTGCACAACCCGGCACTTGGCCTTGTTAAACTTCATACAGTTGGCCTCGGCCCATGGGTCCAGCATGTCCAGGTGCCTCTGCTGGGCCATCCTACCCTCCAGCAGATCGACACTCCCACCCAGATTGGTGTCGTCTGCAAACTTAGTGAGGGTGCACTCAATCCCCTCATCCAGACCATTGATAAAGATATTAAACAAGGCTGGCCCCAAAACAGAGCCCTGTTCTTCAATTCACACACAGGAGTGATCCCATCCCACAGCAGATGTGCACAGTAAATGGGACAAACCATCTTTCTGGACACACTGATCCTGCAACTGAGCGATCATGGCCGCTACACTCCCCAGCTGGCATAATCCCACAGCAGGGCCTGCCTACCTGGTCACGTGTGCATGGCTTGCTTCATCACACGGTCAGAAGGGAACCCACAGGCTGTCCTACCAGAGCCTACAAGCACCTCCATCCCATGGCTAAAGACCACATCCATGTCCATGGTACTCAGGGACAGACAGAGAGCAGGGAAAGGGCTTTGGTGTGGGCAGATGGGCTCAAGCTGGGCACGTTACTCTCATCACCTGCATCTCCCACTCTCACCCAGTGCCGAGCAGTCTTCCCTCAGCCACGCTGAACCCTTGCAAAAAGGACACGTAGAAGAGGACTCTGTCAAGTCCAACACTGTGCAGTGGTCCTGGACAGTGTAGACAGCCTTTGTCTGGGTGCCTTGAGTCTTCTCAATTAGCTCTAGGTGACTGGACGTCTAGATTCATGTGCGCATGTGTGTGTGTATGTGTGTTGTCTAACCCAGCCGTTCACTCTGTCTTCAGTGTCCTTCACCGGACTCTTCCGGCATGTTGAGATGAGTCCTCTGCCCACGCTGATGTGTTTTGCACCAGAAATGCTTGGGCCTCTCATCCAGTCATGCAAAATACGCCTTCACTGGGGAATGTGCCTGGCATAAAGCAGGAAATGAAAAGCTGCAATCGAGGAAGCCAAAACACAGCCCATAGCATTAGCTGGCATGTCTTGCATTCAAGATGAGCTTGTCAGAAAATAACCACCTCTACAAGGGGTGCCTCTGGCAGCCTGGGGCAGGAAAGGTCCATGATAAGAACGAGCCCAGCTCCTTGTTCTATTCATCCACTTCTCTTGCCTCCTTGTCCTTGGGAGTCAGGTGAGTCTGAAGCCTCTTCTCCTTCTCTGCTTTCTCTAAAAGGCAGTCTCACCTCAATGGACCTCTCAGCTGACACCAGCCTTGTCCTATGGCAGATCTTGTGGGTGCTTGTTGTGGGAGAGGGAAGTGGTGAGAAAGTTAGCCATGGAGGGAAGCTGGGACTGTAGTGAGGTGGCTTCTGCACTCAGGGGCCCCGCAGTAGACATGTAACACCTGGTGGGTCTTTATGGGCCCTGTCAGGATAAGGCCAAGAAGCCCTCATACATCTCTGCACAGCCTCCACCTCCCGGTCCTGCATGGGCTTTGGCTCCCTCATGGTGTGGTGACAGGCTGCTCCTCATGCAGCCCCGTGTTTTGCTTCCTGCCTGCCCTCTCTCCCAGGTGCCCCTCAGGCCCCAAGACATGTCCTGCTACGACCAGTGCCAGCCCTGCCAGCCCTGCCAGCCCTGCGGCCCAACCCCGCTGGCCAACAGCTGCAACGAGCCCTGTGTCAGGCAGTGCCAGAACTCCACTGTTGTCATTGAACCCTCTCCTGTGGTGGTGACCCTGCCCGGACCCATCCTCAGCTCCTTCCCGCAGAACACCGTTGTGGGCTCCTCCACCTCTGCTGCTGTTGGCAGCATCCTCAGCTGTGACGGAGTGCCCATCACCTCTGGGTGCTGTGATCTCGCCTGCATTACCAGCCGCTACTGTGGCAGAAGGTGCCCCCCCTGCTAAAGATGCTGGCAATGGACCCTGATAAGGACCCCCAGGAACTCAGAACATGGTGCTGGACACAGGATCAAACTTCATGCCATTGTTTTAAGGGCAGCTGACCATGTCTGACTTGCCCTGCAAGGGAAGGGCAGACTGGAAGGGATCCACCTGGGCTCTCTGAAAACATGGCCAATGTCCCTCTGCTGGGCCATCCTGCCCTCCAGCAGATCGACACTCCCACCCAACTTGGTGTCGTCTGCAAACTTCCTGAGGGTGCACTCAATCCCCTCATCCAGATCATTGATAAAGATATTAAACAAGGCTGGCCCCAAAACAGAGCCCTGGGGAACACCGCTCCTGACTGGCTGCCAACTGGACTTAACTCCATTCACCACTACTCTCTGGGCTCGGCCACCCAACCAGTTTTTTACCCAGCAAAGACTACGCCCGTCCAAGCCATGAGCTGCCAGCTTGCCAAGGAGAATATTATGGGAGACGGTGTCAAAAGCTTTGCTAAAATCCAGGGAAATGACATCCACAGCCTTTCCAGCATCTACCAGGCAGCTCACGAGGTCATCAAAGGAGATCAGGTTGGTCAAGCAGGACCTGCCTTTCATGAACCCATGCTGGCTGGGCCTGATCCCCTGGTTGATCTGCACTTGCCTGTTGAGTTCACTCAAGATGAACCTCTCCATAATCTTTCCCGGCACCGAGGTCAGGCTGACAGGCCTGTAGTTTTTTGGGTCCTCCTTCCGGCCCTTCTTGTAGATGGGCGTCACAGTGGCAAGCCTCCAGTCATCAGGGACCTCCCCTGTTAACCAGGACTGCTGAGAGATGATGGAAACTGGCTTGGTGAGAAATCATAGAATCATAGAATGGAAAGGACCTCTACGATCATCAGTCCAGTCATCAACCCAACACCACCATGCCCACTAAACCACGTCCCAGAGTGCCACGTCTACCTGTTTTTTGAACACTTCCAGGGATGGTGACTGGGGACTCCTGCCCTGGGGATGCAGTGGCACATGCACTCATCAGCCCAACCACAGAGCACATGCTGGAGCATTCCCACCAGCACCCAGCTACCCAGCACCTCCAAGCCAGGCCAAGCTATCACTCTGCTTGCAGCATGCTTGTCCGAGCACAGGCTATGCTCATGCTGGCCCAGCACCACAGGAGAAATCAAAGGTCAACAAGCTTCCTGGTGCAGAAAGGATGCCACAGCAGCAGAGGCAACTGGGAGAAGATGACAACAAAGCCCACTGCCCATGCTCCCAGCGCTGGCAGGAAGTAGACTTTCTTCATCATGACAGTGGTTTTTGGTAGAGCAGTTTGCATATGGTGACATAATGATCAAAGGACGTGGCTGAGAGGGTCAGGAACTCAGTCATGCCCAGGAAGAAGTGGAAAAATGACTGTGCCAGGCAGCAGGAACCACAAATGATAGTCCTGGTGGCAAGGAAACTCTCTAGTGTTTTGACGACAATGGTGGTGGTGCAGCAGATCTCCAAGGAGGAAAGCCTGCCAAGGAAGACCTACATCGGGATCGTCAGGGAGCCCACTGCTCACTCCCCACAGTGACAAGGGTGAGGCTGTTCCCACCATGGTGCAGAGACACATGGGGAAGGCAAAGACAAGCAGGGCCACGTGCCACCTGGGGAGGCCACTGTGCTTGACTACCTTTGTGTTTGCTTCGGGGCAATGTACTGCCCTGCTTGGAACAGCTTTCTCATGTCCAGAGGCAATCAGCTGCTCAGGCAAGAGGGAAGAACCAAAGGTGTGCTGGGGTAAATCTTTTGTGTCTCTTGGTGTCAGAAGAATAAAATCAACCGCTGCTGCAAGGCAAGGTAACCACTTTACCCCAGATGAAAGTCTGGCCCTGCCAGGGCTGAGGAGCCGGTGGTAGACCACAGTAAAGAGACCTTGGCAGAGCCAAGCCATTTCTGGTTTCTTGCAATGGACCTTTCCCATGTAAGGGCTGACTCCGGCTGCAACTCATTCTATGTCTGGTAATGCCTGGGTGCATGGGTTTCTTAATTGCCCCATTCTTAATTGCTTACTTCGAATGTCCAAGGAGCCTGTCAGTGGTAATAACAGCCTTGGGTGGAGATGGTGGTGCCTGTCCTTGGGAAGGGAAAAACCAGTGGGAAAGTGTCCCCTCTGTGACACATTTCTGAGACGATGCTGGCAGGCCAGAAGGTGCCACGTTAACCCAGAACACTCTGAGCCCTTTCTGGGAAGCAGGAGAGCCTTGTGGGAAACACCCGACTCCCCTCCCTGCCTTGCACAGAGCCTCTCAGTCTCCACAGCTAGCGCTGAGCGAGGGCGGCTCTTTGCTGCCTTCAGGAGCACTGATCCGCAGCCGCCATCACGGAGAAGAGGTGCTGAGCTCTGTTGGGTGTGGCTGAGATGGAGTGAGTTTTCCCCATAGCAGCCCTCATGGTGCTGTGCTTTGGACTGGTAGCAAGAAAGGTGTTGACAACACACCGGTGTTTTGGCTGCTGCTGAGCAGTGCTCCACAGCATCAAGGCTGTCTCTCCAATATTCCCCCGTCTGGCTGGGGGCAGGCAAGAACTGGGGAGGGGGCACAGCCTGACCCAAAGTGATCAAAGGGATATTCCATACCATATGATGTCTGCTCAGCAATAAAAGCTATGGAAAGGAGGAGGAGGGGGGCGATCCGTTCTTACGATGTTTGTCTCCTGGAACGACCATTATGTGTACTGAGGAGCTGAGAGAAGAGTGTTTCATTGTACATCTTTCAACTCGGTCAGCATCTTATTTTCTGCGCCTGCACCGTGTCCTGCTGAGGAGGGCAGGAACGGAGTGGCTGGGTGGGCACCTGGTGCCCAGCCAAGGTCAGCCCACCCCATGAGCCCAGGCACTGACCGCAAGGAGGACCTGGGGATGCCGGTGCCGCTGTCGATGCCGAAGCCGTTCCCAGGACCGGTGGCGGTGGCGGTGCCGGGGGCGGAGCGGCAGCGCCCCCTGTCGGTCCCGGCCGGGGCTGTCCCCCCGCCCCCCACACACACGCCCGGCCCCGCCCGCCGCGGTTCGTGCCCGCCCGCAGCCCCGGCTCCTCTCCCCGTGCCTCCCACGCCGCAGTAATACACCGCCGCGTCCCCGCGCCGGGGCCGGGAGAGCCGCAGGGCGCTGGACCGGCGGTCTGCCGCCACCGACAGCTGCCCCGGAGGGTCCTGCACGTACTTGGAGCCTTGGTTAGCAAATGCGATGAATGTGAGGCCTTGGCCCGGGAGCTGACGGTACCAGTGGATAAAGTCGGTGATCCTTATGTTGGGGTGTGAGCAGTTGATGCTGATGTCGGTGTCCTCGGTGGTCTCTGCCAAGGGGTCCTGCTGCACCTGGGCTCTGCCCACAGCCACTGCAGAGGAAGAAGAAGGGAAGCCCAAAGGTCATCAACGATTGCCCAGCTCCAATGGACCTCTTCCCAGGGAAATCTTCAGGAAAAGTGGCAGTGAGACAGAGCCAGACTGGAATGGATGGAGAGCTGTTCAGCTGGGATGGAGAGTGATCCTGGTGTGGGTGTGTGGAGTGAGGGACAAAGGCTGGCAGGGAATTTGGAATTGAAGCATGCAGAGATGGGATGAAAGTCAGGTGCATGGATGGATGGACGGATGGCGAGAGGGAGAGGCGACGGGAGAGTTGGGTGTGTTCCAGTGAAGGAAGGAGGGCTGAATTCAGAACAGAAATAAAGGCTGAATGCACAGGGGGATGAGAGGATGTATGTCGCGGTGCAGGAAGGCAAACCTGTGCCCACAGCTATGAAGGAAGCAGAGGGAGAGATGAGAGAGGGGTCTCAGAGCAGGAAGAGGGGTTAGGGATGGTAGATGCATGGATAGATGGGTCAGAAGAGGGGCGGATGCACGGATGAAGAGATGGAGACAGTAGAGTAGTAGACAGTAGTACCCAGCGAGAGTGGGTGTTGCAGTGAAGGAGGGCTGAAATCAGGGCAATAGTAAGTGTGGAATTACCAGAGGCAAGAGTGCGTGCCCGGAGCAGCAGGCGCACGAGCCAGCCAAGTTGTGATGGTAGAGATGATGGGAACAAAGGAGGCTACGTAGGGGGGACTGCAGAGCTCTGGGAAAGGGGGAGCAGAGAGGGCAGAGAGGCCGGGAGGGGAAAGAGACGGTGCAGAAGGAGAGGGCCGAGCTGGCGCTGGGCTCCCTGGGGAGCAGCCCGGGCACAGAGCCTACCCCCCCGCCACCGCCGCCAGCCCCGCGCACCCAGCAGCACCGCGGCCAGCCCCGCCAGCCCTGCGCCCCGGCACCGCCGCATCCCGCCGCTCCGCCGCCCGCGCCTCGCTGCCCGCCGCCAGCCCCGGCTCTCTGCTCCGGCCGCGCCGCCTCCTCTCCTCTCCTCTCCTCTCCTCTCCTCTCCTCTCCTCTCCTCTCCTCTCCTCTCCTCTCCTCTCCTCTCCTCTCCTCTCCTCTCCTCTCCTCTCCTCTCCTCTCCTCTCCTCTCCTCTCCTCTCCTCTCCTCTCCTCTCCTCTCCTCTCCTCTCCTCTCCTCTCCTCTCCTCTCCTCTCCTCTCCTCTCCTCTCCTCTCCTCTCCTCTCCTCTCCTCTCCTCTCCTCTCCTCTCCTCTCCTCTCCTCTCCTCTCCTCTCCTCTCCTCTCCTCTCCTCTCCTCTCCTCTCCTCTCCTCTCCTCTCCTCTCCTCTCCTCTCCTCTCCTCTCCTCTCCTCTCCTCTCCTCTCCTCTCCTCTCCTCTCCTCTCCTCTCCTCTCCTCTCCTCTCCTCTCCTCTCCTCTCCTCTCCTCTCCTCTCCTCTCCTCTCCTCTCCTCTCCTCTCCTCTCCTCTCCTCTCCTCTCCTCTCCTCTCCTCTCCTCTCCTCTCCTCTCCTCTCCTCTCCTCTCCTCTCCTCTCCTCTCCTCTCCTCTCCTCTCCTCTCCTCTCTCCTCTCCTCTCCTCTCCTCTCCTCTCCTCTCCTCTCCTCTCCTCTCCTCTCCTCTCCTCTCCCTCTCCTCTCCTCTCCTCTCCTCTCCTCTCCTCTCCTCTCCTCTCCTCTCCTCTCCTCTCCTCTCCTCTCCTCTCCTCTCCTCGCCGCCGCCGCCAGCTCCGCCCCGGGGCTGAGCCCTGCGCCGGCGCCGCTCGGGGGCTCGCCCGGGCTCCCAGTGCTCAGCGGCTCTGCACGGGCACAACTTTGTCTCCTGCAAGCCCACTCTGCCCGTCCCCTCCCACCAACAACAAGCCTGCCCAGTGCCCGCTGCAGCCGGCGGCAGCTGCAGGGCCCTCACCCGCCACATGCACCAGCTTCCCAGAGCTGCCTGCCACCGCAGGGGCTGCAAAGAGCAGCCACGCATTTCCTGCCCAGGGGAAGGAAGGAGCAGGCTGCAGAGCCTCCCTCAGCTGCCTCTCTGCAGTGCCGGCACAAGGCCTGACAGCTCTGCTGAGGCCGAGGGGGTGTGAGGACAAGTGAGCCCATGGGCGTGCAGGGCTCAGGGAGGGCTGGGGTAAGTGTGGAATCTCAGAATGTAGGTGAGAAGGCACCTCCAGAGGTCATCTACATTCAATCCTCTGCTCGGAATAGCTCCCATTGGACTGAGTTGCTCAAGATCACATTCAGTCCATCCTTGAACACCTCTTGCGATGGACATTGCACAGACTCACTGTGAAACCCAGCTCTTTTCATTTCTTTTAGCCTACTCTTAATCAGATTTTTCCATCTTCCAGCTGCTTTCCATTGCCTCTACTTCCTAAAGTGACTCCCTGTCGCCTGGACCAGAAGCTATGGCCATCTTCTCTGTCTCCTCTGAACAAGTAGTTGCAGAAAGCAAGAACACCTCCCCTGAGCCTCCTGTTCTCCAAGATGAGCAGGCCCAGTTGTGTCAGGCTCTTCCCACATTGCCAGCCTCCTATCCATCTTGGTGACCTTTGTTCATCTCGCTTCAGTATGTCAATGTCCTTCCTGGCCAGGGGAGACCCAACCTGGACACAGAACTCCAGAGGCCAGAGGTCTCACAGGCGCCAGCATGAGTTTTGGAGGGTCAGGAAGAGGAGGTCTCAGGAGGCAGGGGCTGCATTTCCGTGCCTCTTCCCTGGACAGATCTCGAGCAGGCTGCTGCCATCAGCACTCAGCTGCACTCAGGCTCCTTCTGACCCTGGGAACCTGCTGCTCTGTGGTGCTCATGGACAGAGCAGAGGAGAGTGTCCCTGCCATGAGCGGCACATCCCCTCCTGACGAGGGACACAAAAGGAAACACACACACACACACAAGCTCATGCACATCAGTGTGGAGTCACAGACAAATTTCTTCTCCTACCTGCATCCACGTAAATCTGGCTGCAGATAAGTGCACACAGGACAGGAACACACGTAAGAACACAACCAGTTATGGGCTATGCTGAGGACACCTGGGGACAACTGTGGCAATGCTAGAGCATTATGGGGAAGGACAAAGCCCCAGGCATGCCCATGGCATCACCTGTGTGCTCACAGACTGCACAGAGAGGGAGTGAGTCAAAACAGGCCAGAATTTTTCGTGAAGGCCCTATTAGGCAGGATGAGTTTAAAACCTAGCAGACAACCCATTTGGACATGCGGCTGAGGATTGCTGAAGCCTCTTCCTGAGAAAGACACTTCAAACAACCCCACCGCAGTGACCCAGGCTGATGTCACTTGCCTGGCCTGAACCCATCCAGCACTTGAGCTGAGTCTTCTGCCAGCACTGCTGCATTCCTGTCCTACAAATCCTGGAGCCTTTCATCCAATTGCTCAGAAGAAGCCTTCACTGGAAAATGGGCATGGCACAAATCTGGAAATGAAAAGGCATCAGTGCAGGAAACCAAAGCACAGCCCATGTCATTAGCTGCGCTGGTTTGCATTCAAGATGAGCTTGTCCGAGAATTGCTACCTCTGCCGCGGGTGCCTCTGGTCCTGCGGCAATGAAGGGCAGGTATAAAAGGCAGCGCAAGTGCCTGCTCTCTCATCCACTTCTCTTGCCTCCTTCTGCTTGGCAACCAGGTGAGTCTGAAGCCCCTTCTCCTCCTCTTCCAAAGTGTGATCTCTCCTCGATGTACAACTCATCCAATATTGTCTTTGTCTTGTGCTGGTCCCTGGAGCTCCTTGTCATGCCAGAGGATTGTGGGGAGATTGTGTGCTAGAGAGAGGCTGGGAGGTGGCTGAGGGAGCTCTTGGGTTAAGAACTAGGAGAGAGCAATGTGGGCCAGGCTTCATTTTGTAGGACAAAGAAGACCGTGTGGCTCCTGGCACTGCTTCCAGCTCCGCACTGATTAGTGGCCTTGGCTGCTCCTAACCACGCCTGTGCTCTGCTTCTTCCCTGCTTCTCTCCCAGGTACACATCTGACTTTGAGACATGTCCTGCTACGACCAGTGCCTGCCATGCCGGCCCTGCGGCCCGACCCCGCTGGCCAACAGCTGCAACGAGCCCTGCGTCAGGCAGTGCCAGAACTCCACCGTCGTCATCCAGCCCTCCCCCGTGGTGGTGACCCTGCCTGGACCCATCCTCAGCTCCTTCCCACAGAACACCGTTGTGGGCTCCTCCACCTCTGCTGCTGTTGGCAGCATCCTCAGCTCTGAGGGAGTGCCCATCTCCTCTGGGGGCTTTGACCTCTCTGGCATTTCCAGCCGATACTGTGGCAGAAGGTGCCCTCCCTGCTAAAGATTCTTGGGAAAGCCCCAGGGAGACACCTTGAGGAACTCAGAACATGGTAATGAGCACGGGATCGAGATTTTGGAGGTGTTTTCAGTATAGCTGAATGGCTTTGCCTTGTTTCCCCTTTTCTTTGTTTGCTTTGTATCCCCTTGGCAGCAAGGTCCCACCAAAGCCAGCGTGGTGGGGACCATCTGGCTCCTCTCCCTTGTATGGCACAGGCAGACAGACGTCATGCAAGAACTCTCCATGCACAAGGACTGCAGACTCTAGGCTGCCTCCAGGGCTCCTTGCACTGCTGTCCTCCACTCAGAGTGAATTTGTTCCCCTCTTTTAACTCATTAAAGTTCTGCTGCATTCAGGCCTGGCCTCCATGTGGTCCTTCCCTCTGTGGACACTCCCCAAGGTGCCAAAGGAGAAGGGTCTTGCTCAGGGGTGGAAGCAGGTGAGGGCACAAGGAGACCCTTCTCCTTTCACAGAGGAATGGGAGGGTTTCACACACTGTGGTGCCTCCTCTTTTGGGCACCATCCCTGGGAGCTGAAGAAGTCATCCCTGGCTGCTCGTGGCCATCAGGCCTTGCCTTGCTGTGTCAGTGCCCACAAATGGCCAGAGAGGCAGGAGGTGGTGAGGGATCAGCAGCCCCATGAGCTCTTGAGGAAGGGCATTGCCTTTGCTATGGCCAGAGCTGCACTGGGGTGGTGGGTGTGAGGCTTGGGGAGATGATTTGCTTTGCAGAATGGAAGAGTGTTAAAGCAGGGAACAGCCTTTGGGATGGTCCATAGCTGATATTCCACTCTCCTCTCCCCTCCAACACCCAATCTCAGGGCCATGGCCAGTAGGCATGGGCAAGAAGTAGCAGGAAAAAGTCTTCCATGCTGCTGAATGCATCAAGGGTGGGAACTGGAGCTAAGCATGTGAGATCTGAGGGCACTCAGCACAGAAATGGGGACAGTGAAATGGTGTGTTTCTGACAGAGGTCAAATTTCTCTGATACAGCAGATTCATGCAGGAGAATAAATACAGGATTTTAGTTGGAAGGGACCTGCTATGATCATCTAGTCCAACTGCCTGACCACTTCAGGGCTGACCAAGTTAAAACATCTCATTAAGGACGTTGTCCAAATGTCTGTTAAACATTCACAGGCATGGGGCTTTGACCACCTCTCTAGGATGCCTGTTCCAGTGTATTATCACTCTCTCAGTAAAGAAATGCTTCCTCATGTCAAATTTGAACTTCCCCTGATACAGCTTTGAACCATTCCCACGCATGCTGTCGCTGGATACCAGGGAGAAGAGATCAGCACCTCCCTCTCAGGAAGCTGTTGAGAGCAATGAGGCCACCGCCCCAGTTTTCTTTTCTCCAGACTAGACAAACCCAAAGTCCTCACCCGCTCCTCACAGGACATACCTTCCAGCCCTTTCACCAGCTTTGTTGTCCTCCTCTGGATGCATTCCAGGACCTTCACATCCTTCATAAATTGTGGGGCCCAGAACTACACACCACACTCAAGGTGAGAACACACTGGTGCTAAGTACAGCGGGATAGTCACCTCTTTTGACCCGCTGGTTATGATACTGCATTTGGTGCACCCCAGGATGCAGTTTGCCCTCTTGGCTGCCAGGGCACACTGCTGACTCCTATTGAGCCTGCTGTCAACCAGCACCCGCAGATCCCTTTCTGCAGGGCTGCTCTCCCAATTTATACTTGTGACCAGCAATACTCCATCCCAGGTGCAGAATCCAGCATTTGGTCTTATTACATTTCATGCCATTAATGACTGCCCAGTGCCCTCTTTTCTAGATCCCTCTGCAAGGCCTCCTGTCCTTCGAGAGAGTCAACAGCACCTCCCGTTTGGTATCATCAGCAAACTTGCTCATGGTGCATTCAGCTCCTGCCTCCGGATCATTGAGAAATACATTGAACAGAACTGGCCCTAGAATTGAGCCCTGAGGAACACCACTGGTGAACGGTCACCAGCCAGATGTAGCCTCAGTCACTACAAGATTCTGAGCCCTGCCGTTCAGCCAGCTCTTCACCCAGCGCACCGTGTACCTGCTCATCTCACGGTTGGACAACTTGTCCAGAAGGATGCTGTGAGGGACACTATCAAAGGCCTGACTGAAATCCAGAAAAGCTACATCCACCGCCTTCCCTTCATCCACCTGGAGGGTGAGCTTGTCATGGAAGGATTTTCAATTAGTTCAACAGGACTTTCCCTTTGTGAACCCATGTAACTGTGCCTGATGATCGCATTGTGCTTTAAATGCCTTTCAATAGCAGCCGGTATGATCTTCTCCATAGTTTTCCCAGGAAGTGAGGTTAGCCTCACAGCTCTGTAGCTTCCTGGGTCTTCCCTCATGGCCTTCTTGTAAATTGGAGTAACACTGGCTGGCTTCCAGTCAGCAGGGACCTCCCCAGAGTGCCAAGACCTTTGGTAGATGATCAAGAGAGGTCTTGCTGTAACATCCGCCAGAGCTGCTTCAGTTCTCTGGCATGAATGCCACCTGGCCCCATGGACTTGTGAACATTGACCTGACACAGCTGGTCTCTTTCAACTTCAGTGTCCACAAATGGGAAGTCACTCTTCCCGCAGCCTTGGCCTTCTGACTCAGAGGACCGGGCAGCCCAAGGTCTATCAGTATTATTAAAGACGGAGGCAAAAAAGCATTGAACACCTCCACTTTTTCTTCCTCCCTCTTAGTCAGGTGATGCCTTGTGCCTCTTGAGTCACCAACCTCAAGACCATGGTTGAGGTGGCCTCTCCTGGCTCATGCACCATGTCTAGCCCCAAGCTCCTGTCCCCACACCCCAAGGCTGCAGCTCTCACAAACACAATGGTCAACACCCCTAAACCCTGCAGACACCAACTGTCTCACAGCCTCCCAGGCACTGGGGACTTTCTCCCTCTAGCCAAAAAAAGTTATCTCAGGAACCAATAAATGAAGCTTCCTGCCAATCCCATCTCATAATTCAGCTTCTGAAAAGCTCATTGTGGGAAAAAACCCAAACCAGAAACAGTCCTTCCACTTAACCATAACCCTTTTCTTCTCAGTTTCCTCAGAACCAGGTGGATCTGCATTTGTCCTCTCTTTACGACTAGCCTTTAAGAAACAAACCTGCCAAAGCCATTCCAAGTCCCTGCTCAGGGCAGGTCTCATGAGATCAGGCTGGTCAGGGCTGTGCCCAGTCAAGTCTTGAAAATTGCCAAGGTCAGAGCCTGCACAGCATCTGCTTCTACTATCTAAATAAAACTTCCCAGGGTACCAATTGTGGCTGTTGCCACTTGTCCTGCCAACGCACACCTCTGAGAAGAGCCTGGCTCCATCTTTTCCACATCCTCAGAGCACATACTTGTCGACACCCATAAGGTCTGCCTTGAGCCTTCTTTTGCTCAGGCCGCGTGCCCTCAGGCTCTCTTAGCGCGTCATGTCCTCAAGCTCCTTGACTGCCTTGGGGGCTTCCGCTGGACTCACTCCCACATATCACTACATTTCCTACACATCGAGGAGCCCCAGACTGAACACAGAAGCCCAGGCATGGTCTCATGAGTGACAAAGCAAGGAGAAGCATCACTTCCCCGCGTCTGCTGGCTACACTTTTGCTAAGACCCCTCAGCGTGCAGTGGGTCTGCTTTGCCACAAGGGCACACTGCTGACTCACCTTCAGCCGCTGGACACCAGGCATCCCCTGCCTTCCCAGGTGTCTGACCTATAACCTCTGCCTCCAACATGCTCCAAGCTCCATCAAGAAGATGAAAAGTGCCTGTCCCCAGAAGAACTGGTTGCTCTTCACTCAGGCCTTTGGAGAAAAGTCCTCTTTTGTTTTGTTTTGTCCTACCTGGATGGTCACTTCTGGAGGGAACTGCAGCACAAATTCCTTCTGCGCATGATCTGCAAAGCCATAAAGGTCCTTCAGCTTTGCCTGACTCCATATCCCTCCACCTATCACTTCATCAGCTTTCTCACTGGGCTCATTCTCCATCTCACTTTCTGTAAGCTACCAAAGGCTGATCCACGTATCTGATCGGTCTGATATTGCAGGCTCAAGGTTCAGCCAATCCCTAGATGCAAGGCAAGAAAGCACTTTTCCTTCCTTGTGCTCATTTGGCCAGGGAATAAATCACAGGAGCAATCATGTCTCCTGCTAAGAGCCATTCTCTCCAACAGCAACCATTGGTGGATACCAAGGGAAGCACAAGAGCAAGACAAGCAGGTAGGATACTTCTGCTGAGTATCCACTCCTGTTTCCCAAGTCCCTGGGCTTGGACTTGGCTGAAAAATTCACACCCATACATGTCCCAACAACTTTTTTCACTGGTGCACAGGCTGGGGAGCCACAGATGGGTGGCACAGATGATGTTGCCCTCTGCTTTACAGACAGGCTCCATCCATCCCTTCACGTATCCACGTGGACAACCCCTGGCTGCTTGTGCTGCCCTAGGCTCCAGGACACCACCACCCAGGCAAGCATGCTGTCTAGACATTTTGAAGCCCATCCAAGGAATGCGCGGAGAAGGGATATTTGCCTGTTCAAGTCAGGGGCCTCTGCCATTGTAGAAACCAGATTTCCCTCACAAAAAAGGACTGGGGCTGGTGGTTGACAGCTGGCTGAATAGGAGGCGGCAGTGTGCCCAGGTGGCCAAGAAGGCCAACAGCATCCTGGCTTGTATCAGAATTAGCATGGCCAGCAGGACTAGGGAAGTGATCATGCTCCTGTACTCGGCACTGGTGAGGCCGCACCTCAAACACTGCGTTCAGTTTTGGGCCCCTCACTACAGGAAAGGAAGTGAGGTGCTGGAGCATATCCAGAGAAGGACAAAGAAGCTGTTGAAGGGTCTGGAGCACAAGTCTCATGAGGAGCAGCTGAAGGAACTGGAGTTGTTCAGTGTGGAGAAAAGGAGGCTGACGGGAGACCTTATCGCTCTCTACAGCTACCTGAAAGGAGGTTGTAGTGAGGTGGTGTTGGTCTCTTCCCAAGTAACAAGCAATAGAACAAGAGGAAACGGCCTCAAGTTACGTCAAGGGAAGTTTAGACTGGATATTAGCACAAATTTTTTCACCAAAAGGATTGTCAAGCATTGGCAGAGGCTGCCCAGGCAAGCCGTTGAGTCACCATCCCTGGAGGTATTTAAAAGATGTGTAGGTGTGGCACTTAGGGACAAGCTTTAGTGGTGGACTTGGCAGTGTTAGGTTTACAGTTGGATGCGATGAGCTTAACAGTCGTTCCCAGCCTACAGGATTCGACATCATTTTCTCATGTCTGTGTTGAGCTCAAACTCCTGATGCTGCAGGATGGCTTCTGAGCACTGGAAGAGACCTTCTGTGGGGGAAATGGTGGAGGAGGTTGTGCACAGCCCATTGCTGATTCCAGTGAGGATGCTGGTGCCTAGCCGTTGCCAATGCTGATGCTGGTGGTAGTGCTGCATGGTGGGGGAATTGCCCAAGGGCCCATAGGTGGGTGGCCCTGGCCAGGGCTGTCATAGAACCATGGAATCACAGGACTGTAGAATCAAAAAATGGTTTTGTTTGGAAAGGACCTTGAAAGATCATCTAGTCCATCCCCCGCTGCCATGGGCAGGGACATCTCTCCCTAGAATAGCTTGCTCAAAGCCCCAAGCAATCTGACCTTGAACACTTCCAATGATGAGACATCCACACCTTCTCTGGGCAACCTGTTCCAGTGTCTTGCCAACCTAAATGTAAAAAAAATCCTTCCTTATGTCCAATCTAAATCTACCCTCTTTCAGTTTAAAACCATTACCCCTGGTCCTGTCACTACAGGCCCTGGTAAAATGTCCCTCTCTATCTCTCTTTTAAGACCCCTTTAAGTAATATTTCTTTGTCTTTTCAAGCGAGGGTATTTATCTTGAGGCAACTTCATCAGGCCAGCTTCCTTTCTGGTGTCCCAGCCTCAGCATTTGCAGCTGCAGGCCAGCTGGCTCACCCCAGACACACAACCCTTCGCTGACATGTGAGCCTGTCAGGGCAGCACCTCTCCCTGCGCTGAAGCTGGAACTGGTCCCAGGCCTCCGCAAGTGCCCTACGGCGATCACCAGGGATGGGCTGGATCTTGTAAGAGTTTGGCATGACTTTGACTTGCCAGGTGGAGAACCCCTGGAGCTGCAGCAATAGGGATGGTCTCTAGCTTTGACTTTATCTCTCATGCACAGACTTTGCATGTGAACAGGCTGAATGTCCAAAAAAGACCCTGCAGCCTGGACCCAAATACACCCTCTCTCTTTCCTGTAATGACAACTCAGTCAACTGAATTACTTCTGTCCAACCCACAAAAGCCCCAAAGCCCTCTGCTGTCACTAAACCCACCAGGGGTGGCTGGTGCCTGATTTACCTTCTGAGCACTGGGCTTTCAAGGACTTGCGTGAAGTTGTCAGGGGCACGGAGGCAGAGAGCTGGCTGGTGGAGTCCTGGTTCTCAGAGTGGGGAGAGGCTGTGCTTCCTCATGTGCACGAGCATCTGTCTGTGCCTGAGGGCTTATTTGTGCCTGTGTGTTTGCATTTCTGTCTTCACTTGTCTGCCAGTGTGTGTGTGAACAAGTGCATTTCTGTATGTGTATGTGCGGGTGTTTGTGCACCTGCACATTTTTGCAGGTGAGTAAGTGTGTGTGGTGTCAGTGTGCATGTCTGTGCACGCATGTGGGCATATGTGTGTGCATAGATATCTGCGTGTGTACAGGAGCATGCATACATATCTATATATAGCTCGGGTGTGGGTGTGCAAGTGCGTATAAGCACATGTGAACACTTATGTGATAGGAAGTCTGGGGAGTGAATGTGTGTGCACCCACAGGGTTTCCTGTGTAACTGGCAGTGCATGCACAGGTGTTTTTGTGTGTGCTGAGTGAAGGGAGGATGGAGCTCCTGGCCATTCTCTTTCAGAGAGATTGAGCCTCTCTGGCTCTCCTTGCAAACTAAGGCTGGCAGGGATCAGCCTGAAAGCATGGAGCATTTAAGACCCTGCTTGCATAAATGGATGTCTGGAATGGACAGGAAACGTTACATCAAAGATAGCACACTTTCCTCAAGCCTGAGGATATCAAAACACCACACAGAATCCAGTGTGAGAGAAGGAGGAAGATTGATGAGCACAGCCTCATTTCTCATGCCAAGCCTCAGCATTTGCAGTGAAAAGGAAATTGAAATTGTAACTGCTCAGCAGTGGTGATTTGTGACCAAGGAACGATCTGGCATGGAGGCCAGGAAGGCCCAAATGCAGAAGGGGTTAAAGTGGCTGGAGGCAGGGATGCCAGAGAGAGAAGGACCCCCTGTAAGGGAGTGCACTTTCCCTTGGTGATGAGATAAGAGAGCTCTTGGGCCTTTGGCAGTTGGGGCTGTTCTGTGTGGCTCGCTCTGCCCCTCAGGCACAGACTTTGCACTTGGACTGGCTGAACACCTGGAGATAACCTGATGGCTTGACTCAAATCCAGTTGAATTCTTTACTTATTGAAGAGAGCAAACAAGCTCACTGCTCTCTGTCAAAATGCCCTCGAGGGGCCTTGTGGGTGGAGCTGGTCGACCTTTGATGTACCTAATTAGCCATGGTCTTCCAGGAATTTACTAACACTGAGTGTGAGGGGCTGAGAACAAGCTGCTGCCATACTGATTGCCAGCAGGCTCTGCCCTACAGTCACATTTGGCCATCTCCAGAGCCACTGACACTGGCCCCTTTCAGAAAGAGGATCTTGCCCTGCAGATCTCCAGGTGCACAGGGGAAGCAGCACTGCCAGGGCAGAGCTGAGGGCCCCTTCCCCCATGCTCAGTACCTTGCACAGGCAGATCCCCTCCCTGCCCCGGCTTGTTGCACAGCCAAGGAAGCTCCCTGCACGTGGGTGTCTTGCACAGCACAGAGGTACAAGGCACTGTCAGAGACCTCCACTTTCTCCAGCTGCAGAAGGCTGGTGTTCCCCGTGGTGTTCAGCAACGTGGTGAGACAGCCACTCTGCTTGGAGCCAGCTGCCATGTGATACGAGACCAGCTGGGGAGCTTGGCCTTTCCTCTGCTGGTGCCAGAACAAGCCATTGAAGTTAGAGACCTCGCAGGCACAGGTGGTCTGGAAGGTGTCTCTGCTTCACTGTGACTTGTCCTTCTTGCTGGGTGACAGTGGTCTGCCCCAAGGTGCCTGGAAGAAGGTAAAGGTCAGCAGCTCTGCAGGGAAAGGCTCCAGGAACTAAACCAGGAGCGCATGCAAAATCCAGGCAGAGAAGGTTCCCTGTCCCTTGCCCGGCAGGCAAATCCTGAGGCCTGGGGACAGCCAGGTGGAGAGTAGTTTTGGGCAGCAGCTCAGAGCTCTCAGCCCATCATGGACCCTGAGGAGAGCTGTGCTGTGTCCCTGCTCCTCCTCCCTGCTCCTTCTCCTTACAGCCCAGAGAACCAGGGAACAGCCTGTCAGGCCTAACCTTTGTGTGCTGGGACCAGCTGCCCTCCAGCATGTTGAGGCATTCATGGAGCTATGGCAAAAAGATTCATCCTGCTTCATGGTCCCTGTCACCTGTGAGGGCCTCTGGTGCCCTGAGTACAATGCTGAGCTGAATGGTAGAAAAAGGGAGCCTTTTTTCCAGCGTTTTCCTGTAATTTAAGAGTAGTTCTCTGCCTGATCCTGATAAGGCTGGCAAGGGTTTCCTTGGGAGAAGAAGAAGTGTGCGTTTATAGAAAGCCAGGACTTACCCAGCAGTTGCCCCAGGAAGGCAGTGAGGATGAGATATCTCAGGTGCATGTCGAGAGCAAACTGCCTGTGTTGAGTGAGAGAGTCAGAAACCCACCTCCCAGGCTCGAGGTAACAGAGCGTCTGGAAACAACTCTGTTGGGGGAGCAAAGGAAGAAGCAGGGCAGAGAAATGATCTCTTCCTTCTGTGCCTGAAATGCTCCTCCTGGGTTTCTCCCTCCTCCAGCAGCAACACCTGTGGCCCCCTCAGCCAATGGCATTCTCAACATTTCCACAGTGAGGGGCCCTGGGGGCCCCAGTCATGGGAAGAGGCTGTTCCTGGTCAGCTCACAGTGGAGCCCTCACCTCCGCAGCTCGAATTGCCTGCTCCCCTGCACACCCACTGCTGGGCCAGTTGGGAGGTGAGGGGTTTCTTCCCCACTGAGGTTTCACATCTTCCCCTGGGGGCCTCAGCTCTCTGAGGACACTGCTATGTCTTCTGGGAGCACAAGTCTCTTCTGTTTCTCTCACTTGTCCCCTTTCTTTCCTCAGCTGCCTGGGAACAACTTCCCTCCCCCAAATCCCCCAAACAGGAGATGAACCCTGCTGTGCAGCAGCCCAGGGGTTCTGGCTGTGTCTTGTTATGCTGGAATAACCCACAGTGCAAGAGAGGAACCTGGCTCCAGCACTACTGTCAGCTGCCACAAACCCAGAGATGACAAGGACAACCTACTCCTCCTCTAGGTGAAAGCATGAGGGATCAGCAGGGAACAGGATGAGGGGTCAGTGGGTCACCCCCACTCCCAGGGAGCACACGGAGCACCCATTGGAGCTCTGCACTGCGAGGGGCAGGGGTAGGGTCCCCTGCACCCCAGAGTTGAAAGGGCATGTGAAGGGGTGGGGGTACTGCAGATGGGTGCCCTAGTCCAACGCCCTTTCCCCATTAACTCCAGAGTGAGCCCATGCACCAGTCATGGCGGAGATAACAAACTCTTCATTCTCATTGTTAACCTGACCTGAGTAGGCACAGACCTGTGCTGTGCTGAGCTGCATACATCACTTGGCATACTTGGCAACGTTGCCACAAACATGACCTTGTCTTAATTGAGGGTGAAGCACCGTGTGTTCATATCAATGTCCTTGTGCTCAACAGTACAAATTAGGAGTGGTTTGTTTCCAAGAAAATCCCATGAAAACTCCAAAGACGGCACCAGTGAATCTCAGCACGGGAGGGATTTGCATTATGTGCTAAACCCCAACTCAAGCTCCAACTCGTGCTCCATAACTCGGGGTCCCCAGCATCTGAAGGGGCATAACATCACCTGTGCTATCCCCTTTTATGTTCTTGTGTTATCTCCAATTAATGGTACCTTAATCACCACCTTGTGGAGCCAGAGTTCCATTCTTACTGGGATTTATCTACAGCCATGCTCCACCCTCATCTTTAAAAACCCACACAATTCCAAATTTCTAGTAGGAATTTCCCCCATTCTGGACCGTGTCCATTGCCTTTTGCTCTATCACTGTGCTCAAGAAGAGTTTGGCTCCATCTGGCCCTTCATCCTCCAGTCAAGTGTGAGAAGAATCAAAAAGCTCTCTCAAGCTTCTCCTTTGAAGGCTGAAGAAGGCCAGTTCGACCAGCCTCTCTTCATGTCTCGTGTTATAGAAACACAGAATTGGTAAGTTTGGAAGGGACCTCTGGAGGCGGGTGGGTCCAAACCCCGCCTCAGGAAGAGTGACCTAGAGCTTGTTGCAAAGGACCATGTCCAGATGGATTTTGAGTACCTCCAAGGATGAAGACTCCACAACGTCTCTGGGCATCCTGTGCCAGCACTCTCTCTCCCTCACCATGAAAAAGTCTTTCCTGATGTTCAGGCAGAACCTCCATTGTTTCACTTTGTGCCAAATGCCTCTTGTCCAGTCACTGGGCACCACAGAGAAGAGCCTGGCTGCGCCTTCTTCACACCCTCTCTCAGGTATTTGTACATGTTGATGAGATCTCCCATGAGACTTCTCTGCCCTGTGCTGAACAGTCCCAGCTCCCTCAGCCTATCACCATGTCAGATGCTCCAGTCTCTTCATCATCTAAGTAGCCCTTTGCCTGACTGTCTCCAGTATGCCGGTGACATACAGTTCCCTAGTGAAAACACACACACCTCCACCCTCGGCACTCACAAGCACACCCACATTCGTGCACCACCAAATGTCTGCGCAAGCCTTCAGCCCATCTAATAGCCCTGCCTGGAGCCTGGGCCTTCTTCCCCAGCCCCTGGGTCTCCTCCTTCTCTCTGGCTAGGCCAGCCTGATGTCCACTACCAAACAGATGCATGCAACCGCCCACTCCTCTCACAATCACCCTCACAATTGCAGACCCTCAAACATTGGGCTCAGGCTGTGCCAGGGGAGGTTTAGGTTGGAAATTAGGAAAAATTTCTTCACGGAAAGGGTGGTCAAGCATTGGAACAGGCTGCCTAGAGAGGTGGTGGAGTTACCATCCCTGGAAGTGTTCAAAAAACGGTAGACGTAGCACTTTGGGACATGGTTTAGTCTAGTCTACCCTTAACTGGTTTAGCGTGGACTTGGTAATGTTAGGTTAATGGTTGGACTGGATGATCTTAAAGGTCTTTTCCAACCTAAATGATTCTATGATTCTACGATTCTATGATTACTACAGCTTAGTAAAATCAGCCTGTCTAATAGCCATGTGCTGGCCTTGGGCTCCCTTACCCACCTCTGGCTCAGACTTCAGATACAGCTTTTCCTCCCACTCAGTGCCTAGGCCAGCTACAAATATGCTACCAAATTCCACATACACACCCATGCACATTGGGTTGAATTCACTAAGGAAAAAACACACTGAGGTCCCTGCAGTCCCTGGTGCTTTCACACTTCACACATACATGTGCAATGTGGTCCCTCCAGTTGCTGACAGGGAGACGTATGATCCCGTGACACAATCATCCTTCTCCAGCTGCTGGCACCCAGACCTTGCTTACACCCGAGTCGCTCCAGCTGCTGGCACAGAGACTGACAGGTCCTGTGACCAGTGACCCCTGCTCCACTTGCTGGCACTTAGACCTTGCCGCACACACCCCGGTCCATCCAGTTGCTGGCACCCAGGCCTACAATGCCTATGGCCTTTGGTTGTTTGCCCACTTACTGGCACCCAGACCTCTCTCTCACACCAGTCTCTCCAGCTGTTGGCACTCCGACCTTGCAGCACTCACACATGGGAAAGGGAGTGAAGAGACACAGAAGGATGGTTAGGAAAGGGTTTAAGGCGGCAGCTGTGGTGGTCAGGCACAGGGCTCATCCCAACAAGTGCACTGACCAGCCCCTGCTTAGGTGCAGGTGCCTCCTTTTAAGCTTCCTCCTCTCTATTGCCTCCCCTTGCTCCTCCCCACTGCCCTCTTTGCCCCCACCTTTGACCCTTCCCCTAAGGGTGCCTGAAGAGGTGTTGTCTAGTCCCGCAGGACCACCCTCAAACACCCATAGTCCTCATGTTCCTCTTGTCACTTCTTGTCACTTGCAAAGCTGAGCCTCACCCACTTCAGAGCCACACCCAGTCTCCTAGTGGCCCATGGGTGAGAGGCTGCAGAGCTCTGGTCTCCCTCCTTGCCTCCCTTATCACTTACTCAGAGATTGGTGTCATGGTGTGCTTTGTTTGTCACTCTCCCTTTTACTTGTCCCCCCTTTGAAAGGAAAAGGGACTTGACCTGACAGCCTTAGTGAACCATCAGCTCTCACCTTCCTGCACAAGCCTTTGCAGTGACCACTGCTGAACTTGCTCAGGCGTGCGAGTTCCTCAGGACACTGGGAGGTTCCTGTCCACAGAGAAAATTGTGTCTCTTCAGTCAAGGTGTTACCTCAAACGTATATATTTCTCTTGGATGAAATGAAATGGTGCAGGAGTTAGTACTAGTTAAGAAAGGATCACAGTTAAGAGTGGAAACTAACACACAAGAATTTTAGAATATTCAAGGTAGTAAATAATGCTTAGGCCAGATAAGAGGGTATCAGCAATGCATGCCTCACTAACGAGTACCTTCTCAGAAGAATACAAACCTGTAGAACTTCAAGGACTGACAGTGGAACTATCCTCCTACGAAGAAGGTTGTAAAGGGAAGGCCACAAATGTGGTGTCAGCAGTGATAAAAGGAACATCTTGCCCCAGAAGATGCTGAGAAATTGGGCAATTGCCGAAGCATGGTAACTGGGGGAAAGGTAATTCCGGCTGGGGGACATTGCCACCACTGACTCAATTGAGGGACGAAAAGACTAAACCCCCCACTGCTTTTGAGCATGCGCAGTGAAGTAAAATCATACTGTAGCTTTACAATTAAGCAGAAAAGGTACAGACCCATGGAAGAAGAGGATGCTCAGTCAGTGCAATGATTCCGTATTAGAAAGGCGTGGTGTGTTAACGGTCACATATAAATGTCAAATGAACTTCAGCAGGTGTGCTTGATTTGTGGAAATATTCCACCATACACCCTGCGCAGAGTAAAACAACGTCTCCTCTCTAAATATACTTTGTGTGTTTTGGGAGTTATTCTAAATGACAGGTAACAAATGCTCTGGGGGGAAAGCCCATGTTGAGCCCAGTCTTTCGAGTGCCTCCCTGCAACACCTGCAGCAACACTAAAGCATGGCAGTCACTTTTCAGGACACCTGAGAAGTTACAAACATGAAGAAAAAGGGAAAGATTGGCCAAATGAGCAATCAGTTGCAGATGTAATGTGGGTGGGTGTAAAAAAGCACCCAGGTCACTTACAATGTCTGGAATGAGACAGTTTGCACCCCCATATTCCAAACTATTTCTTGTTTACCCTCCCAGCTGTCCTGTGTTTCCTGCAAGACCCTGGAACCTCTCTCACAGGTCTTTGTGTAAAGCACAGCACAAGGACAGACCTGAATTCCAGACCATCGTTTCCTTACCCATCAAGGTGGGAATGGGGCTTCTCATCCACCTCCCGGTACCTCACAGAGACACTTTTCTCCAGCTGTCTCACTCTCTGTGCCTCCTTCCCTTTCCCTCTGCCCATGTCTCCCTTGGACGTATTCCCCACTCCCTCTCTTTCACAAAGCCTGAACTTCCTTTGTGAAGTCCTCACTGCAAACACCTGCTGGCATGGCCTACCGAGGTGACGTCACTCCAGGAATTAGAGCATGTTGGCCTGCCACCATGGCTGCTTTTCTCAGCTTTCCCCAGAGCTTCCCCTCTCCAGGGCCAGCTCTTTGCTTTCCAAAACAGACGTAGCATAACAAGAGGTGATTGCCCAGAGGGACAAACTAGATCCCAGAAACGCACATCCCAGGAATGCAGCCACCAGCAGTTTTGTGCTGGGCAGGGAATCCACAGGGCCTCAGGGACACAGCGACTCCTCCCAGCCAAGCACTGGTGAGTCCCCAGAGCTGGAGGAGAGGCATGAAAAGCAGGGGGACAGCTCAAGGGGTTGAACAGAGAATCTTGTCCAGTGTCTGTCTGATGGGTCTTGGTCACATGTTGAGGCTTTTGCTGATCCCCAGGTGCAGGGTTAGGAGGACATTTTCCCTCCTTGGGCTTCTTTAAGTAGGAGGTAAAGCCACAGGAGCAGTCATGTCTGCTGCCAAGAGCCCCCTTCTCCAACAGTGGTCATTGATGGACGCTGAGGAAAGAGTAAGAGCTGGACAAGCAGCTGGGCTACTTCTCCTGAATACTCACGGCTGTGTCCCACTCAGTTTCAGTGGCTCAGGTGCTTTCCTGAGTCTGCTCTGGCAATGCACCCTCGTGGCAAGGAAGGCCAACAGCATCCTGGGCTGCAGAAGGAAGAGCGTTGCCAGCAGGACAAGGGACCTGCTCCTTCCTCTCTACTCAGTGCTGGTGAGGCCACCTCTGGAGTGCTGGGTCCAGTTCTGGGTGCCCCAGTACAAGAAAGGTAAAGCCCAGGAAAGATACAGACAAAGCAAGGCCAGCAAAATGGTGCAGGGACTGGAGCATCTTTCCTGTGAGGAGCAGCTGAGAGGGCTGGCAGTGTTCAGCCTGGGGAAGAGAAGGCTCCTGGGGGATCTTGGCAACGTGTGTAAACAGCTGATGGGAGGGCATGAAGAAGAGAGTCTTCTGAGTCAGGTGTGCTTGGGACTCCACACCTCTGCCACGAGGAGGCTCTGTAGGGAAACAAATGGGAGGTATTAAAATACTTAGCCCAAGGAAAGACACCAAACCGCAACCCTTACCGTGTTGCAGCTTTGCAAGGACCAAGAGGAGGTCGTTCAGCACTGGGAGGCTTGTCTTTGGGCAGACAGGCCACAGCTGAAGAGCTGATAGCTTCTTCCAAGTGAGAAGGTGCTCAAGCATCCTCTCAAACACACCCCTCTGCTGTAGAAGTGCTGCCTCTCAGCTCCAGGAGAAGCAGCAGAGGCAGGGAAAGGGAAAGATCAAGGTGCTTTGGCCTGGAGTAGCATAGGAAGACAGGTGGAGACAGGTGGAGACAGGGACGAAAGGCGATGATGCCGTGTGAACATGTGGCTGCTCCATGTGATCTCCTGGCCATGCCTGATGCTCTGCTGTGTTTGTCCAGCTGCCAGGAGTTCCCTGGAAACAGAGCTATGAAGTCCAGCTGTGACAGGGAGCAGGGCTGATCCTTCCCTCTGTGCCTCTGAAGCCTCTGGCCATGGGCTTTGAACAGCTGTGGCAGCTACTGGAGCCACACAGAGTTCCCCGGGGACTGGCTGGAGCCACAGTCTCTTCCCAGAGGCCTCCTTCCGGCTCTCACTCACCTCACACCTCCAGCCCCTTAGGGCAACTCAGCAAATCTGTTTCTGACTCACTCATCGAGTAGGAACCTGGCATCCCTTGAGGCTGGGGTCCGTGTGGCCAGTGCAAGCGTTTGGCCTGTCTCCTGGGCCTCAGCTCCAAAGGTTCTGAATCCTGTCAAACAAGCTCATAGTCTCAACACTGAGCCACTGTGGGGAGCGCTTGAACGTGCCCCTCACCTCAACATCCCCTTCTCCGGTCGGTGTGGAGCTTGAACTCCTGACTCCATGGGGTGACTTTGTAGCACTAGCAGGAACGTTCTGCAAGCTCCCTGAAAGCTTGCAGCGTGAAGGGTTTAATTGTATTTCTGAGCTCTTACACAGTAACAAAATGTGAAACCCTTTCTTCCTCTTTCACGAGGAAAGTTCTGCCTTAGCAACTGGCGCGTGGAGTCCCTGTGTTTGCAGCGCAGAGCAGAGCACCTGCTCAGGGCTCCCTTGGCTGTCCTAGTGGGGAAAGTCAGAAGCCCGAGAAGAGGCCCTGCGTGTTGCGTGTCAGCAGTGGCCGGTGCATGTGGTGGGCCCGAGGACTGCCGGCTGCCCGTGGGCAGGAGGATCTCTGCTGCCCGCCTCCCTGCACAGAGCAGAAAGGCGCTGCTCTTCACCGGGAGCCAGCGGCACCGCCAGCTGTAATCGCTCCTTCCCGGGCACTGCGGGACACCACGGCCGCTGCGGTTGCGATTCCTCCCGTGCCACCGGCACTGTTGCAGGGGATTTCTGTCTGCGTAGAGGTGGGAGTGTGGGGGTGATGGGGTGCTGAGGGGCGGGAGAAGGTTTCTGCCTGGTGGGCAGGTCCGGAGCTGCGTTGGGGGACCTCCCGGGGCCGCGGGAGCTCTTCAGGCCTGAGGATGCTGCTGTTAGTGATGCCAGTACCGGTGGCAGTGCCAGTGTTGATGCTGAAGCCATTGCCAGGACGGGTGCCAGTACCAGTGTTGATGCTGAAGGCGTTGCCAGTGCTGGTGCCGGTGCTGGTGATGCTGCTGAAGCCGTTGCCACTACCGGTGCCGGTGTCGATGCTGAAGCCGTTCCCAGTACCGATGGTGGCGGTGCCAGGGGGCGGAGCGGCAGCGCCCCCTGTCGGTCCCGGCCGGGGCTGTCCCCCCGCCCCCCACACACACGCCCGGCCCCGCCCGCCGCGGTTCGTGCCCGCCCGCAGCCCCGGCTCCTCTCCCCGTGCCTCCCACGCCGCAGTAATACACCGCCGCGTCCCCGCGCCGGGGCTGGGAGAGCCGCAGGGCGCTGGACCGGCGGTCTGCCGCCACCGACAGCTGCCCCGGAGGGTCCTGCACATTCTTGGAGTCTTTAAGAGTGAGCGCAATGAATGTGGGGCCTTGGCCCAGGAGCTGACGGTACCAGTAGATCAAGTCGTTGCTCCTTATGTTGGGGTGTGAGCAGTTGATGCTGATGTCGGTGCCCTCGGTGGTCTCTGCCGAGGGGTCCTGCTGCACCTGGGCTCTGCCCACAGCCACTGCAGAAGAAGAAGAAGGGAAGCCCAAAGGTCATCAAAGATCACCCAGCTCTCATTCTCCCAGAAAAATTGTTGTGAAGAGTGGCAGTGAGACAGAGCCAGACTGGTATGGATGGAGAGCTGTTCAGCTGGGATGGAGAGTGATCCTGGTGTGGGTGTGTGGAGTGAGGGGAAAAGGCTGGCAGGGAATTTGGAATTGCTGCATGCAGAGATGGGATGAAAGTCAGGTGCATGGATGGATGGACGGACGGCGAGAGGGAGAGGCGACGGGAGAGTTGGGTGTGTTCCAGTGAAGGAAGGAGGGCTGAATTCAGGACAGAAATAAAGGCTGAATGCACGGGGGGATGAGAGGATATATGACACAGTGCAGGAAAGCAAACCTGTGCGCACAGCTAGGAAGGAAGCAGAGGGAGAGATGAGAGGGGGGTCTCAGAGCAGGAAGAGGGTTAGGGATGGTAGACGCATGGAGAGATGGGTCAGAAGAGGGGCGGATGCACAGATGGAGAGAGGAAGAGTAGCCAGTGAGAGTGGGTGTTGCAGTGAAGGAGGGCTGAAATCAGGGCAGCAGTACCTGCCGAATTACCAGAGGCAAGAGTGTGTGCCCGGAGCAGCGGGCGCACGTGCCAGCCAAGTTGTGATGGTAGAGATGATGGGAACAAAGGAGGCTACGTAGGGGGGACTGCAGAGCTCTGGGAAAGGGGGAGCAGAGAGGGCAGAGAGGCCGGGAGGGGAAAGAGACGGTGCAGAAGGAGAGGGCCGAGCTGGCGCTGGGCTCCCTGGGGAGCAGCCCGGGCACAGAGCCTACCCCCCCGCCACCGCCGCCAGCCCCGCGCACCCAGCAGCACCGCGGCCAGCCCCGCCAGCCCTGCGCCCCGGCACCGCCGCATCCCGCCGCTCCGCCGCCCGCGCCTCGCTGCCCGCCGCCAGCCCCGGCTCTCTGCTCCGGCCGCGCCGCCTCCTCTCCTCTCCTCTCCTCTCCTCTCCTCTCCTCTCCTCTCCTCTCCTCTCCTCTCCTCTCCTCTCCTCTCCTCTCCTCTCCTCGCCGCCGCAGCCGCCGCCGCCGCCGCCGCCGCCGCCGCCGCCGCCGCCGCCGCCGCCGCCGCCGCCAGCTCCGCCCCGGGGCTGAGCCCTGCGCCGGCGCCGCTCGGGGGCTCGCCCGGGCTCCCAGTGCTCAGCGGCTCTGCACGGGCACAACTTTGTCTCCTGCAAGCCCACTCTGCCCGTCCTCTCCCACCAACAACAAGCCTGCCCAGTGCCCGCTCCAGCCTGCGGCAGCTGCAGGGCCCTCACCCGCCACATGCACCAGCTTCCCACAGCTGCCTGCCACCGCAGGGGCTGCAAAGAGCAGCCACGCATTTCCTGCCCAGGGGAAGGAAGGAGCAGGCTGCAGAGCCTCCCTTCAGCTGCCTCTCCTCAGTGCTGGCACAAGGCCTGACAGCTCTGCTGAGGCCGAGGGGGTGTGAGGACAAGTGAGCCCATGGGTGTGCAGGGCTCAGGGAAGGCTGGTGTAAGGGTGGAATCTCAGAATGTAGGTGAGAAGGCACCTCCAGAGGTCATCTAGGCTGACCATCTGCTCGGAATAGATCCCATTGGACTGAGTTGCTCAAGATCTCATTCGGTCCATCCTTGAACACCTCCCTGGATGGACATTGCACAGCTTCACTGGGAAACACCTTCCTTTTCTCACTATTTCTTTTAGTCTATTGCTTAATCAGCTTTCCCCATGTCCCAGGTGCTTCTTCACTGCCTCTGCTCCTGTCAGTGAGACCTTCCAGTATGTTGTTCCGTCTTTGTCTCCTCTGATTAAGTAGTTGTAGAAAGCAAGCAGGTCTTCCCTGAGCCATCTCTTCTCCAAAACAGGCAGGCCTGGTTCTCTCAGCTTCCCCTCGCATGTCATGTTTGACAGCGCCCTAACCCCTGGGTTGCCTTTGTTGGACTTGCATGGCTGTGTCGCTATCCTTCCTTGATGTGGGAGCCCGAGTCTGGAAGCAGCACTCCAGAGGTGGTCTCAAATGGGACAGAGGGGCAGGGACACTTCCCTGCACCTGCTGGCAACACTTTGGCTGTCACAGCTCAGGGTGTGTTTGGTCTTCTTTGCTGCAAGGGCACGCTACTGTCTCACGTTCAGCTAAGTGTCTCCTAAAACCACACATCCTTTTCTGTGCAATGGCTTCCTCGGCAGCCTGTCCCCAACGTGTCTGAGTGCGTGGTGTGGTTTCTAGCCCAGACGCAAAGCCTTGCCCTTGCTCTTTTTGGCCTTCATGAGGTTCTAGCCAGCCCATTTCTTCATGGTCACAACTCTTGGAGCCTGCTAGTCGAGCACATTTTCCACCCACCTTATCAGCCTCTTAATGAACCTATTCATCATCAGGAAGTACTGGAGAGGGAGTCAAAGGTCCTTCTAAAATCCAGGTGCACACATGTCCCCTGCCCTTCCTCTTCTCTAGACTTCCTCTCACATCATGAGAATGAGCAATGAGGTTGGCCTTGGGCAACAGCAGAGCTGCAGCTCAAAAGAGACTCCATGGAGAGGGGAATCAGGCCTGGCTGAGCTCTCCCAGCAGAGCTCCCTGGCACTTGGCTCACTAAGGTCCCCAAGGGAACGGGGGTAGCCCTTAGCTCAGTGCCTCCAAGCTGGAGCTGAGCTCAGGCTGACAGATATTCCGGAGGGGAGATGCACTTAGAAAATTTGCCCAGTGTGCAGAGCCCATGTGAGAAAGAGGGTCTGTTCTGGACATGGCTGTGGGAGAGCAGCAGGCTTTGGGGGATGCGGTCTCAAACCCAATGTCCCTTCCCTTCCCTCCCAGGGGCAGTTGCTGGGCACTCAGACTGACATTCCAATGCAGAGCATGAAGGTGTTTGTGGGCTGAAGCCCAAAGCAGTCCTCAGGTCTTTGGCTTTCCCTGCGCAAGCCACAGGGTCTGTCCTTCCACTCACAGCACAGCGACATCAGGCTTCATGTTCCTTTCATTCCGTACCTGTTCAGGACAAGGTCTCAGTCCCTGCCTCACACAGCAGCACGTCGAAGGGCTGCACAAGGACATTTGGCATTGACATGGACGTGAGAGGGGGCTGTGTCCCACACCAGGCACCGCTGACGCTGCATTGGAAGCAGATCCACTGGGGGATGGCCAGCACGAGGTGGGCAGGATTCCTCAGCCTTTCTCCCTGCCCATGAAGCAATCCCCATCCTTTTGAACTCTCTAGCCCTGTGGAAGGCAGCGGTGTCCTGGCTTGGAGAGGCAGGTAGGGGGCACTGCCAGTTCCGCTGAGACACTCCCAATACTGTTACCATTGAACTAAAGTCAGGATCCAAGCTGGAGTGAACCTGTTGTTGTGTCCTGAAATCAGCAGCAGCAGGGCGTGAGCTTTGGAGGGGCAGGAAGAGGAGGTCTCAGGAGGCAGGGGCTGCATTTCCGTGCCTCTTCCCTGGACAGATCTCGAGCAGGCTGCTGCCATCAGCACTCAGCTGCACTCAGGCTCCTTCTGACCCTGGGAACATGCTGCTCTGTGGTGCTCATGGACAGGGCAGAGGAGAGTGTCCCTGCCATGAGCAGCACATTCCCTCCTGATGACGGACACACAAGGACACACACACATGGACAGTAGACACAAGTAAAGAACACACATAGGAACACAACGAACCATGGACTCTGCTGAGGTCCCCTGGGGAGTGGGCAGTGTGAGGCAGGATGAGGTCAAAACCTAGGAGCACAACACACACACCTGGGGAGGCAACAACAAGTGAGCATTGGGGTGATGTGAGGAGGGAGGGAAAGATAAGGACATAGGACGTCCTCATGCATGGGAGCCCATGGTGTTCAGCTGAGGGTGGCTGGACCTTCTTCCTGAGAACACCACTGCAAACAGCCCCACCGCAGTGACCCAGGCTGACATCACTTGCCTGCCCTGGACCCATCCAGCACTTGAGCTGAGACTTCTGCCAGCACTGCTGCATTCCTGTCCTACAAATGCTGGGGCCTTTCATCCGAGGGCTCAGAAGAATTCTTTCCTGGGAAATGGGCATGGCACAAATCTGGAAATGAAAAGGCATCAATGCAGGAAACCAAAGCACAGCCCCTGTCATTAGCTGCGCTAGTTTGCATTCAAGATGAGCTTGTCCGAGAATTGCTACCTCTGCCGCGGGTGCCTCTGGTCCTGCGGCAATGAAGGGCAGGTATAAAAGGCAGCGCAAGTGCCTGCTCTCTCATCCACTTCTCTTGCCTCCTTCTGCTTGGCAACCAGGTGAGTCTGAAGCCCCTTCTCCTCCTCTTCCAAACTGAGATCTCTCCCTGATGGACCTCTAAGCTGAAATTGCTCTGTTCTTTGCTGCATTTCAGATCTTCTGGTCATGGGAGAGGGAAGTGGGGAGAAGGTCTGGTTAGAGAGGCTGGGATGTGGCTGTGGGGGCTTTTGGCTCATGAATTAGGAGAGAGTGTCCCTGGGCCAGGCTGCTCTTTGTAGGGTAATGGAGACCATGTGGCGCCTAGCGCATCCCTCTCACCACTGAATTGTGGCCTTGCCTCCTTTGTCACTGTGTAACCAGGCTGCTTCTCACCCACCCTTGTGCTCTGCTTCCTCCCTGCCCTCTCTCCCAGGTGCATCTCCAGCCCAGAGACATGTCCTGCTACAGCCCGTGCCTGCCCTGCCGGCCCTGCGGCCCGACCCCGCTGGCCAACAGCTGCAACGAGCCCTGTGTCCGGCAGTGCCAGAACTCCACCGTTGTCATTGAGCCCTCTCCTGTGGTGGTGACCCTGCCTGGACCCATCCTCAGCTCCTTCCCGCAGAACACCGTTGTGGGCTCCTCCACCTCTGCTGCTGTTGGCAGCATCCTCAGCTGTGACGGAGTGCCCATCTCCTCTGGGGGCTTTGGCCTCTCTGGCATTACCAGCCGCTACTGTGGCAGAAGGTGCCTCCCCTGTTAAAGATGCTGGGAATGCCCCAGGAACACACCTTGAGGAACTCAGAACATGGTAATACACAGGGGATTGAGATTTCGGAGGTGTTTTCAGTATAGCTGAATGGTTTTGCCTTGTTTCCCCTTTTCTTTGTTTGCTTTGTGTCCCCTTGGCACCAGGTCCCACCAAAGCCAGCCTGGTGGGGAACATCTGGCTCCTCTCCCTTGTATGGCACAGGCAGACGGTCGTCATGCAAGAACTCTCCATGCACAAGGACTGCAGGCTCTTGGCTCCCTGCACTGCTGTCCTCCACTCAGAGTGACTTTGTTTCCCTCTTTAGCCTCATTAAAGTTCTGCTGCACTCAGGCCTGGCCTCCATGTGGTCCTTCCCTCTGTGGACACTCCCCAAGGTGCCAAAGGGGAAGGGTCTTGCTCAGGGGTGGAAGCAGGTGAGGGCACAAGGAGACCCTTCTCCTTTCACAGAGGAATGGGAGGGTTTCACACGCTGTGGTGGCTCCTCTTTTGGGCACCGTCCCTGGGAGCTGAGGAAGTCATCCGTGGCTGCTCTGCTGCCAGTGACCATCAGGCCTTGCCTTGCTGTGTCTCTGCCCAAAAGTGGCCGGAGAGGCAGGAGGCGGTGAGGCATCAGCAGCCCCGTCAGCTCTTGAGGAAGGGCTTTGGTCTTGCTGTGTCTGGAGCTGTACTGGGGTAGCAGCGGGTGGGTGTGGGCTCCAGAAGGCCATTTGCTTTGCAGAATGGCAAGAGTGGCAAAGCAACAAACATAGAATCATAGAATCATAGAATCATAGAATCATAGAATCATAGAATCATTTAGGTTGGAAAAGACCTTTAAGATCATCCAGTCCAACCATTAACCTAACATTACCACATCCACACTAAACCAATTAAGGGTAGACTAGACTAAACCATGTCCCAAAGTGCCACATCTACCCGTTATTTGAACGCCTCCAGGGATGGTGACTCCACCACCTCTCTGGGCAGCCTGTTCCAATGATTCACCACCCTTTCCGTGAAGAAATTTTTCCTAATATCCAATCCAAACCTCCCCTGGCGCAGCTTGAGCCCATTTCCTCTCATCTTATCGCTAACTACATGGGAGAAGAGACCAACACCCACCTCACTACAGCCTCCTTTCAGGTAGTTGTAGAGAGCGATAAGGTCTCCCCTCAGACTCCTCAACTGCAGACTAAACAGTCCCAGTTCCCTCAGACGCTCCTCAGAAGGCCTGTGTTCCAGAACCTTCCCCAGCTCCGTTGCCCTTCTCTGAACACGCTCCAGCACCTCAATGTCTTTCTTGTGTTGAGGGACCCAAAACTGGACACAGGATTCCAGGTGTGGCCTCACCAGCGCCGAGTACAGGGGCACAATCACCTCCCTGCTCCTGCTGGCCACACTATTCCTGATACAAGCCAGGATGCTGTTGGCCTTCCTGGCCACCTGGGCAGACTGCTGGCTCATGTTCAGCCGGCTGTCTACCAGCACACCCAGGCCCTTTTCGGCCAGGCCGCTTTCCAGCTACTTGGTGTCATCTGCAACCTTACTGAGGGTGCACTCAATGCCCTCATCCAGATCATCGATAAAGATATTAAACAAGGCTGGCCCCAAAACGGAGCCCTGGGGAACACCGCTCATGACCGGACACCAACTGGATTTAACTCCATTCACCACTACTCTCTAGGCTTTGCCACCCAGCCACTTTTTTACCTAGTGAAGAGTACGCCCATCCAAGCCATGAGCTGCCAGCTTCCCAAGGAGAATGCTATGGGAACATATATGGAACACAACAGCCTTTGGGATTGCCCATAGCTGCTACTCCAGCTTCCTCTCCCCTCCACCACCCAGTCTAGGGGACATGGCCAGCACACATGGGCAGCGGGAGCAGGGAAAAGTCACCCATGCTGCTGAGTGTGCCAAGGGTGGAAATTGGATCTAAGCATGTGGGAGCTGAGGGCAGTCAGCACAGAAACAGGGACAGTGAAATGGTGTATTTCTGAGGGAGAGCAAATTGCTCTGATACAGAGCATGCAGGAGAATGTGAGATCAGCAAGCACGAGGGTACTGGGTGCACTTCCCAAGAGAGCTGCAGGGGGGCTCAGAGCTCTTGAGGGCTTCACTGGTCCCCCCAGAGAGTCTGTGCTCAGGAATTGGCTGGCATTCTCAGGGGAGAGGATTTTTTTCCATGTAAATCTCATCCCTTCTGGTTGGTGGAAATGTCTTGGCAGCTACTACAGTCTCATATCCTATTTTCTGCATGAAAATCCAGATGTCTTGACAAAAGTGTACAAGTGGAAGAATGCAAATCCCCACACTGATGTCCTTCACCAACAAGGAATTACAGCTCATGAAGCGTATCTTAGCATGACTGAAGGCCAAAAGCTTTATAAGGGCCTTTCATTTCCATGGCTGACATCCTTTTTCCCTCATCATACTATTAATAACCATCACCTCCAGCAGCACAGTTGGACTTTCTAACCTTACTGCACTAAATCTTGTAACAAGCAGAAGTACCTCAGGTCCTTCGCAGCCATGATACCATCTGCAATTGTCCTTGTAGAAGAGGGAGGGATGGCATTTTATCTGACAGATGAGTAAGCCCTTTGGCCAAAGCACTGCCAGAGCGCTGCTACTGGCTCTTGCCATGACCTGTAGTTCGGCTGCGCAACCGAGGAGATTTGGAAGGGTAGGAAAAGGGCACAGGATCCATGCAGGTTTGACACTTCCAACTAAAGGCACTGTGGCCAGAGATTGTTTTTTCTGATGGTGATTTAAATCATGCTGTGGCTCCACTGTGTGGAAGGCAGGCACTGATCTGTCTCAAGGTGTGCTGAGACTTCTGCCAGCACTGCTGCATTCCTGTCCTACAAATGCTGGGGCCTTATAGAATCATAGAATGCTTTGGGTTAGAAGGGACCTTTAGAGGTCATCTAGCCCAACCCCCCTGCAGTGAGCAGGGACAGCTTTAACCAGATCAGGTTGCTCAGAGCCCCATCCAACCTGACCTGGAATATTTCTAGGGATGGGGCCTCCACTGCCTCTCTGGGCAACCCATTCCAGTGCTTCACCACCCTCACTGTAAAAAATTTCTTCCTTATATCCAGTCTAAAGTCTAGCCTCCTTTAGTTTTAAACCATTATTCCTTGTCCTGTCACAACAGGCCTTGCTAAAAAGATTCTCCCCATCTTTCCTGTAGGCCCCCTTAAAGTACAGAAAGCCTGCAATAAGGTCTCCTCACAGCCTTCACTTCTCCAGGATGAACAACCCCAACTCCCTCAGCCTGTCCTCGTACGAGAGGTGCTCCAGCCCTCGGATCATTTAGGTGTCCCTCTTCTGCATCTGCTCCAACAGGTCCATGTCCTTCTTGTGCTGAGGGCTCCAGAGCTGGAGGCAGGGCTCCAGGTGAGGTCTCACCAGAGCAGAGCAGAGAGCCAGAATGACCTCCCTTGACCTGCTGGCCGTGCTGCTTTTGATGCAGCCCAGGATACGGTTGGCTTTCTGGGCTGCAAGCACACATTGTTGGCTCATGTCCAGCTTTTCATCCACCAGGACCCCCAAGGCCTTCTCTGCAGGGCTGCTCTCAATCCCTTCATCCCCCAGCCTGTATTGATATTGGGGGTTGCCCCATCCCATGTGCAGGGCCTTGCACTTGGCCTTGTTGAACCTGATGAGGTTCACACAGGCCCACCTCTCCAGCTTGTCCAGGTCCCTTTGGATGACATCTACTCCTTCTGGTGTGTCAACGGCATCACTCAGCTTGGTGTCATCTGCAAACTTGCTGAGGGTGCACTCGATCCCACTGTCTATGTCATTGATGAAGATATTAAACAGCACTGGTCCCAGCGCGGACCCCTGAGGGACTCCACTTGTCACTGGTCTCCGTCTGGACATTGAGCCGTTGACCACTACACTCTGGATGTGACCATCCAGCCAATTCCTTATCCACCAAACAGTCCACCCATCAAATCCATGTCTCCCCAGTTTAGAGAGAAGGATGTTGTGGGAGACTGTCTCAAAGGTTTTACAGAAGTCCACATAGATGACATCCGTTGCTTTTCCCTTGGCCACTTACACTGTCACACCTTCATAGAAAGCCACTAGGTTGAGTCAGGCAGGACTTGCCCTTGGTGAAGCCATGCTGGCTGTCTCGAATCACTTCCCTGTCCTCCCCGTGCTTTAGCATAGCTTCTAGGAGGACCTGCTCCATGATCTGCCCAGGCACAGAGGTGAGGCTGACAGGTGGGTAGTTCCCAGGGGCCTCCTTTCTTCCCTTGTTAAAAATGGGCACAACGTTTCCCTTCTTCCAGTCAGCAGGGACTTCACCTGACTGCCATGACTTTTCAAATATCATGGAGAGTGGCTTGGCAACTACATCAACCAATTCCCTCAGGACTTGGAGGTCCCATATACCTGTGTACGTTCAGGTTCCTCAGGAGGTCTCGAACCTGATCTTCCCTTACAGTGGGAGGGGCTTTACCCCCCTGGTCCCCATCTTGCAGTCTATCGGCTCGGGAGGGGTGAGGAGGGCAGTTGCCAGGGAAGACTGAGGCAAAGAAATTGTTGAGTATGTCAGCCTTCTCCTCACCTGTTGATACCAGGTCGGCATTTGGGGGGGATATACTTTCTTTAACCTTCCTTATAACAATAATACTCTTGTATATTTATGTGCAGAAACTGTTTTGTATGTGAGAACTTTGGCTGCAGGATAAACTCAGTCTGCTCATGGTGACAGAGGAGGCTGCAGGCAGCTCCCTCTCGCTACAGGCAATTACACCACGTGCACCTGCATGCAAAACACAAGAAGAAAAAAGGCCAGCACATCAATTAGAACTGGGGAAAAGCTAAAAAGAATGCATGAACTTTCACAGGCTGGCCAAACCACTTTTTCAGCTGCTCTGTAAATTAGTGTTGCTTCTGCATTTCTCTGCCTTTTGAAGAGAGGGTATTTGCCTTACAGTGAGTCTAGAGCCAGGCTCACTGCTACATCACTTCTCATGTCCCAGCCTCAGTGTCTGTAGCCTGAGGGGAGTCTGGCTTGTCCCAGACACAGCCTTCTGCAGCCACCTGAGTGTGTCACTGTAGCAGGGCTCCCTTTGCAAGAGCAGGGGCTGCTCCCTGGAGATCACACAGGTCAGGTGGGAGCTTCTAACACTGGAGGATTTTTATTCTTCTCCTAGGAATGTGGGAATTCTTTGTGGGGCTGTGGCGATGGGCATGTTCTCTAGTTTTTATATTATTGTTCACACACAGACGTGAGACGTGGAGAGGCTCAATGTGTGGAAAGGCCATGACAGCTTCAACTCTGCTGCGGTTTCTCTCTGCCTCACAGTGAGAAAAACACTAGACTGAACCACTGTCAGACCCTTGAGGTCACTCAAGCTGATGGGTCTGGCCAGGGACTGATTTGTTGCCTTGACTGTAGGGTCTGAAGGACTTGCCTGGAGCTGTCTAGAGGGGCTGAGAGCTGGTGTCGGGCGTCCTGGTTCTCAGTGGTGTGTGTGCATGGTCATGCTCATGTACATGTTCTTCTGGCTGTGCTCATGTGTGCATTCGCACATACATGTGTGTGCCTCTGGTAATACTCATGGCAACAGTGGCTGTGCACAAATGTTCTCTGTGTGTGAGCAATTGTGTCCGTGATTGTGTGTCACAAGTGCAGGTTTGTGACTCCTGCTGATTATGTGAATTTATTGTGAATGAGTGACTTAACACAGTTTCATTTAGTAGCAGTTTAGATTTACTTGTAACAAATCGCAGGATTTTGTTGTAATATTTTAATAGCACTCAGTCATCAGTGATTAATAAAGGGATTAGACAAAATTGATCAAAACAGTGACTTAGTTACAGATTGGAAGATGGCAAGGTTCACTCTATTATTACATGGAAATGCATCAAGGAAAATTAAATTACACTGAGTTGGAATGATTCACAAAGAGATTGTGTATGCTGGGGATAAGGAGGACCCTCCTGCAGAGTCATGAGGTTCAGGATAGACCCCCTTGCTTTCTAAACTCCTTCTCAGAGAGGAGTCTAGGTGCAGCTGGGTCCAATCTTAGTCTCAGACTTGGTCAATGGTTTATAGGAATAAGGATAATGCAGCAGTATAAGACTCACTTGGAAATCAAATCCTACGTCTACAGACTACTTAAACTGATTCACACATGCATACACACAGCCATGGATACATGTATACATGCATAAAAAGATCTGGTATACCAGTTTAAAGATTCCCGTCGAGTTCAGTGAAATGCTCAGGTCTAATGTCTTGGCGTTTCTCAACGGGCGAGGGTTGAGCCTCAAGGAGTGAAGGGTTTCAGCCCAGGCTCCACTGTCAGTCAGCAACGGACCTCCGATTGTAGCAAACTGAGTCTGCTAGCTGTGAGAGGAGTCCTGCTCAGGGGGAGATGCTGGTGCAGCCCGCTGCAGTCCAGGAGAGCTCAAAGGGCCTCACTTAGGACTGCTGTTTTATAAAATCGTGAGATGATTTGCTTTAGTCACTGTGAATCTCCATCCAACCCACGCTCTCAGTCGGTAATTACTGCTCTGTTTCAAAGCTGTCAGGGGGTAACTGATTGTTCTCACTCCCCTGTTCTCACTCCCCTGTTCTCACTCCCCACTTCAACCATGTAAGGCTTTCTGATAAGGACAAGGCCACTCTCCGCTTCGACCATGTAGCAGTTTCTGGTACAATTACAGGGCACCTAACCGACCAGCTCACTACACAAGGCCGCGGTCTGGCAGGAATCCCTGAGGTTGCAAAGCGGTTGAAGAGAGAAAAAAAAAAGGGGGGGGAGGGGGGCGGATGCACCACCAGAGTGTGCATGTGATTTAGCACACGCATGTGCCTTCATGCAGGGGAGCATGAAGGTGTGTGTGACTGGTCTGCATATACGTAATTGTGTGGGCATAGGTGCATGGGCATAGTGCTTTTGTGTGTGTACATCTGTGTGCCAGTACATGTGAGGAGGAATAGGCAGCGAGTACTTCAGACATTTCCCTATCACTTGTGACCAGATGCCCTTCCTCGCCGAGCAAATAGCCCACATCTACTTAGCCTTCCAAGCACCTCCATCTCAGGGTTAAACCCCGTTTCCATGTCCAAGGTACTGAGGGGCAGAGAGAGAGCAGGGAGAGGGCTCCTCTGTGGGTGAATGGGCTCAAGCTGGGCACATGACTCTCCTCAGCTGCATCTCCCCCTCACACCCACTGCACGTTGGTCTCCCCTCAACCACATTAGAGCCTCAGACACAGGACTTAGAGAAGATGGCTCTGTCGAGTCCAACCCCTGGGTGGTGGGTTAATGAGGAGGGTGTGGGCATGTTCTTATCCTGATGATGCTGATGACTCTGATGTATGCTCTCCCTATATGGAGCTAAACTGCAGAGATGTTACACTGTGTGTGTGCACACAAAGCCCCCCTTTGTGGAAGTAGAGCGCTGGCTGTGAGGGGGAAAGAAAATTGGGATCATGAGCTGTCAATACCTACTAGGTGGATGGAGAGGAAGCAATGTCAGGCAATTGTGTACAGCTTGAAGTGAGTCAGCAAGGTGAGATCCGTTTGTCCTCCCTTCTCCTGACATCGCGGCATCCAGAGCTCCTCCAATACATCAACCTCTTTCCAACATTCTCGCTCAGCCAAGGGGACCGTGGCTTTTTGTGGAGGATGGTGCACGAAGAGATGTCGTTTGGATCATGTGCATTGGCTGAGCTGGTGAGTGAAGCCTGCCCAAGACATAGAGCAATGACGTGCAATGCCTTGCACGTTTAAGGAGAGCCAGATGAAGGGGGATTTCTCTGCTCTTTAGCCACATGAGATTTCTGGTCTGTAAATCCCTAAGGAGGAAGAAAGGAGTGAAAGGGATCCTTCAGATGGGGGTTCAGCTCCACCTGTCTTAGACACCCACTTGGGGATGAGATCGGTTCTCCCCTAGAGAACTGGTCAAGAATCCTCCCTCGTCTGCAGGGAGAGCATAGATTAGACCCTGCATTTGTGCCGGCTTCTTTCTCAGCAGAGGTGCCTCGCATGGGATTCAACTCAGAGGGATTTTGCCTTCAAGCACTGAGGCATGGATACCTCTGCCCTAGTTCATATGTCCAACTTATTCATCTGAGCTGCTTGCTAGACTCCTGCCTGAGTCCTCAGAGAGCCCTGGCACTCCTGGAGGGCTTTTAGCCAGTACCAGTGGATGTATTCATCGGTGTTTATGTTGGGGTGTGAGCAGTTGATGCTGATGTCGGTGTCCTCGGTGGTCTCTGCCAAGGGGTCCTGCTGCACCTGGGCTCCGCCCACAGCCACTGCACAGAAAAGAGGAGTAAGAAAGGTCATCAAAGATCACCCAGCTCCAACATACCTTTTCCTGAGAAATCTTTAGGAAAAGTGGCAGAGAGACAGAGCCAGACTGGAACGGATGGAGAGCTGTTCAGCTGGGATGGAGAGTGATCCTGGTGTGGGTGCGTGGAGTGAGGGGAAAAGGCTGGCAGGGAATTTGGAACTGATGCATGCAGAGATGGGATGAAAGTCAGGTGCACGGATGGATGGACGGACGGTGAGAGGGAGAGGTGATGGGAGAGTTGGGTGTGTTCCAGTGAAGGAAGGAGGGCTGAATTCAGAACAGAAATAAAGGCTGAATGCATGGGGGGATGAGAGGATGTATGGCACAGTGCAGGAAAGCAAAGCTGTGCCCGCAGCAGGTATGAAGGAAGCAGAGGGAGAGATGAGAGAGGGATCTCAGAGTGCATGGAGAGATGGGTCAGAAGAGGGGCGGATGCACGGATGAAGAGAGGAAGAGACAGTAGAGTAGTAGACAGTAGTACCCAGTGAATGTGGGTGTTGCAGTGAAGGAGGGCTGAAATCAGGGCAATAGTAAGTGCGGAATTACCTGAGGCAAGAGTGCGTGCCCAGAGAAGTTGGCGCACGTGCCAGCCAAGTTGTGATGGTAGAGATGATGGGAACAAAGGAGGCTACGTAGGGGGGACTGCAGAGCTCTGGGAAAGGGGGAGCAGAGAGGGCAGAGAGGCCGGGAGGGGAAAGAGACGGTGCAGAAGGAGAGGCCCGAGCTGGCGCTGGGCTCCCTGGGGAGCAGCCCGGGCACAGAGCCTACCCCCCCGCCACCGCCGCCAGCCCCGCGCACCCAGCAGCACCGCGGCCAGCCCCGCCAGCCCTGCGCCCCGGCACCGCCGCATCCCGCCGCTCCGCCGCCCGCGCCTCGCTGCCCGCCGCCAGCCCCGGCTCTCTGCTCCGGCCGCGCCGCCTCCTCTCCTCTCCTCTCCTCTCCTCTCCTCTCCTCTCCTCTCCTCTCCTCTCCTCTCCTCTCCTCTCCTCTCCTCTCCTCTCCTCTCCTCTCCTCTCCTCTCCTCTCCTCTCCTCTCCTCTCCTCTCCTCTCCTCTCCTCTCCTCTCCTCTCCTCTCCTCGCCGCCGCCGCCAGCTCCGCCCCGGGGCTGAGCCCTGCGCCGGCGCCGCTCGGGGGCTCGCCCGGCCTCCCAGTGCTCAGCGGCTCTGCACGGGCACAACTTTGTCTCCTGGAAGCCCACTCTGCCCGTCCCCTCCCACCAACAACAAGCCTGCCCAGTGCCCGCTGCAGCCGGCGGCAGCTGCAGGGCCCTCACCCGCCACATGCACCAGCTTCCCAGAGCTGCCTGCCACCGCAGGGGCTGCAAAGAGCAGCCACGCATTTCCTGCCCAGGGGAAGGAGCAGGCTGCAGAGCCTCCCTTCAGCTGCCTGTTTAGCCTGTTTCTTAATCAGAACTCCCCATGTTCCAGCACCTGTTCATTGCCTCTACTCCTGCCACAAAGCACTTCCAGGGCCTACTCCATCTCCTCTCTTTCCTTTTGTCGTGGTTTAGCCCCAGCCAGCAACTAAGCACCACGCAGCCGCTCACTCACTCCCCCTACCCAGATGGGATGGGGGAGAGAATCGGAGAAGTAAGAGTGAGAAACACTCCTGGGTGGAGATAAGAACAGTTTAATAATTGAAATAAAGTAAAATAGTAATGCTAATAGTAACAGTATAATAATGATAATAATAATAATGATACACGAAGCAAGTGTTGCACAATGCAATTGCTCACCACCTGCCGACTGATACCCAGACAGTTCCCGAGCAGCAATCGCTGCTCCCTGGCCACCCCCCCCCCCCCTCAGTTTATATACCGAGCATGACGTCATATGGTATGGAATAGCCCTTTGGTCAGTTGGGATCAACTATTCTGGCTGTGCCCCATCCCAGTTTCTTGTGCCCCTGGCAGAGCATGGGAAGCTGAAAAAGTCCTTGACTGGCATAAGCAGTACTCAGCAACAACTAAAAACATCAGCGTGTTATCAACATTCTTCCCCTACTAAATCCAAAACACAGCACTATGCCTGCTGTTAGGAAGAAAATTAACTCTATCCCAGCCGAAACCAGGACACCTTTCAAACAGGTGCTTCCTGGACCTGCTGGGAACAAGTTGGCTAACAGAGATGAGTGTAGCGTGTGTTTCCTGTGGTTGGGTGTTATCCCCAAACTTGCAGGAAGTGCCATCCTTCCCATTATTCCTGGTGTTCATGAAAATGTTCAAGGGTATTGGTCCTACTAAGTGTCTTGTAGCTGGGCTTTGCACTACTCTTTAAGCTTGATAGTCCAGCCAATGTTGCACCCACCTTATCAGCATCTTCATGAATCCATTCATCTCCAGTTTGATCATAAAGGAGGTACGAGAGAGGCTGTCAAAGGTCTTCCTAAACTCTAGGTGCACGCATCCGCTGCCCTTTCCTTGCCCACAGTACCTATTACCTCAGGAGAAAGCAATGAGGTTTGCCACCAGCTAGGAATCTAGCTTCCTTCCAGCAAGTAAACACACAAACGCACAGGCTCATGCACACGTGCATGGAATCATGCACAAATTTGTGCTCCCATGTCCATCCATGCAAACACAGCTGCACACAAAAGCACACAGGACAGGAACACCCACAGGAACACAACCAACCCTCAGGACTCTGCTGAGGACACCTGGGGACAACTGTGGCAATGCTAGAGCATTGTGGGCAAGGACAAGGCCCCAGGCATGCCCATGGCATCACCTGTGTGCTCACAGACTGCACAGAGAGGGAATGAGTCAAAAGAGGTCAGAATTTCTTCCTGAGGGCAGTGTTAGGCAGGATGGGGTCAAAACCTAGGAGCACAATGCACACACCTGGGGAGGCAACAACAAGTGAGCATTGGGGTGATGTGAGGAGGGAGGGAAAGATAAGGACATAGGACGTCCTCATGCATGGGAGCCCATAGTGTTCAGCTGAGGGTGGCTGGACCTTCTTCCTGAGAACACCACTGCAGACAGCCCCACCGCAGTGACCCAGGCTGACGTCACCTGCTTGCTCTGGACCCATCCAGCGCTTGAGCTGAGACTTCTGCCAGCACTGCTGCATTCCTGTCCTACAAATGCTGGGGCCTCTCATCCGAGTGCTCAGAAGAAGCCTTCACTGGAAAATGGGCATGGCACAAATCTGGAAATGAAAAGGCAGCAGTGCAGGAAACCAAAGCACAGCCCCTGTCATTAGCTGCGCTGGTTTGCATTCAAGATGAGCTTGTCCGAGAATTGCTACCTCTGCCGCGGGTGCCTCTGGTCCTGCGGCAATGAAGGGCAGGTATAAAAGGCAGCGCAAGTGCCTGCTCTCTCATCCACTTCTCTTGCCTCCTTCTGCTTGGGAACCAGGTGAGTCTGAAGCCCCTTCTCCTCCTCTTCCAAACTGAGATCTCTCCCTGATGGACCTCTCAGCTGAAATTGCTCTGTTCTTTGCTGCATTTCAGATCTTCTGGTCATGGGAGAGGGAAGTGGGGAGAAGGTCTGGTTAGAGAGAGGCTGGGATGTGGCTGTGGGGGCTTTTGGCTCATGAATTAGGAGAGAGCGTCCCTGGGCCAGGCTGCTCTTTGTAGGGCAATGGAGACCCTGTGGCTGCTGGCACAGTGTCCAGCTCCCTTCTTAGTAGTACCTTGCCTCCTTTGTCACTGTGTAACCAGGCTGCTTCTCACCCATCTTTGTGTTCTGCTTCCCCCCTGCCCTCTCTCCCAGGTGCATCTCCAGCCCAGAGACATGTCCTGCTACAGCCCGTGCCTGCCCTGCCAGCCCTGCGGCCCGACCCCGCTGGCCAACAGCTGCAACGAGCCCTGTGTCAGGCAGTGCCAGAACTCCACCGTCGTCATTGAGCCCTCTCCTGTGGTGGTGACCCTGCCCGGACCCATCCTCAGCTCCTTCCCGCAGAACACCGTTGTGGGATCCTCCACCTCTGCTGCTGTCGGCAGCATCCTCAGCTCTGAGGGAGTGCCCATCTCCTCTGGGGGCTTTGGCCTCTCTGGCATTACCAGCCGCTACTGTGGCAGAAGGTGCCTCCCCTGTTAAAGATGCTTGGGAAAGCCCCAGGGAGACACCTTGAGGAACTCAGAACACGGTGCTGGGCACCGGATTGATCTTTTGGATGTTGTTTTCAGCATAGCTGACCGACCTTGCCTTTCTGTCCTTTTTCTTTGTTTGCTTTGGGTCACAGTGGCAGCAAGGTTCCCTCGAGGCAAGCCTCATAGGAATCGCCTGTCTCCTCTTTAGTCTCATTAAAGTTCTGGTGCATTCAAGCCTGGCCTCCATGTGGTCCTTCCCTCTGTGGACACTCCCCAAGGTGCACAGGAGACGGGTGTTGCTCTGGGGTGGAAGGGAGGTGAGGTCACAAGGAGGCTGCTCTCCTTCAGAAGGACTGAAGACCAAAAGCCCTTCTGCGGTGTCTTCCTTCCAAGGGTGCTGGAGGACTTCCAGCTGCTGGGCGGAGAGCACTGCTCCCTCTACACTGTCATGTCCTATGGCCACAGCTTGCCTACCTGCAACCCGCTGTGCTATGGGGCCATCCTGCATCAGGCTGTGTGCATCTGGCTGGTGGCAGGGACATGGCTGGCCGGTTCCCTGCCTCCTGCTCTGCATACAAGACTCACCTCCCAGTTGGCTCTCTGTGGGCCCAGGCACATCTGCCACTTCTTCAGTGTTGCGCCAGCCCTGCTGGCCATGGCTTGTGCTGGCACTTCTGCAAACAAGGCTGTGATTATCTTCAGCGTTGGCAGTGTGGCCCTCAGCTGCTTCCTCTCCATCTTCACTTCTTACAGGCGCAGAGCAAGAGCAATCCTGTGGCTCTGCTGTGCAGAAGGCAGGCACAGAGCTGCCTCAACCTGTGCTTCCCATTTCACCCCGCTCCTGCCATGCACGCTGCCCAAATGAGCTCTCGAGGGAGAGGGATTCTCTTCTGACTTCTGTGCTGTGCTTTACACCTCATTCTTAGTAAATAAAATGGATCAAGATCCCTTCAGGGAACACGTCCTTCCAGCCCTGTGGGACCAGCTCAGATTCCAGACATCCTCATGTAGAAGCTTATTCCACCCAAACTCCCTGCCCTGCAGGGGTGAACCTCAGAGCCATCTTTGTTACTGGCATAATTCATAGAATTAGCTGTATAGAATATGCATCTATACATAGAATTCATCAAATCATAGAATGGTTTGGGTTGGAAGGGACCCTGAAAGAACATCTAGTCTAACTCGCCCACCATGGGCAGGGAAATCTTTCATTAGGTCAGCTTGCTCAAAGCCCCATCTAACCTGACCTTGAACACTTCCAGTCATGGGGCATCCACAACACCTCTGGGTGACATATTCCAGGGTCTCACCACCCACATTGGAAAATAATTCTTCTTTATACACAAGCTAAATATACCCTCCTTCAGTTTAAAGCCACTGCCCCTTGTCCTGTCGCTACAGAGCCTGGCAAAACATCTTTTTCTCTCTTTCTTATAAGCCCCCTTTAAGTACTGAAAGGCCTCAGGAAGGCCTCCCCTGAGCCCTTCCCTCTCCAGGCTCAACAACCCCAACCTCTCTCAGACTTCCTTCATAGGAGATGTGTTCCAACCCCCTGTTCACTTTTCTGGCCCTCCTCTGGACCTGCTCTAACAGTCTCTACAGACTCTTCCCACAGTCAGTGAAGAGACATCAAAGAATCGTTTAGGTTGGAAAAGACCTTTAAGATCATCCAATCCAACCAGTAACCTACACTACCAATTCCACACTAAAACAATCACGGGTAGACTAGACTAAACCATGTCCCCAAGTGCCACATCTACCCATTGTTTGAACACTTCCAGGGATGGTGACTCCACCACCTCTCTGGGCAGCCTGTTCCAATGATTCACCACACTCTCCATAAAGAAATTTTTCCTAATTTCCAACCTAAACCTCCCCTGGTGCAGCTTGAGCCCATTTCATCTCGTGCTATCGCTAACTACATGGGAGAAGAGACCAACACCCACCTCACTACAACCTCCTTTCAGGGAGCTGTAGAGAGCGATAAGGTCTCCCCTCAGACTCCTCTTCTCCAGGCTAAACAACCCCAGTTCCCTCAGCCGCTCCTCAGAAGGCCTGTGCTCCAGACCCTTCCCCAGCTTCATTGCCCTTCTCTGAACATGCTCCAGCACCTCAATGTCTTTCTTGTATTGAGGGACCCAAAACTGGACACAGTATTCCAGGTGCGGCCTCACCAGCGCCGAGTACAGGGGCACAATCACCTCCCTGCTCCTGCTGGCCACACTATTCCTGATACAAGCCAGGATTTCCCTGAGTCCCTATCCCTGAGTGAGCTGCGAGATATGCGAAAAGACTTCGGTCGTCATCCAGGCGAGCACATCATCACCTGGCTGCTCCGATGCTGGGATAACGGGGCCAGTAGCCTGGATTTAGAGGGTAGGGAAGCCAAGCAGCTGGGATCCCTTTCCAGGGGAGGGGGCATTGACAAAGCAATTGGAAAAGGGGCAAAACCGCTCAGCCTCTGGAGGTGACTTCTGTCAAGCGTGAAGGAAAGGCATCCCTTCAAGGAGGATGTTTTATACCGCCCAAGCAAATGGACCACCGTAGAGAAAGGTATCCAGTACCTGAGGGAATTAGGCGTGCTGGAGGTGATTTACAGTGACCTGAATGATGAGCAGTTACCCAAAGACCCAGATGAAGTCAGGTGCACACAATCCATGTGGCGGAAGGTGGTACGGAGTGCACCAGCATCGTATTCCAACTCGTTGGCAATGCTAGCCTGGAAAGATGACGAGGCACCAACGGTGGATGAAGTGGCTAGACAACTCCGGGAATACGAAGAAAAGCTCTCTTCCTCCCTACGGGCCTGTGTCTCGGCTGTGGAAAAACTGTGCCAAGAGTTCCAACAACTCAGAGAGGATCTGTCCTACTCCCCACCTGCACGGACCAGTGTCTCAGCCATTAGGTGTCAACGTCCCTATGCTCAAGAGAGAGGATATAGAGGATACACACCACGGGGCACCCTGTGGTTTTACCTGCGTGATTATGGAGAGGACATGAGAAAGTGGGGTGGAAAACCCACCTCAACCTTAGAGGCACGGGTGCGTGAGTTGCAGGGAAAAACTATTAGAAAAGGCGGTTCTCCCAGGAAAATTGCAGCTCCAGTTTCCAGTGAGCAGTTCCCCAGACAGAGTAAGAGGGCTAATTTTACTTCCGACCTTGATCAGGGGACTTTTGATTCACATTTACAGGAAGTGAACAGCGAATACTGTGACCAGTGTTAGAGGGGCCCTGCCTCCAGCCAGGTGGAGGAAAGGGACAACCGGGTTTACTGGACTGTGTGGATTCGATGGCCTGGAACGTCAGACCCACAGGAGTATAAGGCTCTAGTGGACACTGGTGCACAGTGCACGGTAATGCCATCAAACTATAGAGGGGCAGAACCCCTTTGTATTTCTGGAGTGACAGGGGGATCCCAACAGCTAACTGTACTGGAAGCTGAAGTGAGCCTAACTGGGAATGAGTGGCAAAAGCACCCCATTGTGACTGGCCCAGATGCTCCGTGCATCCTTGGCATAGGCTACCTCAGGAGAGGGTATTTCAAGGACCCAAAAGGGTACCGGTGGGCTTTTGGTATAGCTGCTTTGGAGACAGAGGAAATTAAACAGCTGTCCACCTTGCCCAGTCTCTCAGAGGACCCTTCGATTGTAGGGTTGCTGAAGGTTGAGGAACAACAGGTGCCCATTGCTACCACAACTGTGCACAGGTGGCAATATCACACCAACCGAGACTCCCTGATTCCCATCCATAACCTGATTCGTCGACTGGAGAGCCAGGGAGTGATCAGCAAGACTCGCTCACCCTTTAACAGTCCCATATGGCCAGTGCAAAAGTCTAATGGGGAGTGGAGACTAGCAGTGGACTATCGTGGCCTGAACGAAGTTACACCGCCGCTGAGTGCTGCCATGCCAGACATGCTAGAACTTCAATATGAACTGGAGTCAAAGGCAGCTAAGTGGTATGCCACAATTGATATTGCTAATGCATTTTTCTCCATCCCTTTGGCAGCAGAGTGCAGACCCCAGTTTGCTTTTACCTGGAGGGGTGTTCAGTACACCTGGAACCGACTGCCCCAGGGGTGGAAGCACAGCCCCACCATTTGCCATGGACTGATCCAGACGGCACTGGAACAGGGTGAAGCTCCAGAACATCTGCAGTACATTGATGACATCATTGTGTGGGGCAACACAGCAGAAGAAGTTTTTGAGAAGGGAAAGAAAATAGTCCAAATCCTTCTGAAGGCTGGTTTTGCCATAAAACAGAGTAAGGTCAAGGGACCTGCACAGGAGATCCAGTTTTTAGGAATAAAATGGCAAGATGGACGTCATCAGATCCCAATGGATGTGATCAAGAAAATAACAGCTATGTCCCCACCAACTAGCAAAAAGGAAACACAAGCTTTCTTAGGCGTTGTGGGTTTTTGGAGAATGCATATTCCAAATTACAGTCTGATCGTAAGCCCTCTCTATCAAGTGACCCGGAAGAAGAATGAATTCAAATGGGGCCCTGAGCAACAACAAGCCTTTGAACAAATTAAACGTGAGATAGTTCATGCAGTAGCCCTTGGGCCAGTCCGGGCAGGGCAGGATATTAAAAATGTGCTCTACACTGCAGCCGGGGAGAATGGCCCTACCTGGAGCCTCTGGCAGAGAGCAGCAGGGGAGACTCGAGGTCGACCACGAGGGTTTTGGAGTCGGGGATACAGAGGACCCGAAGCCCGCTATACTCCAACTGAGAAAGAGATACTGGCAGCATATGAAGGGGTTTGAGCTGCTTCAGAAGTGGTTGGTACTGAAGCACAGCTCCTCCTGGCACCCCGACTGCCGGTGTTGGGCTGGATGTTCAAAGGGAGGGTCCCCTCTACACATCATGCAACTGATGCTACATGGAGTAAGTGGGTTGCATTGATCACACAACGGGCTCGAATAGGAAACCCCAGTCACCCAGGAAACTTGGAAGTGATCATGGACTGGCCAGAAGGAAAAAACCTTAGAATATCACCAGAGGAGGAGGTGACACGTGCTGAAGAGGCCCCACTGTATAATAAATTGCCAGAAAATGAGAAGCAATATGCCCTGTTCACTGATGGGTCCTGTCGTCTTGTGGGAAAGCATCGGAGGTGGAAAGCTGCTGTATGGAGACCTATATGACAAGTCACAGAAACTGCTGAAGGAGAAGGGGAGTCGAGTCAGTTTGCAGAGGTGAAAGCCATCCAGCTGGCTTTAGATATTGCTGAAAGAGAAAAGTGGCCAGTCCTTTATCTCTATACTGACTCATGGATGGTGGCAAATGCCCTGTGGGGGTGGCTGCAGCAATGGAAGCAGAGCAACTGGCAGCGCAGAGGCAAACCCATCTGGGCTGCTGCATTGTGGCAAGATATGGGTGCCTGGGTAGAGAACCTGGTTGTAAAAGTTCGTCATGTAGATGCTCATGTACCTAAGAGTCGGGCCACTGAAGAACATCAAAACAACCAGCAAGTAGATCAGGCTGCTAAGATTGAAGTGGCTCAGGTGCATTTGGACTGGCAACATAAGGGTGAATTATTTATAGCTCGGTGGGCCCATGACGCCTCAGGCCATCAAGGAAGGGATGCAACGTATAAATGGGCTCGTGATCGAGGGGTGGACTTAACTATGGACAGTATTGCACAGGTTATTCATGAGTGTGAAACATGCGCTGCAATCAAGCAAGCCAAGCAGTTCAAGCCCCTTGGGTATAGTGAACGATGGCTGAAATACAAATATGGGGAGGCCTGGCAGATTGATTACATCACGCTCCCACAGACCCGCCAAGGCAAGCGCTATGTGCTCACCATGGTGGAAGCAACCACTGGATGGTTGGAAACACATCCCGTGCCCCATGCCACCGCCCGGAACACCATCCTGGGCCTTGAAAAGCAAGTCCTGCGGTGACATGGCACCCCAGAAAGAATTGAGTCAGACAACGGGAGTCATTTCCGAAACAACCTCATAGACACCTGGGCCAAAGAGCATGGCATTGAGTGGGTGTATCACATCCCTTACCATGCACCAGCCTCCGGGAAAATTGAGCGATACAATGGATTGTTAAAGACTACCTTGAGAGCAATGGGTGGTGGGACGTTTAAACATTGGGATACGCATTTAGCAAAAGCCACCTGGTTAGTCAACACCAGGAGATCTGCCAATCGAGCTGGCCCAGCCCAATCAAAACTTTTACGTACTGTAGAAGGAGATAAAGTTCCTGTAGTGCACATGAAAAATATGCTGGGGAGGACAGTCTGGGTTACTTCCCCCTCTGGCAAAGGCAAACCCATTCGTGGGATTGCTTTTGCTCAAGAACCTGGGTGCACTTGGTGGGTGATGCGAAAGTATGGGGAAGCCCAATGTGTACCTGAAGGGGACTTGATTTTGGGTGAAAATAGCCAATGAACTGAATTGTATGATATTAATTGCTTTATAATACTGTATGTTATCTCTTAACTGTATGTTATCTCTTAACTGCATGTTAATATAATAATACAGTAGGTTAATATTAAGTATATAATACTATATATTATGATTGCTATATGCCACATCAATGGTATTGCAGTAAGAATTACCCAGCTTAATGAAAATGAACTTTGATGAAACCATGTTGGAATGAGAACTGACTTCAGCATGCAACAGTCCAACACGGCACACCACCTCTCCTGCTCTGAAAGACTGTGATGACAGATGGAACCCAAAGTCATGGGCTAAATGAACTCAATGGACATTTTAGAGGGATGGGCCATAGGCGAAGGGAATGATATCTGTGTGTATATCAAGATAGGGAAAGCGGTGGTGATTAATTGGAACACATTGGAAAGGGGAGGGCCTGTGCATGACGTAGATGGTATAGAATAAGGGGTGGATACTGTCCTGGTTTCGGCTGGGATAGAGTTAATTTTCTTCCTAGTAGCAGGCATAGTGCCGTGTGTTGGATTTAGTAGGGGAAGAATGTTGATAACATGCTGATGTTTTTAGTTGTTGCTGAGTACTGCTTATGCGAGTCAAGGACTTTTTCAGCTTCCCATGCTCTGCCAGGCGCACAAGAAACTGGGAGGGGGCACAGCCAGAATAGTTGATCCCAACTGACCAAAGGGCTATTCCATACCATATGACGTCATGCTCAGTATATAAACTGGGGGGGGGGTGGCCAGGGAGCAGCGATCGCCGCTCGGGAACTGTCTGGGTATCAGTCGGCGGGTGGTGAGCAATTGCATTGTGCATCACTTGCTTCGTGTATCATTGTTATTATTATCATTATTATACTGTTACTATTAGCATTACTATTTTACTTTATTTCAATTATTAAACTGTTCTTATCTCCACCCAGGAGTGTTTCTCACTCTTACTCCTCCGATTCTCTCCCCCATCCCATCGGGGTAGGGGGAGTGAGCGAGCGGCTGCGTGGTGCTTAGTTGCTGGCTGGGGCTAAACCACGACAGCCGAGTACAGGGGCACAATCACCTCCCTGCTCCTGCTGGCCACACTATTCCTGATAGAAGCCAGGATGCTGTTGGCCTTCTTGGCCACCTGGGCACACTGCTGGCTCATGTCCAGCCGGCTGTCTACCAACACCCCCAGGTCCTTTTCGGCCAGGCAGCTTTCCAGCCACTCTTCCCCAAGCCTGCAGCGTTGCATGGGGTTGTTTTGACCAAAGTGCAGGACCCGACACTTGGCCTTGTTAAATGTCATACAGTTGGCCTCAGCCCATGGGTCCAGCGTGTCCAGGTCCCTCTGCTGGGCCATCCTACCCTCCAGCAGATCGACACTCCCACCCAGATTGGTGTCGTCTGCAAACTTCCTGAGGGTGCACTCAATCCCCTCATCCAGATCATTGATAAAGATATTAAACAAGGCTGGCCCCAAAACAGAGCCCTGCTCTTCAATTCACACACAGGACTTATCCCATCCCACAGCAGATGTGCACAGTAAATGGGACAAATCATCTTTCTGGACACACTGATCCTGCAACTGAGCGATCATGGCCTCTACACTCCCCAGCTGGCATAATCCCACAGCAGGGCCTGCCTACCTGGTCACGTGTGCATGGCTTGCTTCATCACGCGATCAGAAGGGAACCCACAGGCTGTCCTACCAGAGCCTACAAGCACCTCCATCTCATGGCTAAAGCCCACATCCATGTCCATGGTACTCAGGGACAGACAGAGAGCAGGGAAAGGGCTTTGGTGTGGGCAGATGGGCTCAAGCTGGGCACGTTACTCTCATCACCTGCATCTCCCACTCTCACCCAGTGCCGAGCAGTCTTCCCGCAGCCATGCTGAACCCTTGCAAAAAGGACACGCAGAAGAGGACTCTGTTCAAGTCCAACACTGTGCAGTGGTCCTGGACAGTGTAGACAGCCTTTGTCTGGGTGCCTTGAGTCTTCTCCATTAACTCAGGTGACTGGATGTCTAGATTCGTGTGTGTGTATGTGTGTGTATGTGTGTTGTCTAATCCAGCCGTTCAGTCTATCTTCAGTGTCCTTCACTGGGCACTTGCAGCATGTTGAGATGAGTCCTCTGCCCACACTGATGTGTTTTGCACTGGAAATGCTTGGGCCTCTCATCCTGTCATGCAAAATACGCCTTCACTGGGGAATGTGCCTGGCATAAAGCAGGAAATGAAAAGCTGCAATCGAGGAAGCCAAAACACAGCCCATAGCATTAGCTGGCATGTCTTGCATTCAAGATGAGCTTGTCAGAAAATAACCACCTCTACAAGGGGTGCCTCTGGCAGCCTGGGGCAGGAAAGGTCCATGATAAAAGCCAGCCCAGCTCCTCGCTCTCTCATCCACTTCTCTTGCCTCCTTCTCCTTGGGAGTCAGGTGAGTCTGAAGCCCCTTCTCCTTGTCTGCTTTGTCTAAAAGGAGGTCTCACCTCAATGGACCTCTCAGCTGGCACCAGCCTTGTCCTATGGCAGATCTTGTGGGTGCTTGTTGTGGGAGAGGGAAGTGGTGAGAAAGTTAGCCATGGAGGGAAGCTGGGACTGTAGTGAGGTGGCTTCTAGACTAAGAGGCTGGACAGTAGCTGCACAGGAGATGGTGGGTCCTGTCAGGATGAGGCCAAGAAGCCCTCATACATCTCTGCACAGCTTCCACCTCCCGGTCCTGCATGGGTTTTGGCTCCCTCATGGTGTGGTGACAGGCTGCTCCTCATGCATCCCTGTGTTTTGCTTCCCCCCTGCCCCCTCTCCCAGGTGCATCTCCAGCCCAGAGACATGTCCTGCTACGACCAGTGCCAGCCCTGCCAGCCCTGCCAGCCCTGCAGCCCGACCCACGCTGGCCAACAGCTGCAACGAGCCCTGTGTCAGGCAGTGCCAGAACTCCACTGTTGTCATTGAACCCCCTGCTGTGATGGTGACCCTGCCCGGACCCATCCTCAGCTCCTTCCCACAGAACACCCTTGTGGGATCCTCCACCTCTGCTGATGTTGGCAGCATCCTCAGCTGTGACGGAGTGCCCATCACCTCTGGGTGCTGTGACCTCTCCTGCATTACCAGCCGCTACTGTGGCAGCAGATGCCCCCCCTGCTAATTATGCTGGCAATGAACCCTGATAAGGACCCCCAGGAACTCAGAACATGGTGCTGGACACAGGATCAAACTTCATGCTGTTGCTTTAAGAGCAACTTGTCTGACTTGCCCTGCAAGGGCAGACTGGAAGGGGCCAGCCTGGGCTCTCTGAAAACATGGCCAATGTCCACCTTTCCTGTATTCCACTCACTGTTTTTCTTTCTTTTCTATGTTGTCTTGTCCTCCTCTCAAAGCCTGCAGTGAGGACCCCAGAAACCAGCCTGCAGGGAGCTGCTAGCCTCTCTCCCTTTGCCAGGCAGGTCCCCACATGCCCTGTGGGAACTCTGCCACAGCAAAAGGGAAACAGCTTCTTGGCTGCTCCTGCTGCTCCCCTCAATGGGGGCTTCTACTTGGAGTGACCTCATTTCCCTCTCCAAAATCAATAAAATTTGTTGCAACCCTGCCTGTGTCCATTAGGTGGTCTGACCATCTGCATACTGACTGCTGATGAAGAAAGCCATTGCTTTGTGGAAGGAAATAGGTGGGGGCACAGGGCAACCCTTCATCACTGCTCGAGGCGTTGGAGGGTGGGACGCGCTGCAGCGAGTCCCCTTCCAGGCACTGCCTCTTGAAGCTGAGGAAGACAGCCCTAGTTACTCCGCTGCCAATGGCCGTCAGTCCTTGCCTTGCTGCGTCTCTGCTCAGAATTACCCCCTTGGCCCTGGAGCACGCCATATGAACAGCAATCTGTTGTCCTCCAGAGAGGAACTGTGGGCATGTGGGAGGCCCTGGGGAGGTCAGCAGTCTCACAAACTCCCCTGTCCCTGGGAACGCAACACCCCCTTGGCTGAAGGCAGGCCCAGGACAGTGACTGTTGCATGAACATGCAACGCTGCTCTGTGCTGCCTTGTCTGCCTCAAGCACAGCTTTCCTGAGGCCCAGCAGCTCTACAGACCCACAAGTGCCGCAATGCAACTCTGCTCTGGAAAGGTGCTGTGGGAGAGGAGATAACGCCCAGCTCCACAGGGTCATGTCACTGACAGTGGGATTTGATTCCAGCCTAAATCTACCCTCCTTTAGCTTAAAACCATTCCTCCTTGTGCTGTCACAAGAGGCCTTGCTAAAAAGATTCTCCCCATCTTTCCTGTAGGCCCCCACCTTTGACCCTTCCCCTAAGGGTGCCTGAAGAGGTGTTGCCTAGTCCCGCAGGACCACCCTCAAACACCCATTGTCCTCATGTTCCTCTTGTCACTTCTTGTCACTTGCAAAGCTGAGCCTCACCCACTTCAGAGCCACACCCAGTGTCCTAGTGGCCCATGGGTGAGAGGCTGCAGAGCTCTGGTCTCCCTCCTTGCCTCCCTTATCACCTCCTCAGAGCTGAGGCGGCCCCGGCGGGCGGAGCGGCAGCGCCCCCTGTCGTTCCCGCCGGGGCTGTCCCCCCGCCCCCCCCACACACGCCCGGCCCCGCCCGCCGCGGTTCGTGCCCGCCCGCAGCCCCGGCTCCTCTCCCCGTGCCTCCCACGCCGCAGTAATACACCGCCGCGTCCCCGCGCCGGGGCCGGGAGAGCCGCAGGGCGCTGGACCGGCGGTCTGCCGCCACCGACAGCCGCCCCGGAGGGTCCTGCACATCCTTGGAGTCTTTAGCAATGAACGCGATGAATGCGGGGCCTCGGCCCGGGAGCTGACGGTACCAGTGGATAAAGTCGTTGGTGTTTATGTTGGGGTGTGAGCAGTTGATGCTGATGTCGGTGCCCTCGGTGGTCTCTGCCAAGGGGTCCTGCTGCACCTGGGCTCTGCCCACAGCCACTGCACAGAAAGGAGAAGGGAAGCCCAAAGTTCATCAACGATTGCCCAGCTCTGATTTTTCCCAGAGAAACTGTTGTGAAGAGTGGCAGTGAGACAGAACCGGACTGGAATGAATGGAGACCTGTTCAACTGGGATGGAGAGTGATCCTGGTGTGGGTGTGTGGAGTGAGGGACAAAAGCTGGCAGGGAATTTGGAACTGATGCATGCAGAGATGGGATGAAAGTCAGGTGCATGGATGGATGGACGGACAGCGAGAGGGAGAGGCAACGGAAGAGTTGGGTGTGTACCAGTGAAGGAAGGAGGGCTGAATTCAGAACAGAAATAAAGGCTGAATGCACGGGGGGATGAGAGGATGTATGGTGCGGTGCAGGAAAGCAAACCTGTTGCCACAGCTATGAAGGAAGCAGAAGGAGAGATGAGAGAGGGGTCTCAGAGCAGGAAGAGGGTTAGGGATGGTAGATGCATGGAGAGATGGGTCAGAAGAGGGGTGGATGCACAGATGGAGAGAGGAAGAGTAGCCAGCGAGAGTGGGTGTTGCAGTGAAGGAGGGCTGAAATCAGGGCAATAGTAAGTGCGGAATTACCAGAGGCAAGAGTGTGTGCCCGGAGCAGCGGGCGCACGTGCCAGCCAAGTTGTGATGGTAGAGATGATGGGAACAAAGGAGGCTACGTAGGGGGGACTGCAGAGCTCTGGGAAAGGGGGAGCAGAGAGGGCAGAGAGGCCGGGAGGGGAAAGAGACGGTGCAGAAGGAGAGGGCCGAGCTGGCGCTGGGCTCCCTGGGGAGCAGCCCGGGCACAGAGCCTACCCCCCCGCCACCGCCGCCAGTCCCGCGCACCCAGCAGCACCGCGGCCAGCCCCGCCAGCCCTGCGCCCCGGCACCGCCGCATCCCGCCGCTCCGCCGCCCGCGCCTCGCTGCCCGCCGCCAGCCCCGGCTCTCTGCTCCGGCCGCGCCGCCTCCTCCCCTCCCCTCCCCTCCCCGCCCCTCCCCTCCCCTCCCCTCCCCTCCCCTCCCCGCCCCTCCCCTCCCTCTCCTCTCCTCCCCTCTCCTCTCCTCTCCTCTCCTCTCCTCTCCTCTCCTCTCCTCTCCTCTCCTCTCCTCTCCTCTCCTCTCCTCTCCTCTCCTCTCCTCTCCTCTCCTCTCCTCTCCTCTCCTCTCCTCTCCTCCCCTCTCCTCGCCGCCGCCGCCAGCTCCGCCCCGGGGCTGAGCCCTGCGCCGGCGCCGCTCGGGGGCTCGCCCGGGCTCCCAGTGCTCAGCGGCTCTGCACGGGCACAACTTTGTCTCCTGCAAGCCCACTCTGCCCGTCCTCTCCCACCAACAACAAGCCTGCCCAGTGCCCGCTCCAGCCTGCGGCAGCTGCAGGGCCCTCACCCGCCACATGCACCAGCTTCCCACAGCTGCCTGCCACCGCAGGGGCTGCAAAGAGCAGCCACGCATTTCCTGCCCAGGGGAAGGAAGGAGCAGGCTGCAGAGCCTCCCTTCAGCTGCCTCTCCCCAGTGCCGGCACAAGGCCTGACAGCTCTGCTGAGGCCGAGGGGGTGTGAGGACAAGTGAGCCCATGGGCGTGCAGGGCTCAGGGAGGGCTGGTGTAAGGGTGGGAATCTCAGAATGTAGGTGAGAAGGCACCTCCAGTGGCCGTCCAGATCACCCCCCTGCTCGGAATAGATCCCATTAGATCCAGTTACTCATGGTCTCATTCAGTCTAGGTTAAACACCTCCCAGGATGGAGATTGCACAACTTCCCTGCAAAACCCATTCCAGTTGTTCTTACTTCTTTTAGCTTACTGCTGAAGCAGATTTCTCCATGTCCCAGCTGCTGTCCAGCGTCTCTACTCCAAGAAGGCCCTCCCTGTCACCTGGGCCAGATGCTATGTGCACCTTCTCTGTCTCCTCTGATCAAGCAGCTGTAGAAAGGAAGAAGATCTCCCCTGAGCCACCTCTTCTGCTGGAAGAGCAGACCCCGTTCTCTCAGTGTCTCCTTGCATGTCATGTTTGACAGCGCCCTACCCTCCTTGGTGGCCTTTCTTGGACTCCCTGCAGTATGTCAATATCCTTATTGGACTGCGGAGCCCCAGCCTCCATGCAGCACACTAGATGCCATCTCCAATGGGACAGAGGGGCAGGGACATTTTCCTGCACCTGCTGGCAACACTTTGACTAACACAGCTCAGGATGCAGTTGACCTATTTTACTGCAAGGGCACGCTGTGGTCTCACGTTCAGCTGGCTGTCTACTAAAACCCCACATCTTTTCCTGTGCATCTGCTTCCTAGGCAGCTAGCCACCAGCCTGCATGACTGCATGGGCTGGTTCCTCCATCAGATGCAAAACCTTGCCCTTGCTCTTTTGAACCTTCATGACATTCCAGTCAGCCCATTTCTCTACGTTCACAACTCTTTGAGCCTGGCAGTCCAGCCAATTTTCCACCCACCTTATCAGCCTCTCACTGAACCCATTCATCGCCAATTTGATCATCAGGTAGTATGGGAGAGGTGTCAAAGGTCCTTCTAAACTCTAGGTACACACATTCCCTGCCCTTCCCTTCTCCACAGTTCCCGTTACCTCATGAGAAAGAAATGAGGTTGGCCCTCAGCTACACGAGACCCTCAGCTGTGTCTCCATGGAGAGGGGCATCAGCCCTGGCTGAGCTCTCTCAGCAGAGTTTCCTGGCACTGATGTCACCGAGGTCACTGCAGGGAAGGGGGGAAGGCCTCGACTGCACGGTCTCCAAGTTGGAGCTGAGCCCAGGCAGACGGACATTCAGGAGGGGAGATGGGCTGAGGAACTTTACACAGTGCGGACAGCCCTTGTTGGAAAGAGGGCCTCTTCTCAACATGCCTGTGGGACAGCACCAGGCTTTGGAGAATGAGGCCCCAAACGCAACATCCCTTCCCTGCCAGGGGCCCTTGCTGGGCATTCAGGCTGACATTCCCATGTGGGACATGATGGCCGTGGGGGCTCAGCAGCAAAGCAGTCCTCAGTTCTTTGGCTTTCCCTGTGCAAGCCACAGGGTCTCTCCTTCCAATCAGAGCACAGCGACGTCACGCTCCATGTTCCTTTCATTCCGTACCTGTTTGGTCCAAGGTCTGACAAAGTGCCAGGTCAACGGGCAGCACAAGTACATTTGGCACGGGCTTAGACGTGAGAGGGGGCTGTCCCCCACCCCAGACACCACTGACACGGCATCTGAAGCAGGTGGCCAGCATGAGGTGGGCAGGATTCCTCAGCCTTTCTCCATGCCCATAAAGCAAACCCCATCTTCCTGAACTCTTTAACAGTGGGGAGAGCTGCTGTGTCCTGGCTTGGAGAGGCAGGGTGGAGGGACTGCCAGCCACGCTGAGGCACTCCCAAAATTTTAAACTGAATTAAGCTAAGAATCCAAACTTGTGAGAAACCATCCCTGCTGTGGCCTGAAATCAGCAGCAGTGGAGCGTGAGCTTTGGAGGGGGCAGGAAAAGGAGGTCTCAGGAGGCAGGGGCTGCATTTCCGTGCCTCTTCCCTGGACAGATCTCGAGCAGGCTGCTGCCATCAGCACTCAGCTGCACTCAGGCTCCTTCTGACCCTGGGAACATGCTGCTCTGTGGTGCTCATGGACAGAGCAGAGGAGAGTGTCCCTGCCATGAGCGGCACATCCCCTCCTGACGAGGGACACAAAAGGAAACACACACACACACAAGCTCAAGCACATCAGTGTGGAGTCACAGACAAATTTCTTCTCCTACCTGCATCCACGTAAATCTGGCTGCAGATAAGTGCACACAGGACAGGAACACACGTAAGAACACAACCAGTTATGGGCTATGCTGAGGACACCTGGGGACAACTGTGGCAATGCTAGAGCATTGTGGGGAAGGACAAGGCCCCACGCATGCCCATGGCATCACCTGTGTGCTCACAGACTGCACAGAGAGGGAGTGAGTCAAAACAGGCCAGAATTTTTCGTTAAGGCCCTATTAGGCAGGATGAGTTTAAAACCTAGCAGACAACCCATTTGGACATGCGGCTGAGGATTGCTGAAGCCTCTTCCTGAGAAAGACACTTCAAACAACCCCACAGCAGTGACCCAGGCTGATGTCACTTGCCTGGCCTGAACCCATCCAGCACTTGAGCTGAGTCTTCTGCCAGCACTGCTGCATTCCTGTCCTACAAATCCTGGAGCCTTTCATCCAATTGCTCAGAAGAAGCCTTCACTGGAAAATGGGCATGGCACAAATCTGGAAATGAAAAGGCATCAATGCAGGAAACCAAAGCACAGCCCATGTCATTAGCTGCGCTGGTTTGCATTCAAGATGAGCTTGTCCGAGAATTGCTACCTCTGCCGCGGGTGCCTCTGGTCCTGCGGCAATGAAGGGCAGGTATAAAAGGCAGCGCAAGTGCCTGCTCTCTCATCCACTTCTCTTGCCTCCTTCTGCTTGGCAACCAGGTGAGTCTGAAGCCCCTTCTCCTCCTCTTCCAAAGTGTGATCTCTCCTCGATGTACAACTCATCCAATATTGTCTTTGTCTTGTGCTGGTCCCTGGAGCTCCTTGTCATGCCAGAGGATTGTGGGGAGATTGTGTGCTAGAGAGAGGCTGGGAGGTGGCTGAGGGAGCTCTTGGGTTAAGAACTAGGAGAGAGCAATGTGGGCCAGGCTTCATTTTGTAGGACAAAGAAGACCGTGTGGCTCCTGGCACTGCTTCCAGCTCCCCACTGAGTAGTGGCCTTGGCTGCTCCTAACCACGCCTGTGCTCTGCTTCTTCCCTGCTTCTCTCCCAGGTGCACATCTGACTTTGAGACATGTCCTGCTATGACCAGTGCCTGCCCTGCCAGCCCTGCGGCCCGACCCCGCTGGCCAACAGCTGCAACGAGCCCTGCGTCAGGCAGTGCCAGAACTCCACCGTCGTCATCCAGCCCTCCCCCGTGGTGGTGACCCTGCCTGGACCCATCCTCAGCTCCTTCCCACAGAACACCGTTGTGGGCTCCTCCACCTCTGCTGCTGTTGGCAGCATCCTCAGCTCTGAGGGAGTGCCCATCTCCTCTGGGGGCTTTGACCTCTCTGGCATTTCCAGCCGATACTGTGGCAGAAGGTGCCCTCCCTGCTAAAGATTCTTGGGAAAGCCCCAGGGAGACACCTTGAGGAACTCAGAACATGGTAATGAGCACGGGATCGAGATTTTGGAGGTGTTTTCTCTATAGCTGAATGGCTTTGCCTTGTTTCCCCCTTTTCTTTGTTTGCTTTGTATCCCCTTGGCAGCAAGGTCCCACCAAAGCCAGCGTGGTGGGGACCATCTGGCTCCTCTCCCTTGTATGGCACAGGCAGACAGACGTCATGCAAGAACTCTCCATGGACAAGGACCGCAAGACTCTAGGCTGCCTCCAGGGCTCCCTGCACTGCTGTCCTCCACTCAGAGTGAATTTGTTCCCCTCTTTTAACTCATTAAAGTTCTGCTGCACTCAGGCCGGGCCTCCATGTGGTCCTTCCCTCTGTGGACACTCCCCAAGGTGCCAAAGGAGAAGGGTCTTGCTCAGGGGTGGAAGCAGGTGAGGGCACAAGGAGACCGTTCTCCTTTCACAGAGGAATGGGAGGGTTTCACACACTGTGGTGGCTCCTCTTTTGGGCACCATCCCTGGGAGCTGAAGAAGTCATCCGTGGCTGCTCGTGGCCATCAGGCCTTGCCTTGCTGTGTCAGTGCCCACAAATGGCCAGAGAGGCAGGAGGTGGTGAGGGATCAGCAGCCCCATGAGCTCTTGAGGAAGGGCATTGCCTTTGCTATGGCCAGAGCTGCACTGGGGTGGTGGGTGTGAGGCTCGGGGAGATGATTTGCTTTGCAGAATGGAAGAGTGTTAAAGCAGGGAACAGCCTTTGGGATGGTCCATAGCTGATATTCCACTCTCCTCTCCCCCCCAACACCCAATCTCAGGGCCATGGCCAGTAGGCATGGGCAAGAAGTAGCAGGAAAAAGTCTTCCATGCTGCTGAATGCATCAAGGGTGGGTACTGGAGCTAAGCATGTGAGATCTGAGGGCACTCAGCACAGAAGTGGGGACAGTGAAATGGTGTGTTTCTGACAGAGGTCAAATTTCTCTGATACAGCAGATTCATGCAGGAGAATAAATACAGGATTTTAGTTGGAAGGGACCTGCTATGATCATCTAGTCCAACTGCCTGACCACTTCAGGGCTGACCAAGTCAAAACATCTCATTAAGGACGTTGTCCAAATGTCTGTTAAACATTCACAGGCATGGGGCTTTGACCACCTCTCTAGGATGCCTGTTCCAGTGTATTATCGCTCTCTCGGTAAAGAAATGCTTCCTCATGTCAAATTTGAACTTCCCCTGATACAGCTTTGAACCATTCCCACGCATGCTGTCGCTGGATACCAGGGAGAAGAGATCAGCACCTCCCTCTCAGGAAGCTGTTGAGAGCAATGAGGTCACCGCCCCAGTTTTCTTTTCTCCAGACTAGACAAACCCAAAGTCCTCACCCGCTCCTCACAGGACATACCTTCCAGCCCTTTCACCAGCTTTGTTGTCCTCCTCTGGATGCATTCCAGGACCTTCACATCCTTCATAAATTGTGGGGCCCAGAACTACACACCACACTCAAGGTGAGAACACGCTGGTGCTAAGTACAGCGGGATAGTCACCTCTTTTGACCCGCTGGTTATGATACTGCATTTGGTGCACCCCAGGATGCAGTTTGCCCTCTTGGCTGCCAGGGCACACTGCTGACTCCTATTGAGCCTGCTGTCAACCAGCACCCGCAGATCCCTTTCTGCAGGGCTGCTCTCCCAATTTATACTTGTGACCAGCAATACTCCATCCCAGGTGCAGAATCCAGCATTTGGTCTTATTACATTTCATGCCATTAATGACTGCCCAGTGCCCTCTTTTCTAGATCCCTCTGCAAGGCCTCCTGTCCTTCGAGAGAGTCAACAGCACCTCCCGTTTGGTATCATCAGCAAACTTGCTCATGGTGCATTCAGCTCCTGCCTCCGGATCATTGAGAAATACATTGAACAGAACTGGCCCTAGAATTGAGCCCTGAGGAACACCACTGGTGAACGGTCACCAGCCAGATGTAGCCTCAGTCACTACAAGATTCTGAGCCCTGCCGTTCAGCCAGTTCTTCACCCAGCACACCGTGTACCTGCTCATCTCATGGTTGGACAACTTGTCCAGAAGGATGCTGTGAGGGACACTATCAAAGGCCTGACTGAAATCCAGAAAAGCTACATCCACCGCCTTCCCTTCATCCACCTGGAGGGTGAGCTTGTCATGGAAGGATTTTCAATTAGTTCAACAGGACTTTCCCTTTGTGAACCCATGCAACTGTGCCTGATGATCGCATTGTGCTTTAAATGCCTTTCAATAGCAGCCGGTATGATCTTCTCCATAGTTTTCCCAGGAAGTGAGGTTAGCCTCACAGCTCTGTAGCTTCCTGGGTCTTCCCTCATGGCCTTCTTGTAAATTGGAGTAACACTGGCTGGCTTCCAGTCAGCAGGGACCTCCCCAGAGTGCCAAGACCTTTGGTAGATGATCAAGAGAGGTCTTGCTGTAACATCCGCCAGAGCTGCTTCAGTTCTCTGGCATGAATGCCACCTGGCCCCATGGACTTGTGAACATTGACCTGACACAGCTGGTCTCTTTCAACTTCAGTGTCCACAAATGGGAAGTCACTCTTCCCGCAGCCTTGGCCCTCTGACTCAGAGGACCGGGCAGCCCAAGGTCTATCAGTATTATTAAAGACGGAGGCAAAAAAGCATTGAACACCTCCACTTTTTCTTCCTCCCTCTTAGTCAGGTGATGCCTTGTGCCTCTTGAGTCACCAACCTCAAGACCATGGTTGAGGTGGCCTCTCCTGGCTCATGCACCATGTCTAGCCCCAAGCTCCTGTCCCCACACCCCAAGGCTGCAGCTCTCACAAACACAACGGTCAACACCCCTAAACCCTGCAGACACCAACTGTCTCACAGCCTCCCAGGCACTGGGGACTTTCTCCCTCTAGCCAAAAAAAGTTATCTCAGGAACCAATAAATGAAGCTTCCTGCCAATCCCATCTCATAATTCAGCTTCTGAAAAGCTCATTGTGGGAAAAAACCAAACCAGAAACAGTCCTTCCACTTAACCATAACCCTTTTCTTCTCAGTTTCCTCAGAACCAGGTGGATCTGCATTTGTCCTCTCTTTACGACTAGCCTTTAAGAAACAAACCTGCCAAAGCCATTCCAAGTCCCTGCTCAGGACAGGTCTCATGAGATCAGGCTGGTCAGGGCTGTGCCCAGTCAAGTCTTGAAAATTGCCAAGGTCAGAGCCTGCACAGCATCTGCTTCTACTATCTAAATAAAACTTCCCAGGGTACCAATTGTGGCTGTTGCCACTTGTCCTGCCAACGCACACCTCTGAGAAGAGCCTGGCTCCATCTTTTCCACATCCTCAGAGCACATACTTGTCGACACCCATAAGGTCTGCCTTGAGCCTTCTTTTGCTCAGGCCGCGTGCCCTCAGGCTCTCTTAGCGCGTCATGTCCTCAAGCTCCTTGACTGCCTTGGGGGCTTCCGCTGGACTCACTCCCACATATCACTACATTTCCTACACATCGAGGAGCCCCAGACTGAACACAGAAGCCCAGGCATGGTCTCATGAGTGACAAAGCAAGGAGAAGCATCACTTCCCCACGTCTGCTGGCTACACTTTTGCTAAGACCCCTCAGCGTGCAGTGGGTCTGCTTTGCCACAAGGGCACACTGCTGACTCACCTTCAGCCGCTGGACACCAGGCATCCCCTGCCTTCCCAGGTGTCTGACCTATAACCTCTGCCTCCAACATGCTCCAAGCTCCATCAAGAAGATGAAAAGTGCCTGTCCCCAGAAGAACTGGTTGCTCTTCACTCAGGCCTTTGGAGAAAAGTCCTCTTTTGTTTTGTTTTGTCCTACCTGGATGGTCACTTCTGGAGGGAACTGCAGCACAAATTCCTTCTGCGCATGATCTGAAAAGCCATAAGGGTCCTTCAGCTTTGCCTGACTCCATATCCCTCCACCTGTCACTTCATCAGCTTTCTCACTGGGCTCATTCTCCATCTCACTTTCTGTAAGCTACCAAAGGCTGATCCACGTATCTGATCGGTCTGATATTGCAGGCTCAAGGTTCAGCCAATCCCTAGATGCAAGGCAAGAAAACGATTTTCCTTCCTTGTGCTCATTTGGCCAGGGAATAAATCACAGGAGCAATCATGTCTCCTGCTAAGAGCCATTCTCTCCAACAGCAACCATTGGTGGATACCAAGGGAAGCACAAGAGCAAGACAAGCAGGTAGGATACTTCTGCTGAGTATCCACTCCTGTTTCCCAAGTCCCTGGGCTTGGACTTGGCTGAAAAATTCACACCCATACATGTCCCAACAACTTTTTTCACTGGTGCACAGGCTGGGGAGCCACAGATGGTGGCACAGATGATGTTGCCCTCTGCTTTACAGACAGGCTCCATCCATCCCTTCACGTATCCACGTGGACAACCCCTGGCTGCTTGTGCTGCCCTAGGCTCCAGGACACCACCACCCAGGCAAGCATGCTGTCTAGACATTTTGAAGCCCATCCAAGGAATGCGCGGAGAAGGGATATTTGCCTGTTCAAGTCAGGGGCCTCTGCCATTGTAGAAACCAGATTTCCCTCACAAAAAAGGACTGGGGCTGGTGGTTGACAGCTGGCTGAATAGGAGGCGGCAGTGTGCCCAGGTGGCCAAGAAGGCCAACAGCATCCTGGCTTGTATCAGAATTAGCGTGGCCAGCAGGACTAGGGAAGTGATCATGCTCCTGTACTCGGCACCGGTGAGGCCGCACCTCAAACACTGCGTTCAGTTTTGGGCCCCTCACTACAGGAAAGGAAGTGAGGTGCTGGAGCATATCCAGAGAAGGACAAAGAAGCTGTTGAAGGGTCTGGAGCACAAGTCTCATGAGGAGCAGCTGAAGGAACTGGAGTTGTTCAGTGTGGAGAAAAGGAGGCTGACGGGAGACCTTATCGCTCTCTACAGCTACCTGAAAGGAGGTTGTAGTGAGGTGGTGTTGGTCTCTTCCCAAGTAACAAGCAATAGAACAAGAGGAAACGGCCTCAAGTTACGTCAAGGGAAGTTTAGACTGGATATTAGCACAAATTTTTTCACCAAAAGGATTGTCAAGCATTGGCAGAGGCTGCCCAGGCAAGCCGTTGAGTCACCATCCCTGGAGGTATTTAAAAGATGTGTAGGTGTGGCACTTAGGGACAAGCTTTAGTGGTGGACTTGGCAGTGTTAGGTTTACGGTTGGATGCGATGAGCTTAACGGTCGTTCCCAGCCTACAGGATTCGACATCATTTTCTCATGTCTGTGTTGAGCTCAAACTCCTGATGCTGCAGGATGGCTTCTGAGCACTGGAAGAGACCTTCTGTGGGGGAAATGGTGGAGGAGGTTGTGCACAGCCCATTGCTGATTCCAGTGAGGATGCTGGTGCCTAGCCGTTGCCAATGCTGATGCTGGTGGTAGTGCTGCATGGTGGGGGAATTGCCCAAGGGCCCATAGGTGGGTGGCCCTGGCCAGGGCTGTCATAGAACCATGGAATCACAGGACTGTAGAATCAAAAAATGGTTTTGTTTGGAAAGGACCTTGAAAGATCATCTAGTCCACCCCCCGCTGCCATGGGCAGGGACATCTCTCTCTAGAATAGCTTGCTCAAAACCCCAAGCAATCTGACCTTGAACACTTCCAATGATGAGACATCCACACCTTCTCTGGGAAACCTGTTCCAGTGTCTTGCCAACCTAAATGTAAAAAAAATCCTTCCTTATGTCCAATCTAAATCTACCCTCTTTCAGTTTAAAACCATTACCCCTGGTCCTGTCACTACAGGCCCTGGTAAAATGTCTCTCTCTATCTCTCTTTTAAGACCCCTTTAAGTAATATTTCTTTGTCTTTTCAAGCGAGGGTATTTATCTTGAGGCAACTTCATCAGGCCAGCTTCCTTTCTGGTGTCCCAGCCTCAGCATTTGCAGCTGCAGGCCAGCTGGCTCACCCCAGACACACAACCCTTCGCTGACATGTGAGCCTGTCAGGGCAGCACCTCTCCCTGCGCTGAAGCTGGAACTGGTCCCAGGCCTCCGCAAGTGCCCTACGGCGATCACCAGGGATGGGCTGGATCTTGTAAGAGTTTGGCATGACTTTGACTTGCCAGGTGGAGAACCCCTGGAGCTGCAGCAATAGGGATGGTCTCTAGCTTTGACTTTATCTCTCATGCACAGACTTTGCATGTGAACAGGCTGAATGTCCAAAAAAGACCCTGCAGCCTGGACCCAAATACACCCTCTCTCTTTCCTGTAATGACAACTCAGTCAACTGAATTACTTCTGTCCAACCCACAAAAGCCCCAAAGCCCTCTGCTGTCACTAAACCCACCAGGGGTGGCTGGTGCCTGATTTACCTTCTGAGCACTGGGCTTTCAAGGACTTGCGTGAAGTTGTCAGGGGCACGGAGGCAGAGAGCTGGCTGGTGGAGTCCTGGTTCTCAGAGTGGGGAGAGGCTGTGCTTCCTCATGTGCACGAGCATCTGTCTGTGCCTGAGGGCTTATTTGTGCCTGTGTGTTTGCATTTCTGTCTTCACTTGTCTGCCAGTGTGTGTGTGAACAAGTGCATTTCTGTATGTGTATGTGCGGGTGTTTGTGCACCTGCACATTTTTGCAGGTGAGTAAGTGTGTGTGGTGTCAGTGTGCATGTCTGTGCACGCATGTGGGCATATGTGTGTGCATAGATATCTGCGTGTGTACAGGAGCATGCATACATATCTATATATAGCTCAGGTGTGGGTGTGCAAGTGCGTATAAGCACATGTGAACACTTATGTGATGGGAAGTCTGGGGAGTGAATGTGTGTGCACCCACAGGGTTTCCTGTGTAACTGGCAGTGCATGCACAGGTGTTTTTGTGTGTGCTGAGTGAAGGGAGGATGGAGCTCCTGGCCATTCTCTTTCAGAGAGATTGAGCCTCTCTGGCTCTCCTTGCAAACTAAGGCTGGCAGGGATCAGCCTGAAAGCATGGAGCATTTAAGACCCTGCTTGCATAAATGGATGTCTGGAATGGACAGGAAACGTTACATCAAAGATAGCACACTTTCCTCAAGCCTGAGGATATCAAAACACCACACAGAATCCAGTGTGAGAGAAGGAGGAAGATTGATGAGCACAGCCTCATTTCTCATGCCAAGCCTCAGCATTTGCAGTGAAAAGGAAATTGAAATTGTAACTGCTCAGCAGTGGTGATTTGTGACCAAGGAACGATCTGGCATGGAGGCCAGGAAGGCCCAAATGCAGAAGGGGTTAAAGTGGCTGGAGGCAGGGATGCCAGAGAGAGAAGGACCCCCTGTAAGGGAGGGCACTTTCCCTTGGTGATGAGATAAGAGAGCTCTTGGGCCTTTGGCAGTTGGGGCTGTTCTGTGTGGCTCGCTCTGCCCCTCAGGCACAGACTTTGCACTTGGACTGGCTGAACACCTGGAGATAACCTGATGGCTTGACTCAAATCCAGTTGAATTCTTTACTTATTGAAGAGAGCAAACAAGCTCACTGCTCTCTGTCAAAATGCCCTCGAGGGGCCTTGTGGGTGGAGCTGGTCGACCTTTGATGTACCTAATTAGCCATGGTCTTCCAGGAATTTACTAACACTGAGTGTGAGGGGCTGAGAACAAGCTGCTGCCATACTGATTGCCAGCAGGCTCTGCCCTACAGTCACATTTGGCCATCTCCAGAGCCACTGACACTGGCCCCTTTCAGAAAGAGGATCTTGCCCTGCAGATCTCCAGGTGCACAGGGGAAGCAGCACTGCCAGGGCAGAGCTGAGGGCCCCTTCCCCCATGCTCAGTACCTTGCACAGGCAGATCCCCTCCCTGCCCCGGCTTGTTGCACAGCCAAGGAAGCTCCCTGCACGTGGGTGTCTTGCACAGCACAGAGGTACAAGGCACTGTCAGAGACCTCCACTTTCTCCAGCTGCAGAAGGCTGGTGTTCCCCGTGGTGTTCAGCAACATGGTGAGACAGCCACTCTGCTTGGAGCCAGCTGCCATGTGATACGAGACCAGCTGGGGAGCTTGGCCTTTCCTCTGCTGGTGCCAGAACAAGCCATTGAAGTTAGAGACCTCGCAGGCACAGGTGGTCTGGAAGGTGTCTCTGCTTCACTGTGACTTGTCCTTCTTGCTGGGTGACAGTGGTCTGCCCCAAGGTGCCTGGAAGAAGGTAAAGGTCAGCAGCTCTGCAGGGAAAGGCTCCAGGAACTAAACCAGGAGCGCATGCAAAATCCAGGCAGAGAAGGTTCCCTGTCCCTTGCCCGGCAGGCAAATCCTGAGGCCTGGGGACAGCCAGGTGGAGAGTAGTTTTGGGCAGCAGCTCAGAGCTCTCAGCCCATCATGGACCCTGAGGAGAGCTGTGCTGTGTCCCTGCTCCTCCTCCCTGCTCCTTCTCCTTACAGCCCAGAGAACCAGGGAACAGCCTGTCAGGCCTAACCTTTGTGTGCTGGGACCAGCTGCCCTCCAGCATGTTGAGGCATTCATGGAGCTATGGCAAAAAGATTCATCCTGCTTCATGGTCCCTGTCACCTGTGAGGGCCTCTGGTGCCCTGAGTACAATGCTGAGCTGAATGGTAGAAAAAGGGAGCCTTTTTTCCAGCGTTTTCCTGTAATTTAAGAGTAGTTCTCTGCCTGATCCTGATAAGGCTGGCAAGGGTTTCCTTGGGAGAAGAAGTGTGCGTTTATAGAAAGCCAGGACTTACCCAGCAGTTGCCCCAGGAAGGCAGTGAGGATGAGATATCTCAGGTGCATGTCGAGAGCAAACTGCCTGTGTTGAGTGAGAGAGTCAGAAACCCACCTCCCAGGCTCGAGGTAACAGAGCGGCTGGAAACAACTCTGTTGGGGGAGCAAAGGAAGAAGCAGGGCAGGGAAATGATCTCTTCTTCCTGTGCCTGAAATGCTCCTCCTGGGTTTCTCCCTCCTCCAGCAGCAACACCTGTGGCCCCCTCAGCCAATGGCATTCTCAACATTTCCACAGTGAGGGGCCCTGGGGGCCCCAGTCATGGGAAGAGGCTGTTCCTGGTCAGCTCACAGTGGAGCCCTCACCTCCCCAGCTAGAATTGCCTGCTCCCCTGCACACCCACTGCTGGGCCAGTTGGGAGGTGAGAGGTTTCTTCCCCACTGAGGTTTCACATCTTCCCCTGGGGGCCTCAGCTCTCTGAGGACACTGCTATGTCTTCTGGGAGCACAAGTCTTTTCTGCTTCTCTCACTTGTCCCCTTTCTTTCCTCAGCTGCCTGGGAACAACTTCCCTCCTCCAAATCCCCAAAATAGGAGATGAACCCTGCTGTGCAGCAGCCCAGGGGTTCTGGCTGTGTCTTGTTATGCTGGAATAACCCACAGTGCAAGAGAGGAACCTGGCTCCAGCACTACTGTCAGCTGCCACAAACCCAGAGATGACAAGGACAACCTACTCCTCCTCTAGGTGAAAGCATGAGGGATCAGCAGGGAACAGGATGAGGGGTCAGTGGGTCACCCCCACTCCCAGGGAGCACACGGAGCACCCATTGGAGCGCTGCACTGCGAGGGGCAGGGGTAGGGTCCCCTGCACCCCAGAGTTGAAAGGGCATGTGAAAGGATGGGGGTACTGCAGATGGGTGCCCTAGTCCAACGCCCTTTCCACATTAACTCCAGAGTGAGCCCATGCACCAGTCATGGCGGAGATAACAAACTGTTCATTCTCATTTTTAACCTGACCTGAGCAGGCACAGACCTGTGCTGTGCTGAGCTGCATACATCACCTGGCAAACTTGGCAACGTTGCCACAAACATGACCTTGTCTTAATTGAGGGTGAAGCACCGTGTGTTCATATCAATGTCCTTGTGCTCAACAGTACAAATTAAGGAGTGGTTTGTTTCCAAGAAAATCCCATGAAAACTCCAAAGATGGCACCAGTGAATCTCAGCATGGAGGGATTTGCATTATGTGCTAAACCCCAACTCAAGCTCCAACTCGTGCTCCATAACTCGGGGTCCCCAGCATCTGATGGGGCATAACATCACCTGTGCTATCCCCTTTTATGTTCTTGTGTTATCTCCAATTAATGGTACCTTAATCACCACCTTGTGGAGCCAGAGTTCCATTCTTACTGGGATTTATCTACAGCCATGCTCCACCCTCATTGTTAAAAACCACACAATTCCAAATTTCTAGTAGGAATTTCCCCCATTCTGGACCGTGTCCATTGCCTTTTGCTCTATCACTGTGCTCAAGAAGAGTTTGGCTCCATCTGGCCCTTCATCCTCCAGTCAAGTGTGAGAAGAATCAAAAAGCTCTCTCAAGCTTCTCCTTTGAAGGCTGAAGAAGGCCAGTTCGACCAGCCTCTCTTCATGTCTCGTGTTATAGAAACACAGAATTGGTAAGTTTGGAAGGGACCTCTGGAGGCGGGTGGGTCCAAACCCCGCCTCAGGAAGAGTGACCTAGAGCTTGTTGCAAAGGACCATGTCCAGATGGATTTTGAGTACCTCCAAGGATGAAGACTCCACAACGTCTCTGGGCATCCTGTGCCAGCACTCTCTCTCCCTCACCATGAAAAAGTCTTTCCTGATGTTCAGGCAGAACCTCCATTGTTTCACTTTGTGCCAAATGCCTCTTGTCCAGTCACTGGGCACCACAGAGAAGAGCCTGGCTGCGCCTTCTTCACACCCTCTCTCAGGTATTTGTACATGTTGATGAGATCTCCCATGAGACTTCTCTGCCCTGTGCTGAACAGTCCCAGCTCTCTCAGCCTATCACCATGTCAGATGCTCCAGTCTCTTCATCATCTAAGTAGCCCTTTGCCTGACTGTCTCCAGTATGCCGGTGACATACAGTTCCCTAGTGAAAACACACACACCTCCACCCTCGGCACTCACAAGCACACCCACATTCGTGCACCACCAAATGTCTGCGCAAGCCTTCAGCCCATCTAATAGCCCTGCCTGGAGCCTGGGCCTTCTTCCCCAGCCCCTGGGTCTCCTCCTTCTCTCTGGCTAGGCCAGCCTGATGTCCACTACCAAACAGATGCATGCAACCGCCCACTCCTCTCACAATCACCCTCACAATTGCAGACCCTCAAACATTGGGCTCAGGCTGTGCCAGGGGAGGTTTAGGTTGGAAATTAGGAGGAATTTCTTCACGGAAAGGGTGGTCAAGCATTGGAACAGGCTGCCTAGAGAGGTGGTGGAGTCACCATCCCTGGAAGTGTTCAAAAAACGGTAGACGTAGCACTTTGGGACATGATTTAGTCTAGTCTACCCTTAACTGGTTTAGCGTGGACTTGGTAATGTTAGGTTAATGGTTGGACTGGATGATCTTAAAGGTCTTTTCCCACCTAAACGATTCTATGATTCTACGATTCTATGATTACTACAGCTTAGTAAAATCAGCCTGTCTAATAGCCATGTGCTGGCCTTGGGCTCCCTTACCCACCTCTGGCTCAGACTTCAGATACAGCTTTTCCTCCCACTCAGTGCCTAGGCCAGCTACAAATATGCTACCAAATTCCACATACACACCCATGCACATTGGGTTGAATTCACTAAGGAAAAAACACACTGAGGTCCCTGCAGTCCCTGGTGCTTTCACACTTCACACATACATGTGCAATGTGGTCCCTCCAGTTGCTGACAGGGAGACATATGATCCCGTGACACAATCATCCTTCTCCAGCTGCTGGCACCCAGACCTTGCTTACACCCGAGTCGCTCCAGCTGCTGGCACAGAGACTGACAGGTCCTGTGACCAGTGACCCCTGCTCCACTTGCTGGCACTTAGACCTTGCCGCACACACCCCGGTCCATCCAGTTGCTGGCACCCAGGCCTACAATGCCTATGGCCTTTGGTTGTTTGCCCACTTACTGGCACCCAGACCTCTCTCTCACACCAGTCTCTCCAGCTGTTGGCACTCCGACCTTGCAGCACTCACACATGGGAAAGGGAGTGAAGAGACACAGAAGGATGGTTAGGAAAGGGTTTAAGGCGGCAGCTGTGGTGGTCAGGCACAGGGCTCATCCCAACAAGTGCACTGACCAGCCCCTGCTTAGGTGCAGGTGCCTCCTTTTAAGCTTCCTCCTCTCTATTGCCTCCCCTTGCTCCTCCCCACTGCCCTCTTTGCCCCCACCTTTGACCCTTCCCCTAAGGGTGCCTGAAGAGGTGTTGCCTAGTCCCGCAGGACCACCCTCAAACACCCATGGTCCTCATGTTCCTCTTGTCACTTCTTGTCACTTGCAAAGCTGAGCCTCACCCACTTCAGAGCCACACCCAGTCTCCTAGTGGCCCATGGGTGAGAGGCTGCAGAGCTCTGGTCTCCCTCCTTGCCTCCCTTATCACTTACTCAGAGATTGGTGTCATGGTGTGCTTTGTTTGTCACTCTCCCTTTTACTTGTTCCCCCTTTGAAAGGAAAAGGGACTTGACCTGACAGCCTTAGTGAACCATCAGCTCTCACCTTCCTGCACATGCCTTTGCAGTGACCACTGCTGAACTTGCTCAGGTGTGCGCGTTCCTCAGGACACTGAAAGGATCCTGTCCCCAGAGAAAATCTGAGTGTCTTGAGTCAAGGCTCTGCGGGGAAAGCCCCATGTTGAGCTCAGTCTTTGAAGCGCCTCCCTGCAACACCTGCAGCAACACTAAACTATGGCAGTCACTTTTCAGGACACCTGAGAAGTTAAAAAAGGATCACAGGTTAAGAGTGGAAAATAACACATGAGAATTTTAGAATATTCAAGGTAGTAAATAATGCTTAGGCCAGATAAGAGGGTATCAGCAATGCATGACTCACTAACGCGTACCTTCTCAGAAGAATACAAACCTGTAGAACTTCAAGGACTGACAGTGGAAATATTCTGCTACAACGAAGGTTGTAAAGATAAGGGAAGGCCACAAATGTGGGGTCAGCAGTGATAAAAGGAACATCTTGCCCCAGAAGATGCTGAGAAACTGGGCAATTGCTGAAGCATGGTAACTGGGGGAAAGGTAATTCCGGCTGGGGGACATTGCCACCACTGACTCAATTGAGGGACGAAAAGACTAACCCCCCCACTGCTTTTGAGCACGTGCAGTGAAGAAAAATCATACTGTAGATTTACAATTAAGCAGAAAAGGTACAGACCCATGGAAGAAGAGGATGCTCAGTCAGTGCAATGATTCTCTATTAGAAAGGCGTGGTGTGTTAACGGTCACATATAAATGTCAAATGAACTTCAGTAGGTGTGTTTGATTTGTGGAAATATTCCACCATGCACCCTGCGCAGAGTAAAACAATGTCTCCTCTCTAAATATACTTTGTGTGTTTTGGGAGTTATTCTAAATGACAGGTAACAAATGCTCTGGGGGGAAAGCCCATGCTGAGCTCACTCTTTCAAGCGCCTCCCTGCAACACCTGCAGCAACACTAAAGCATGGCAGTCACTTTTCAGGACACCTGAGAAGTTACAAACATGAAGAAAAAGGGAAAGATTGGCCAAATGAGCAATCAGTTGCAGACGTAACATGGGTGGGTGTAAAAAAGCACCCAGGTCACTTACAATGTCTGGAATGAGACAGTTTGCACCCCCATATTCCAAACTATTTCTTGTTTACCCTCCCAGCTGTCCTGTGTTTCCTGCAAGACCCTGGAACCTCTCTCACAGGTCTTTGTGTAAAGCACAGCACAAGGACAGACCTGAATTCCAGACCATTGTTTCCTTACCCATCAAGGTGGGAATGGGGCTTCTCATCCACCTCCCGGTACCTCACAGAGACACTTTTCTCCAGCTGTCTCACTCTCTTTGCCTCCTTCCCTTTCCCTCTGCCCATGTCTCCCTTGGACGTATTCCCCACTCCCTCTCTTTCACAAAGCCTGAACTTCCTTTGTGAAGTCCTCACTGCAAACACCTGCTGGCATGGCCTACCGAGGTGACGTCACTCCAGGAATTAGAGCATGTTGGCCTGCCACCATGGCTGCTTTTCTCAGCTTTCCCCAGAGCTTCCCCTCTCCAGGGCCACCTCTTTGCTTTCCAAAACAGACATAGCATAACAAGAGGTGATTGCCCAGAGGGACAAACTAGATCCCAGAAACGCACATCCCAGGAATGCAGCCACCAGCAGTTTTGTGCTGGGCAGGGAATCCACAGGGCCTCAGGGACACAGCGACTCCTCCCAGCCAAGCACTGGTGAGTCCCCAGAGCTGGAGGAGAGGCATGAAAAGCAGGGGGACAGCTCAAGGGGTTGAACAGAGAATCTTGTCCAGTGTCTGTCTGATGGGTCTTGGTCACATGTTGAGGCTTTTGCTGATCCCCAGGTGCAGGGTTAGGAGGACATTTTCCCTCCTTGGGCTTCTTTAAGTAGGAGGTAAAGCCACAGGAGCAGTCATGTCTGCTGCCAAGAGCCCCCTTCTCCAACAGTGGTCATTGATGGACGCTGAGGAAAGAGTAAGAGCTGGACAAGCAGCTGGGCTACTTCTCCTGAATACTCACGGCTGTGTCCCACTCAGTTTCAGTGGCTCAGGTGCTTTCCTGAGTCTGCTCTGGCAATACACCCTCGTGGCAAGGAAGGCCAGCAGCATCCTGGGCTGCAGAAGGAAGAGCGTTGCCAGCAGGACAAGGGACCTGCTCCTTCCTCTCTACTCAGTGCTGGTGAGGCCACCTCTGGAGTGCTGGGTCCAGTTCTGGGTGCACCAGTACAAGAAAGGTAAAGCCCAGGAAAGATACAGACAAAGCAAGGCCAGCAAAATGGTGCAGGGACTGGAGCATCTTTCCTGTGAGGAGCAGCTGAGAGGGCTGGCAGTGTTCAGCCTGGGGAAGAGAAGGCTCCTGGGGGATCTTGGCAACGTGTGTAAACAGCTGATGGGGGGGCATGAAGAAGAGAGTCTTCTGAGTCAGGTGTGCTTGGGACTCCACACCTCTGCCACGAGGAGGCTCTGTAGGGAAACAAATGGGAGGTATTAAAATACTTAGCCCAAGGAAAGACACCAAACTGAAACCCTTACCGTGTTCCAGGTTTGCAAGGACCAAGAGGAGGTCGTTCAGCACTGGGAGGCTTGTCTTTGGGCAGACAGGCCACAGCTGAAGAGCTGATAGCTTCTTCCAAGTGAGAAGGTGCTCAAGCATCCTCTCAAACGCACCCCTCTGCTGTAGAAGCGCTGCCTC